>NC_048896.1:41332090-41392388 GCF_011077185.1 Oxyura jamaicensis | reverse complement strand
AAAAAAAAAAAAAAAAAAAAAAAAAAAAGAAAAAAGAAAAAAAAATGTTTTAGACTATATATATATTGGCTGTAATTACAGCCAATACTGTGTTTTTATAATAGTAAGCATCAAAACCACTCATCCCCTCATGACAAATGCACTCCTCAGAGTAACTTATTTTTTCTCTATTAAATAGACAAAATTGAGGAATGGTTCATTAACTGCAAAGCACACATCATTAAGTAATCTCGATAGCCCTTCTGACCAGCTTCATGCAAGCATTGGTAATATTCAGACCCCCTCACCTTCGCCTTCATTGATGCCGAGAATAAAAATGTTACAACATTGAGCGTACGATAGTAAAATATGTTTGCTTTTATTTTTTTTCTACCAAAAGAAAATACACAACATTTTTATCAGATGGACTCAGAACTCCATTCTTTGGTTAAGCCACCCCGTCCTGTTATCTGTCTATCTAGTGGAGAAATTTGGGCTCTAGAGAATAATTTTCATTCGATAATAACTATTTCTTGTAAAAGTTTACCTTTCTGCAGGGCAGGTGAAGTACTAAGACTCTAACCATGCTAGGGATGTTGAGCCCTCCTCTGAATGCTCAGCAAGTGGAAAAACAGCCCAGCACTTCTCATGTATGACAGGGCATGCAAGTAGTTCATTACAGCACTTTTGTTTGTTTGGGCTCAGCCTTATGAAAGTGTGGATATCGTTTATGAAGGACCATAATTCCATCCTTTCCTTCTTTGTACAGAATAAACGGCATGTCTCTCCTTAGTAGTTGGGATTAGAAATAGAACCATTTCAGGTATTTGTGCTTCTTAATGCATCTGTTAAGATGTAGCCATTAACAGGGAAAAATCAATTTAATTCCAGTTTAGTATGTTATTTATTTATTAAGTATGTCTAGTGTGTTATTTATTACGGATGTCAGATTGAGACAGGAGAGTACAGCACAATATCTGGAAAGAAATCTTTGGTAGTTGCATTGGCTTGAGCTTCATTAGGGACCAATTGTTATTCAACCCTTCACAAGTTTTATCTTCTGTTCTCCCAGTACAAAATATGAATGCTAAATGTGGATCTATAAGAGTTGATAATCCTCTGATTTAGTTTCCTTAAGGAATTCACTGTCTTTCAGATGTACCTTTCAGATATGACCCTTTTCTAGGTAGTTCCAATCAGTTCCAGCTGAGTTTCACTAAAATTTAATTTCATATTAGTTCCTTGGAATACACTACCTAAATCTTCCACTCAGAATGAGTTAGTAAAATTATCTGTAGAAGATGGTTACTTAATTATTATTTCTCAAGGTATGGAGACTTTGGTGTTAGGAACATAAATCTAAATGACTTTGCAAAAGCAGTGTGGAGATTACCAAGCAGCAGTCAGAAGAAAGACCCTTGCATTTTGTACAGATATGAATAAAGAAGCCTCCAAAGGAGTTGGTCTCTCTAGGAATATTCTGGGAATTAGTGCGCATAGTACTTGCTTGCAGAGCATTGCTTGATGAAGCTTTGTTACTCAGTCAACCCAAATATGCATTTGTTTGTCTAGCATGAATCATAAATTCAGAGTTTCTCTTCTGTGGTGAAGCCTGCTCCAGCAGGATCCACGAAAGTGTACAGAAACCCAGCTCAATGCTGTGCTGAAGGAGAGGATTACCATCTTGTAGCAGCTTAGCTGGTCATTGTTGGACTGTGGCTGCGTTCATAGCTATTGTGTCTTGGCAGCCCAGAGCCAGAGGTAGGAGGTCTGGCAGCCAGATGATCTGGGAGAGGAGCTCATGATGTACTACATGGGGACCATTACCGTGATGTTCTTCTCTGAGGAAGGCAGCTCAGTCCTATCTCATGGGACACTTTCTGAGTACAGCCCTGACAGGAGAAAGTTTCAGTCGACCCATTGGTGTGAATAAGGTAAGATGTAAAGAAGTGCTAAATGGTGTGTTGCCTGTTCCAGAAGTGTCCTCAGGGGTGAGAATTATGAGCATCTGCCACATCCGTGAAGTGGGTGATGTGGCCATTAGTACAGGACAGTATGGACAGCCCCAGAGACAGCAAGGAACCAGTTGGAAACGTAGATGTTACTCACTAACAGCAAGAGTGCAAAAATGTGGCTCATACCAAATTCTCCAGCATAATGAAACAACATATTTGAACACATCAACAGAAATCTAATGGAGATGGAAAGTGGAAGCAGTACAAGTCAAAAAGCATTTGCCGAAAGCAATAGTAGCTGGATGTGAAGCAATCAAGGTAATTTCACCCTAGTGAGCACAGTACGCTCCTCGTATAGAACTACACCATTGCCACCTAAGGAATTGGCTTGAAACAAATTTCACAAACAAATAATGCAATGTGATGAAACCAAGCATTCAGAAAACTTCAGGAAGAGGAAGGATAGATAAACCTTTTCCCTAAGAAAAGTAATGAAATCAAATTCTCTCAAATAAAAATCACACAGAATGTAGTTCAAAAAGATGATTGGAGAGACAACAATCCTCTTTCTCCTTTTAGTGATGTAAGGCTGTAGAAAAAATATGCCCAAAAAGCCATTTTCTTGATTCCTATTAAAATGTTCCTGCAGCAGGCTTTAGAATCAAGGCAATTATAGAAGCAACAAACTCTAGCTCTGTTGTGCAGCTGTGTCTGCAGAGAGGGAAGTCTTTCAACAGTTACGCCATGGACTGCTCTTGAAAGTAAATATAAATTAGCAAGAGAATGATGAAAAGGGTCTGGTTTTTTGTTGTTGTTGTTGTTGTTGTTCTCTGTTCAGGTTGAAGTAGAATCTGAGGGGTTTAGGCTGTTTCCTCCAAAGAAATACATGCCATGCTAAACGGAAGTGTGGAGTTACACCTGAGATGCTGCGTGTGTTTTATGGTCCATCTGCTTATGCTTCACTCTTGCACTGAGAGAACAGCTTGTGTCTGAAGGCACATTCTAAAAGCAATTAGTTACCAGTCATATTTTGATAATTGTGCTGCCCTGCTCGTTATAGTTGAACTAGATATATTTGGCAATACAGTGTTCTGTATAACCTTGCTCCCACCTGTGAGTTGTATAACAAATAGCTGCAGCTGATTTTAAAACCAGGGACTGAAATACCCATGGCTGTGCTGGTCTGGCTTATGGAGTGTCTAGGCTGTGCAGACCTTTTGTTGATAAACGAGCAGCATTTCCAGGAACGAGGGCAGACAGGAGATTCTAAGTAATAATAGGCTACAAAAAGGATTGTGCTCAGCAATTAGATTTTTTTCTGTCATTCCAGATAGCAAGCCGTGCTTAGTCATGCTAATTAGTCATGCTAATGTAATATACAGTATTTGTGACTGCCTTGACACTGTCCATTTAAATATTCAGGAAGCTGCTTCTTCCACATATTCATGAGCAAGTATATCATGCTTGGTTAGCTAGCACTAGTCAGTTAAGCAGTATGTTGTCAACTACAGTTAAAGCAAATGGCATGGGCCTACTTCATCACTGAGTGATCTGCAGTATACAAGAAAATGGTATTTATAAATAGCTCTTCAGTGAGAATGTCTTCAGGATTACATCTCAGCACCTGTTGTATGCTGGATCTGCTGGGGCACCTTCAGCATCTTGTGTTCATCTGATTTCAACCAACCAACCAACCTGCATCTGGATATCAAAACTGCCATTTTACTTTTCAGCAGTGAGTCTGCAGTGCTGATGTCACTTGTTTATCTGGCAAACACAAGATCGATAAATTCCCGGGGAACTCAGGGCTCACACAACATTGCACTTCCTAGGGAAGATTAGCTGAAATGAAATGAAATGTCTGACAGCTCTGTGTCAGCTTTTTTCACATTACAAAATGAAACATTATTTCTTTTCCTTCAGAGTCTCTGAAGGAAATGAGAGAGATGTTTAGCTGTCAGTCACTTAAATCTTGGCCATTCATTAAGCAAGAAATATTACTGAAGTCAGTAATTTTGTCTGCCTGGAATAACCTACACCGTTATCAATTACTTAGGAACATGTTATCCATTCCTGCCGAATTGTTTAGCTTGAAGATCAAGTCTCATCATTGGACCATCTTTACCCGAAAGCCTTCCTGTGTATATCAGTTCTTAAGATATTGCCTGCTAAGGGTTCCCAATGCAGCTTCATCTGAAAGGGCCAGAAGCTTCCAGAGATTTGTTGCTCTTTTCAGTTCAGATTGCTAAAATATTTCTTGATGAAGATTTTCTGTGTCAACAAGGAAACGTTGCTATGTGTTTTACTTTTTTTTAAACTACTCCATTGCTTATTTGTCCAGGACAGGTGTTTCAGGGAATGCAAGCAGAACTGAGGTTTCCCTAGAAGCCGTGAAACAATACAAAGATTTTGCTGGACTTTAATCAGGTTTTCCCTCTCCTTTGTCAAAAATAAAAACATTGATGAAGAACTAAAACTAATAAACATTGAAGATACCAATAGCAGTTTAAATTATATTTTATTTCACATGGATGACCATCCGACTGTAAGGTACATTTTAGGGCATAGCAGACTCTTCCATTCATGAAAGTACATTCCCCTGTTGCACAGCCAGTGCCCTTGCTTTACCACCGTGTTGCTTTTTCCTACCAGTTGTTGGCTTGGAGCACTGTGTGCTTTGGTGGAAATAACAGCCCTCCAGTATTTGAAATCGAACAGCGAGCATGAAGCTGTATGTAACTTCCACCCACAGTGGCAACGAGCCTTCCTTCCTCCACCTGTATTTTCACAAATATCAAGTTAAAGTAAATTATTCCCTTTCACACTTGCTTATTCCAGTTTCACCACAGTCCCTGCTACCTGAAAAAAAATGAAAAAGTCATCACATTAAGATGATGTGCATATCTCATTTTTAATGAAGGTAAAGTAATGACTCTCATGGTGCTGTGACACAAACAATGCTCTAAACTTTTAGAGCAAAATGGGTTTATTTTACTTGTTTTGATGTGGAAACTGGTAGATAGTAGACAGCCCTATCTTTTTCCACAGATGTGTTCTGATACTATTTTTAAAAACAAAATGGAAGTCCTTTAGAAAATGCAGAGTAAGACAACCAACATTTTCTGTCTCTGGCTATTTTTTTTCAACAAATGTTAATTAAAAAAAAAAAAAATCACATCCTGTTTATTTGATGTGTGAGATCCCATTCTGTCTTTCCAGTCACTGTTCTCTTTCAGCAATGTGTAAGAGTTGTGTTAGAATAACAGGACACGAGTGCATGACTTACCACCATTTGCATAGTTTAGTCTTTAACCGTAAAAGGAGGACCCTTGTTTATGTGCTGTGGTCTCACCTGAAGCCTCCTCCATCATTTGCTTTTCAGTGTCTTGATCCCTGGGGTACTTAAACTCCAATATATGTTAGAAGGGAACCAGATGCTTATTTGCTGTGCTATACTTGGTTAATTCTTGAGTCTGCAGCATTTTGGCATTGAGTTTTTATAAGGATATTCATTGCACACCAGCAAAAGTAATTTCAGAGAAGTGAGAAACAAAGGAAAGAAACCAAAAGCACCTTCCCCCCCCCCCATCCACCCTCTTCCACCTCCTCCCCCTGAGCGGCGCAGGGGAACGGGGGAATGGGGGTTATGGTCAGTCTATAGCAATTCTTCTCTGCCGCTCCTTCTCGGTCACTCTCGTCCCCTGTGCTGTGGGGTCCCTCCCACGGGATGCAGTCCTTGCTGAACTGATCCAGCGTGGGCTTCCCACAGGCAGCAGCTCTTCAAGAACTGCTCCAGATATGGGTCCGTACCACGGGGTCCATCCCTCGGGAGCAAACTGCTCCAACCTGGGTCCCCCACGGGCAGCAGCTCCTGCCAGGTCACCTGCTCCTGCATGGTCTCCCCTCCACGGGCTGCAGGTTCAGCCCGGAATCTGCTCCGGCAGGGGTCTTCCACAGGCCGCAGTCTCCGTCGGTGTGGGGCCACCTGCTCCACCGTGGTCTCCTCCATGGGCTGCAGCATGGAACCCTGCTCCACCGTGGTACTCCATGGGCTGCAGGGGGACATCCTGCCTCACCATGGTCCTCACCACAGGCCGCAGGGGACTTCTGCTCCGGCACCTGGAGCACCTCTCCCCCTCCTTCTTCACTGACCTTGGCGCCTGCAAGGCTGTTCCTCACTCCTCTCACTCTCCCAGCTGCTGTGTGGCGCAGCGTTTTTTTTCCTGTCTTAAATATGCTCTCACAGAGGCACAAACAACATCACTTATTGGCTCAGCTCTGGTCAGCAGTGGGGCCCTTACCAAACATGGGGCAGCTTCTAGATCCTTCTCACAGAAGCCACCCCTAAGGCCCCCTGCTACCAAAACCTTGCCACATAAACCCACTACAAGATGTAGCTATGAGATCAAAAGAACCAGTTAAAAATATTCCCATTCATCAGATATTAATGCACAAATGACATTCTCATTCACTTTCATTGCTGAATATTTTAAATCTCAGGGATAAATGCACTTATTCCATTAAAGCTCTGTTCATGATTTGAAAAATACATGAGTCATCTGACTGTAGCAAAGCAAACAGTGTAAGAAAAAGCCTGGTTAATAAAGGGCAGGTCAAGCGAGTAGAAAAAGCCACAAGAAGTGAGCTGTCCCCGGTTTAGGTCATTTTCCCTGATGCTGGAGAAGATTTAGTCACTTACTTAGGATCCTCAGATAATGGAAGCCACTTCCAGGTCTGGTGGGGTCCCAGCACGTGGTGCCTGTGCTGCTGAAGGTGGCTTTGTCCTCACCCAGCTCTGGTGCCTGTGGCCACTGGTGCCTGCACTGGTAATGGACAGGGCCAGGTCCTATCTAAAGGAAGAAAGCATGACCCTGCTGCGGATTGCAGCTAACAAGGTCGGTTATTTGGAGTACTTGGTATTTTCCCTGAAAAATAAAATTTGTAAAAGCTTTTCAGTACTCTATTCTGAAGTGTTTAAAGTCTGATTAGGTTTGGAGAGACACCTTGCATGTGAGTTTTCTACTACCACAGTGGATTAACAGATTAAATTCATCTTGCTGTTACTATTAGAGGCATAACAAAAATTACAAATCTTTCCTTACATTACCTTTCTGTGGCTGTGAAAGATACACTGCTTTTAGAAAGGCATGGACTAAATTTCTGAAGTCCATCTTCTAATGAACCACCCACCCTGGGGGAAAAAACTCTTCCAAAGGCCAAGGAAAAGCTTCAGCTTGCAGGTTTTTTGAGTCATTTGCCTTGTGTTTGTTCTTTAAGAAATTGGGCTCTAACAAGCAGATCTGACTTTGAGAGGAATCCTCAGTTCCTTCAAGCTTGCATCAAGAACAGTGCAGTTTATAAACTCTTATTTGTGGGAATTTCATTTTGTCAATGCAGAGGCTTCTGTGTGATGATTTCCTCTCACTGTAAGAAGTGTGCCTACAACAAGCTAATAGAGAGTTTCTAAAATAAAGGCTGCAGGAGCAGGCTGAAGGAGGATAGAGAAGATGGATTTCTTTTTGCCAGTCTCCTTGCAGCTGAAAATGTTTTTTCTTGTTAGTTTCTTCTATGAAGTAGAGATTTTGAGGTGATGACAGTCTGATTTATTTATGTGAGCTTTTCTGTAGAGCTTACCTTTTCCTCCAGTTTACACTCAGCCATGCAGCCTCTGAAGAATAGGAATGAGGCAATAACAAACAACAGATAGTCAAAGGGTCCTTTCTGATATTACTTACTTAAACACAAAAGTCTGTAAGCGCTTTAGTGTGATGATCATTAAGCAGGCTGAGAGCTTTAAAACATGGGAAGGCAGAATAAGTAGCTGGATGATTACTGACTAACATGATTATTTAGTTTAGGTATAATAAAATAATTTACAACCAAGATGAGGTCTTATTACTTTTTATTTTATTATGCCTGTTTTTAACTGTACAGGGAGCTTTCAACAGCTCAAACTCCTCTGTGCTGCTTCTGTGTTCTTGCCGTAAATGTCTAAGTTAAGACCTTAGCCCTGAATTGCTGTGCAGCTGCTGTCTTCTAGAGAGGGAACAGTACTGCTGCCATTCATCTTAGGACAAAACCAAACTTCTCTTTTTTGCCCATCATCATCCTTAGTTCGTTTCATTGAAATGAGCAATGCAAAGCTTTACCTGACCACTGATACTATATTTCCAATTTGTTACTTTATTTCTTTGATCTGATTTTGGTAAAATCCACTATCTCGATTACATGTAACCCCAGTAACAAAGATTTATTTGGGGAAAAAGAGTTTATTTTACTTCACTGACAGATACCTTGGATAACTTGGAAAACAAAAATAGAGTGTAGGCTATTGGGTTTCTTTTATTTTTGCTTTTTTTTCTTCGTATCTTTTTTTTTTTTTTTTTTTTTTTTCCCCAGAGGAGACATAGCAGGCTTTAAAAAAGTATTTCTGGAAGCAGAATAAATGGCACAAGTTTGTTTCATGTTCAGTGTGGAAAAAGTTTATCGTACTGTTTTGTTGATCCCTGTAGATTCATTTTGTGGCAAGCGGCTGCCAAAAGGTCAGTCAAAGCTTAATGCAAAGCCTAAAGCAATCCTGATGCATTAAAAATAATAAAAATAAATAAATAATGCCGATGTTAACCCTTTCAAGCCCTGATTCGCTGCCTGTTGAATTACTAGAAAGACTTCTGTTTTATCCAGGGTGTTTTGTTGTACTGGATGTGGCTGGGATGGGGTTAACTTTCTTCATAGCAGTGCGTGTGGTGCTGTGTTTTAGATCTGTGAGTAAAACAGACTGGGGGTAACACCCCAGTGTTTTGGCTAATCATATCCATACCAAATTTTCTAAGATCTGTGAGAGACCACACAAAATCCTACCACATAAGCATTTTCCTAATAATAATGTAGAAATAATTACTTCCTATTGGTGAGATGACTGCACCCATTTTCCCTTTGAAACGGCAATTGTGATGTTCTATTGGAAACAGTATTTCAAGCCGTATATCAAATCCATGGGCCTTGTCCTAAACTAACATCAGTGCTTAGCCTTAGGGAAAGAAAACATGTATGATGGATGTGCTCATTCACTTGCTACTCTTGCTACTTTTCTTTATTTCATGACACTGAGCTCATCAAGACCTCATTACCTTGTGTTGCTGGGCCATACAGTCAGTCCCTTTCCTAAGATGACCTGGGTTGCCACGGACAGCTTGGTAGTTGAGATTTGAGGCCATGTCTTTCACACCATAATAAGTTCTTGTCCGATTGCCTTTGTCACACCGTCCCCCAGAAAGAACATGCTGGCTTCAATGTGACACTGTTTGCAATCTGCTGATAATTATCCCCTCCACAATCACAAACAGAATTTCCTAATGTCTAGACATAGTTGAAAAATGGATGGCTGTGGCACATCCAAGTCTTTTGTAAAAATTACTGGGTTCTCAACAAATATTTTCTAGTGTTTTGTTTTTCAGAAGTTAAAAAATAAATAAATAAATAAATCCTAAAGTGAGATGAGAATTGGAATTTTATCCCATTTTCTAGCCAACTCTGCTAATAATTAGCATGTCAGTAGCTTCTCACAAGTTGTGCTGTCACCCATTAGCAGAGTATCAAGGAACCTTCTCCCTAGACTGATACACAAAGGCAAAAAGGGTATTTTTCTTACTATTTATTTTTTTTAAGTGAAGGAGGTTTATCTCTGATTTGGAATTGATTTCAGTTCTTTCAGCTTCAGGGGAGACCAGATTACACATCTGTTAAGGCACAGATTTATCCAATAAAACATGAATAAGGATCTGCACAGCTAGGTCCCTAATTACCCAGATGATTGCCCTGTCAATTACCAACTCCCAGGCTTAGATGGCCACTCTTTCTCTGGTGATCTGGGCTCACAATGTTTCTTGCTTGTGTGGACCTTCTTGCTGCAGTCCAAGCAAACACAGAAACCTTCACTTGTGCACCCTGACTGAGAACCCTTGTTGCCCAGGAAAATGCACTCACTGATCCCCTTTAGCTCTCTGCATGCTGATACACGGACATTATTTAAAAATTCATTTAATTTCAACCACTGACCCAAACCCTTTTTTGCTCCAATTTATGGGAATTCAAGTTGGTTAGCAAAGAAATATACATCCAATTTCGAAGCAGTTCTTCAATTTTTGAAAAAGTAAATTGGGGGGGGAGGGGTAATTGCACCACATTGAGATGGAAAACTTTAATTTAGTAAATCTTTCTGTGGATAGTCATAAGGAGGACTAATGTGTTCTACTCATGTTCTAACTTTCTAACATTATCAGCAATAAAAAGCACAAAGGATCTATATTAATCATTAAAATTGCAGATGTATGTCAGAATACTCAAGTAAAGGGAGTCTCCTAAGTAGATGCAATATTTATGTCAGTACTTTCAAAGTAAAAATGTTTTTTTTTTTATGGTTGTATCGCTAAAACAATAAAACATCAGGAGTGTAGCAACAAAATTTTCAGCCTTAATTATAACTCAGCTCAATTACAGATACAATGTAAGTTGTATTTCTAGTTTTCTGGCTGTGTGATTAAATTCTCTATGTTGCTATTAAAAAGGTCGAGTATAATACCTATCTGTCAAGTAGATGAGCTAAAGCAGTGAGAACTTCTGATTTCTCCTCATTTTTTGTAACTAACTACTGAACAGTGAACTACTACAGAGTTTTTATGATTTTCAGTTTAATTTCTCAAGCATTAACTTATTTGTCCCAGCAGTGAATTCACCCAACATTGGTGTCTGGATTGTTGGCTGACTAATTATTAATAAAGTAGAATTAATAAAATGTACAGATTTGTCTAGTGGCATAAGATGTTTTGCAGTCTGATGCCTGTAATTTTAACCTTAGTGCACATGTGCAGGTTCTCTCCCTTCTAGAGCAGGTCTCCGAAGCACTAGAGAGCAGTGAAGATATATGTGATGTGAACAAAGCTGAGTGCACACAAATTATTGTGAGGTTTATTTATTTGCTTCTAAAGATCTGTGGGAGAATTTAAAGTCAAGGCATTTGCATCAGGGCTGAAAACTGTCACTGAGCTCATTGGGGTCTCTTATGAACACTCACGTGCAGTAGGAATGAGAAATGAAAAACAACTCAGAAACCAGCCGGGGGGTGGGGGGGGGGGTGGGGGGTGGATCAAGTTGTGCGATTCATTGGCAGTTTCCTTCAAACTCTACCATGCATTGCAAAAACTGGGGCTGTAGTATCTCAGGTTCTGTTTTGGGCCATATCTGATATTGTATGGCTGTACTAATAAATATGGAATTAATTCAGATTTATGGCTCATGAATAAACTGCTTCTGATGCTTTTTGTTTACAGGGAAACATGATAACCAGTGTCTGGGCAGAATGGGAGTAGAACTGATGAGACACAGAACAGATACATTCACATAGTGTAAACATGCTGACAAACCCCAGTGGGTCTGTAGGCACACCTTGTCAAGCAGGATACAAGGTCTTGGCCAGGAAGTGGAAAGAGGCCAAAAATTAACTAAGTGAGAGATGAAATTCTGTCAGAGATGTGCTGGAAAAAAAAAAAAAAAAAAAAAAAAAAAAAGTATAGCCAACATTTCACCAAGAGAAATGAACCAGTTTTACCCTTTAATAAGCTTTATAAGTAGCTCATTCTGAGTTTAATGTGTTGCCTGTGTTGAATTGTTGCATGTAGATCTATGTCTTCAGAGTTCATACATGCATTTATGATATTGAAAGCAGTGATGGAGCATTGTTGGATATAGATTTTCAGCTGCTTGAATTTCAGTGAATTATAATGAGAAAGAGTATAAAAACACCTAGTTACTATTAGCCTTGTAAGTAAAGTAAACAATTATTTTCATAGGAATTCTAAATCTGGTCTGTAAAACAGAAAACAAATGAACAAAAAGAACAACAAAAACAGAGATGAGTTTGCATTGTCCCATGCTATTAAGACATCCTACAGGTAGCATTAGTGTATAGATGAGTTAATTCTTTAACACCAAGCTGCACCACATCTGTAGTAGCAGGAATCTTCCCTACCTTTTGCAGAACTAAGCAGTCTAAGATTATACAGTCTAGAAGAGCCAGCAAGCAGTATCTTGGTGCTGAATGTAATTTCAGAAAAAATAACCAAGAGATGAATTTAAACTCTGAACTGTTTTTATTTTCATTGTATCTACTCTAAACAATTTACAACATTCAAGCAGCAGGATGGTAATGCACTGGTTTTCCTATATGCAACTAGTTTGGCAAAGAGATAGCTGATTGGAATTAACAAAATTTTTATTTAGAGAAAAACTCCTGTGTGAACTCCAGTGATCCTGTACTTGATTACAGACCAATGTAATTATTCTCCCATAGGAAAACTGGCTCTTTAATTCCAGCAGGGCTTTAGGTTGTGCTTGACAGTATCCATGTGCTGACAGAAGTATCACAGATGCACTTACTGATTTTAGAAAAGTAAATGTGGATTAGATCTTAGAATCATAGAGTATCCCGAGTTGGAAGGGACCCATAAGGATTATCAAGTCCAACTCCTGGCACTGCACAGGTCTACCCAAAAGTTTAGACCATGTGACTAAGAGCACCGTCCAATCACTTCTTAAATTCAGACAGGCTTGGTGCAGTGACTGCTTCACTGGGGAGCCTGTTCCAGTGCGCAACCACCCTCTCGGTGTAGAACCTCCTCCTGATGTCTAGTCTAAACTTCCCATCTCAGCTTAACACCATTCCCACGGGTCCTATCACTGGTGTTTATGGAGAGTAGGCCACCTGCCTCTCCACTCCCCCTCACAAGGAAGTTGTAGACTATGATGAGGTCCCCCCTGAGCCTCCTCTTCTCCAGGCTGAACAGGCCCAGTAACCTCAGCTGCTCCTCATATGTTTTCCTCTCCAGGCCCTTCACCATCTTCGTTGCCCTCCTCTGGACACTCTCCAACAGTTGAATGTCCTTTTTGTACTGTGGTGCCCAGAACTGCACACAGTACTCGAGGTGAGGCCAAACCAGTGCAGAGTAGAGTGGGACGATCACTTCCCTCAACCGACTAGCAATGCCATGCTTGATGCATCCCAGGATATGGTTGGCCCTCCTGGCTGCCAGGGCACACTGCTGGCTCACATTCAGCTTGCTGTCAACCATGACCCCCAGATCACTCTCTGCGGGGCTGCACTCCAGCATCTCGTCGCCCAGTAGAATCAAGCCAGCAATGTGTAGGCATTCAGAGGAGGTAACTCATGGGAGAAATGGTATGAGTATGTCTACAGGTAGGCTCTGCAGTGTCCTCAGGGCCTTTCTGTCCAGACCAGGGACTTGGACAAAGTACACCACAGTTCTTTTCTAGCCTGCTTGCCTGAATTATCTTCCAGACTGAGTCTTGTCACAGAGGACAGCCAGGAAAAGGGCAATGCTTGTGTATGCTGAAGTGAAGTCAGGTTACAACCATAGAACGTACAAGGGTTTGGAAGAATGATATTTAATTGTATCAAAAAATCATAGGTTTGAGAAAGTAATTATCAAATAAAAAGGCTAATAATGAGCTGTCTCTTCTGCAAGGAGATCAGGGAGCTGGAATACCAACCCCATGACTTTTTGTTGCTTTAGCTAGTACTAGGTTGAGGAAGTTACATTACACTGCTGTATTTCTTCATTTCTGTCTGTTTTCAAAGATAACAATGAGCTCCTCTAGCTCCATCATGAGAATGCGTGATCAAACCAGCTGCTCACCAAAAACTGTACAAAGGTGTTCAGGCATAGACCCTATGTCCCAAGCTATGTTATGCCCCTGAATGCCTTCACCTGAACATGCTTTACCTACTTGCTGGTGTGGAGTTTTTATACCATCCTGCTTCAGCCTTTTGTATTGCTGTTCAGGCTGGTAGGGAAGAGATTTCTTTCATTTTGTATTTTTATTTGCAGAGAAGTTTCTGAGATTTTTTTCCATAACTTTGTTTTCAGAAGTCAGTCCCTGCAATTGCTATGCTTTTGTTTTGAAATTCTTTGTCTTAATTCACGACATAAAGCCTTCTCTCTTATTTTTCTGTATTCTCTATCTCTCTTGTTTCTCTGATTACTTTGTACAGCACCAAAAAGAAATTCACATACTAACGAAATCCATTGTTCTCCAAGGCTTAGTAAATTTTAATTATTTTTAGTGAAAACTTTCCTTTATTCTGTAATTAAAAAAGAGGTAAAAGCCTTTCTTGTTAGTTGACAGTTATTCTTAGAAAGAATACTTGCTCTATTTTTCACCAGTCTCTCCGGTTTGTTTATTGCTAAGTTCTGTTACTGATTGGTGAGCATGTGAGTACCAAAGCTGGAACCCTCTGCAGCACTACATCAGGAGAGTGGAGCAGTGGTGGGGAGAGCGATGGGTAAGCAGGCGACTATGGAAATAGTTTCTCCCTGTTCTCACGCAGTGTGCATTCACTGTCCAATGTTTGGGGTATTTTTTTGTACTTTTATAGTGCTAATTTGGGGGTCAGGTAGTCCAGAGGGTTTGCAGTAGGTTTCTGCAGGAGCTTTGGAGTGTCTCCGATCATTACATGCTTCTCTTCCATTACAGAATGCTCCAGTGGGACCTCCAATAAAGCATCTTCTTGGGCACCATTTCTCAGTCTGACTGCTTGCTGCCCCAGCACCTATGAGAGGTTTATAAAATCTGTTATCTTTCCGTTGGCAGTAATCAATATCATGAGATGTGTGTGTGGAAGTGGGGAGCAACGTGTTTAACTTAGCTGTTTTGCTGCCCTTAGGATGTCAAGGGGACATTACTTCCTGGTACCTTCAGTTTGCACTGATAATTAGAAATGCATTAGTCCTAAAAAAGATCTAGAAATATAATTAAAATCAAACATAATACTTCCTGGGGCAGAAACTGGCAGTGGTATTTTCTGTTCCCTAGGATATTTCATAAGCAATAAAAATGATCCCTTGTTTATAGACAGATGGGAAGCTTCCTGTGTAAGACAGAGGAAAATGTGTGGCTGTTCATACCTTTATCTCACCAAGAGGGACCAAAAGAGAAATGTTGCTCAAGTGAAGATGTTCAATCAGCCTTTATCTTCTCTGTGGAAGACAGTTTATCTGTCAGGGATAATTGGACACCAGATGACAAAGAGAGCTAATTTTATCAAAAGGATGAGGAATGAAGATTTGCCTAATTCTGTTATGTTTACAGTAAAAATAATGCCTTTCCTTTGACATAGCCATTTTAGCATTTATGTTGCAAATTACTAGTATGGCAGCATGATAGAAAAAGACATAAAGATTCGGCATGTATACAGCCATTTTGATCAAGAGATAAAAATGACCAAGTTGTGAAATAGTAATATCTGTGTCATTTAATCAGTTTTGCACGTATTTATGACTGTGCAGGGAAATGAAAATGGAAAACAGACAAATAGTCTTTAAGTCCTGTTAACAAATTATACCTATCACTCATGTTTTCTTCAGTTTTTGGGATATGAATACCATAAGCACAGCTCTCAGCTCATAAATAAGTTCTGAAACAAAAATCTGTGGAGGCCTACAGGGAACATTTACCCAACTGCTGTATAAACCTGCAATACAGATGAAGATTAAATGTTATATCTATAGCCTTAGACTTTGGAGAGTTTTGGGAAGGATGTTGTCATTTTCATGGCTGACAAAAACAGAAATGCAATTTGGTCTCTTCCACATTAGCCCTTCGGATTTCTAAAAAATGTAAGTGCTACTAAATTTCAGTGAGGAGCCAAAGTGCCAATCTACTTAATTAATATAGCCTGCTCATGGGAAGCAGGGACGAGTATTTTATTAGAAAATCTGCATGCATAGTGGATAGTGGTTTCAATATCCTTCTGAGCTGCAAAGAAGTTCCAGCTGATAGGAGCTCAATAGGTTCTGGTTGCTGCCTGCTCATCCATTAAAGGAAGGACAAGGCAAATCATCCACTGATAGGATAACGTGTTGCCAAGACCAAGACATTTTGAGTTAACATTTACTTATATACAGCCTGGAAATGTCACATGTAAAGTATGTTATTGTGTTCCCCTATTTGTTTATTTGTTTGTTGAGACAGTACCTCGACAGGCTTTGTGAACAGTGTTCCTGCTACGGACATAAAGCAAAAGCTTGTTGCTGTATTTCTTTTTACAGGTGCACTGTGTTATTCTGCTAGGTGTCCTGCCTGCTACTGTACTTCAGAACTATCATCTTGGGCTTGTGATTGTGATTTGAGATGTGCAGAGTGTTTCATGAAATGATGTTGGCAATTTCAGTAGCTTTGCTCTGTGGATCATCACTGAAGCAAGTGCTAAACAGCGCTAGGCGGCTCTGTGCCACCTAGGAGGCGGAGGGCTTCTGTTTCCAAGAGTCCCAAAAACATTCAAGCATAAAGAGTTTTGCTGAGTCAATTTCTGCCTAATTATAAGATTTCATGGAGAACATTGAAGTATTTTTTTTCTCATTTCTAATCTCACTTGTTGAGTAATGCCTTGAGCTCAAGCTGTCTACATTCCTATAAATAGCGGTATTTCAGCTGTGGTAGAGGTGATTGCTGATTGTGAGCAAGGGCTTGTGAGCAAGGGCAGATACTGCAGTGCTGATCCATACACAGGTGTTCAGTTGTCTGTCCTGAGTGGGATTTTAGAAAAAAAAAAAAAAAGGGGGGGGGGGGGGTTGTTTCCAAATCAATGAATAGAATAGTCCTCTAAGGACTCTAGGCACGTATAAAATAACAGGATCTGATTGTGTTATGCAAGAACAGTGTGCCAATTCATGACCTATGACTTCTGCCATGTTCTGAAGGCAACTTGGCTGGAGGGAAATGAGAGTGCAGGGAGTAGTGTTTTCATCCCGTTGTACTTCTGTACTCTAAACAGAGTCCAGCTAGCTGCTTATAGTCTGTAACTAACTCACACATATCAGCTCCTTGCAGTTTTGTCCACAGGGAAGAAGTCTGATCAGCTGGACCAAGGACACGTTGCTGCCAAAGCAGCAGTGTTTTGGGAAGGCTGCATCTAGCACAAAACTGGGTGAGCTGTAGGCTCAACAAAAGCTAGTACTACTTTCTGTGGCATATTCTGAGGTTTGTTAAAGATGCATGTCTTTGCACCTACACTGCTTTTTGATTGTTCAGAGAGGAAATTTTACTTCTATTGCTGACATTTTTAAAGTTCACAGTAGATTTTATATACCCTCACACAGAAACCACTTCCTTCTCTTTCATATGCAGACGTGATTTTGTCCTGGTAGAGCATTTGGAAGGAGGCTGAGGTATAACCCAAAAGGGGAGCCAGAGCCAGGGAGCTGCACCAGGGCAATGGAAATGGAGTGGGTGAAGGCTCTCAGAAAGAGTTAAATGTGCTGCTGCTGGGGAGGGAGAAGCATAGACTGGCTGACTGCCTTGGGTAAGGAAGGAGTTGCTAGAGGAATTGTGCTACTATTCTGACAGAGGTTTCTGACAGATTAACGGTTTCTTGAGAACCAAAACCCCCACTTGCTCTTTCAAAGGGCAAAGGAAACCTGCAGGGAAGAAGGGGGAGAAAGAGTGGGAGTCCTACGGTCACTTCCTGAGCTGATCTGCCTGGAAATGAGGTAACTCAACCTGGTTCACTCAAGTACCACACACCCTGCAAGAAGCTGCTAGGCTGAAGTACACTCATTCTTTCCATTTTGATGCCTTTCTGGGGTCAGTGAGGTTGCAGTTGTAGGAAGTTAATCAGCTGTGGTACCGGCAGGGCCTCTGCCCAGCGATGGCAATTTTGTTCCTGGGGCCTCCCACAGGGCCGGCTGGTGGCCAGTAAGTTTCGAGGCTTGGGGCTCTGCACAAAGCAGGAGTAGCCGCTTTCCTGCAGTCTTTGAGACTGGAGGTTTCAGTCTGCCATTACTGCAAAGAGCAGGACTTTTTGTAGTATGGGTTTGAAAACTTGAGTACTTCCTTTCATCTCCTGCTACTTTCTGATTTTCCCTTTTCCCTTATTCTGCAAGTGTGAAGCAATGTTTTTGTTTTGTAGAGGCCATATCTAGCCTAAATGCAGAAGGAAGGAAGTTCATAGCATAGTGACCATTGTTCTGGTTTCTCATCACATCTGAATTCTCATAACTTTGTGGTCATAGATCTCAGATATCTATAGATTACGAACTTTTAAAAAGCTGAGCAAATGGAGTGTATTCTACATGTTATTTACATGTAGAACAAGTCCCCTTTTTCAAGAGTCCCCTTTTCCCTGTTTCTCCTTTGAACTCATACGCAGTCTACTTCGTCTGCCTCTGGCTGTAGAAGACAGTCTGCTTCTGGGGTCTTCTGCAGTATTTGATCCTGCCATTTTCCACCTCTGCCACCAACTCAGATTTTGTGTGGGTTATAGGGGAATTATTCTCAAAGAACTGGTTTAGGAAAGCAGTTTTGTGCATGTTAAAAGATCAACCAGTTCCCTATCTATGCGTCTATAATCAATATATCCTAAAGCAGTTTTAGTATTCTGCTTTAAGCTTAGTACAGCAGAAACAATGTGCTCTTTTACAGTCCAAATGCAATGCCTAAAGAAAGTACCCTCACAGGTAACTCTCAGGTATCTCTAAACACATATCCCAATTACTGATGCATTTCAATACTCAATCAGTTAGCTTACCTCAAGGGTGTGCAGGTATTTGTGTGTTACCTTTGTGTGTGTTTGTCGAGAGCTATAACTGAAATAGTGTCTTCACGTTGCATGTAATGGAAATGATTTTACTGTGATACATTAAAGAATCATGTACTAAAGTTATATACATTAAGGCTATTAGCACTTCCCTCCTTTCTCTTAGAAAATTGTTTATCTTCGGAAAGGCAGGAAACTCTTCATCTTGTTTTCCACAGATTACCTTATGGAACAAATAGCATAAATAATACATGTGATATGAAGCTTTTGGGCTAAAAGGTAATACTTGTGCTTGATTTCTTCCCCCTTTCCCATCTATGTCGTGTTCCACATTTGCATATTAAATTCACCCCCACCCCCTTTCCCATGAGCCTTGTTAGTGTCCTGTTGCGCCCTCCCACACAACTTGGCTGATACTAAAAGGCTTTCAATCTGTCTTCAAAAGTGTATTTTAGGAAATATATTTTAAATGGTATTTCTGCTTAGATGAGATTTTATTGCTTCCCAATTATTACAGAAATGTAAGATAGAGAAGCTAGGAGAATTGCAGCCCCTGATGTGGCTGGAGTATGTCTTTGCTAGAAGTAACAGTCCCAGCACTGAGCTGGTGAACTTGAAGCTTTGAGCCATGATGTGTGTGTGTGTGTGTGTGTGTTCAGTTCCAAGAAGCAGAGGAAGGGGAAGAGTAAATTAGGACCTAAACATGTTCCCTATACACACCACTAAGACCTATACACACCACTATCTTAGCTATTGCTAAGATTTCTGAACCCTCGCTCTCTGCTGTAGCTGGGACCTTGGCAAAGATGTCCTGGTTTCAGTTAGGACAGTTATTTTCCCTCCTAGTAGCTGGTAGGGTGCTATGTTTTGGATTAGGAGGAGAAGAGTGCTGATAACATGCTGATGTTTTAATTGCTGCAGAGCACTGCTTATACTAAGCCAAGGACTTTTCAGCTCCTCGCTCTGTCCTGCCAGCGGGCAGGCTGGGGGTGCAGCAAGAGCTGGGAGGGGACAGACCCAGGACAGCTGACCCAAACTGGCCAAAGGGGTATTCCATACCATCTGACATCATGCTAAACAATATATAGGGGTGGCTAGCCGGGGTGGGGGGCCGGCTGCTCGGGGTTGGGCTGGGCATCGGTCAGTGGGTGGTGAGCAATTGCATTGTGCATCACTTGTTTGTACATATTATTATTATTATCATTATTATTTTCTATTTTAATAAACTGTCTTTATCTCGACTCACAGGCTTCACTTTCCCATTTCTCTCCCCCATCCCAGAGAGGGAGGGGGGAGGGGGAGCGAACGGCTGTGTGGTGTTTAGCTGCCGGCCGGGTTAAACCACAACAAAAGATTACCTGAGACTTCCAATTATGACAAGAAGTTAAAAACGGGTCACTGGAGTTTCTTGCTTGCTCTTATTTGTAATGAAGTTATACATACAGCCCAGCTGAAATTGGGGACCAATTTTCCTAGGCATTATACAGATTCATAAACTCAATGCTTTTTCTCTAAATACAAGTGGTAAATGGTTCTAAAGGCTTTTTTTTTTTTTTTTTTTTTTAATATATATATATAATTGCACCAAAAGACACTGCTGAAAGCCACAAATAGAGCTTATCATTCTCAGACAAATGCTCTCACCACCAGAACAGGCTGTAATACAAGCATATTTTAGCACTCCAGTACAGTGATGCCAATCTCTGTGATTAGAACTCGTATCTTTTTTAATTTGTGATTGCTGCTGTATTTGACATTTTTCTTCAAGTGTCAGTTTCTGTACTTGAGCAGTTGAATAATGAGTCTCAACATCCATATAGAAACAAAAGTTTCAAGCCCTCATGGCTGCAGAAAATTGGTTGAAAATGGCACTCATCAGCTGTTTTACTAGTTGGTTTTGAGAAGGCAGAAGGTTTGCATTCTTTTTATTTTTTTTTTATTTTTTTAAAAGTTGCAAGTAACTGTCATTAAATTAAATATTACGGAAATTTCCAAACTAATTTATGACTGTGTGGCCATTTGTTATGGCTAAACTGGTGGGAAACAAAGGCTGAAAGGAAAAAGCATACAGCTTTTGCACAGTAGTTGGATGTATTCTATTAAGAGGCAGGAATGCTGAGACGCGCTTAGCTTGCATTCCAGCTGCAGTAAGGCATTTTCTAATGGTCCATCACAACCACCATACCATCTGCTCATTCCAGGCTATTTATTCCATCCTTGCCAAACCTCTTTCCTTTCTGCTTTAAAAGCAAACACATTTTCTCAGTCCTGTTGCCATTTACTAAATTATTTTTGAAATCCCTTTAGAAAAAAATGAATCTGGGCTCCATCTTGTCAAGTAATTCTGTCAGCAGAGCAGCCATAGATTTGGAGAGATGAAAATCTTACCAGACAATTCAAGTGCAGTATTAGAGTTACAGTATGGTGACAGTGTGGACAATGGACAAACCACATTGGAGGCTTCTCTTGGTTAATCTGTGGTTAATCCTCAATTTGTACAAGCTGCTTGGGTTTTTGCCTGACTTTGAGCACGAGTTGTTATCATCTTGATCTACATGGAAATGCCTGCAAGTGAAAATGAGGCTAATGCTTGACTTCCTTCTTTAGGTACTCCCTCTTCAACCTATCTGTAGTATTTTATAGTTGTGTTTAGGAAGGGTTTTATTATTGATTTTAGAAAGATGTATGGACTTTATGGTTGCATAAAAGGGTACATCTTTTCAAACCTCATTGAACCCTTCACTGCTAGTGGCAATGGGTTCGTTCATTCTGCAGTTCATTGCATCAGTTTTACATTTTTTGCCTTTAAACATCCTCCTTGATCTTATCTTGTAAGGAAGCCTATAAAAATGCACAGTTTATCTACACAACACTTTGTGATCTGGTTTCACAGCTTCCCTAAGATGTGTCCTCTTTAATCAGAGCAGTACTGATCTCCTCTTCCTGCAACTCATTATTATTGTCGTTTTTGTTACACTGCAGTGAGTGTTGTACAAACAGAGCGTAGAGACCAGCCCCATAACTTGTTAATCTTCCTTCATATGGAAATGACTACATTCCTTTAATCATTTTAATCATTCCTCTTAGTGTCTTCCGCTCCCCTGCAATATTCATGTGTTTCTGTTACTGATGACAAAAAGTGAAAAAAAAAGTTTTTGCAGAAGTGCATTGTTGATTTACATAACAAAACTGCAATAATCTAGCTCATTTCATAACCATTCTTAAAGGGTTTTGAAAGGAACAGCTTTGGCATACTAAGACACCTAAGTGTTTTTGTTAACCCCACTTCAAGAAACTTGCTTTTTGAACCACTATGGATCAAGGACTGGAGGTTTTCACAGAGCTGTTCCCAGTAGCATTTTTCTCCCTTGCTGGTTCTATATTACTTTGCTTTTACCAACCAGTTCCATCTGCTCTCATGCTTCTCTTTACCCTGGATTTCCTGGGCTCCTCTATGTCCTGATGTGGTGGTTCTACCATGCTAGGCAGCTGAACACCACAACCGCTCTCTCACTCCCCCTCCTCAGATGAGGAGGGGAAGAAGTAAAGGAAAGAACAACTCACGGGCTGAGATAAGGATAATTTAAAGAGAAAAAAAAAAATATTAAGGAAATATTATTATTAATTAAACAATTCAACTAAAGGGAAAAAAGGAAAAGGGGAAGAGGGAGGGGGAAAGGGAATAACA
This sequence comes from Oxyura jamaicensis, assembly GCF_011077185.1. Classification (NCBI taxonomy): domain Eukaryota; kingdom Metazoa; phylum Chordata; class Aves; order Anseriformes; family Anatidae; genus Oxyura; species Oxyura jamaicensis. The sequence continues at coordinate 41,370,157 of NC_048896.1, read as the reverse complement.
AAACAAAACAAGTAAAGGCTATGTGGAAGTGCAGAGGAAAGAAATTACGCTCTACTTCCCACAAATGAGTGATGCTTGACCACATCCTTGAAGCAGTGCCTCAACGCATGTAGCCGTGGTTCAGGAGGAGGACAGACGTTTTCGCAATGAGAGCCCACCCCTCCCCTCTTCTTCCTTTTTCCCCCTTTTATTGCTGAGAGTGACATCATATGGTATGGAATATCCCTTTGGTTGGTTTAGGTCAGCTGCCCTGGTGAAGTTTCTTTCTCACTTTTTTGCCCACCCCCTAGGAGGGTTAGAGAAAGTCCTGATGCTGTGCCAGTACTTCTCAGCAGCAGACGCAACACTAGTGTGATACCACTGCTGTTCTAGCTACAAGTGCAGAGCACAGCACTGTATGGGCTGCTGCAGGGAAAGTTAACATCCCAGCCAGACCCAGTACACCTGATAGTCATGATTGTTTTCTACATGACAGAATACCACCACATTTGTGCTGTGCCCATTTTCCAAAAGGCTCTTAACTGTATTAAAAACCTGTAGTCTAAAACCAGTATAAAGCCTTATGACTTTCTTTAAACATACACAAATTATGACTGATTTCCATTTTATTTTTCCTCTTCGATGCTCCTTGGGGCTTCTGAGTGCATTGTATCATTACTGACTTTCACTCAGTAGCACAAGGCTGTGTAGATTTGTGGACTACTTCTCTTTCTGCCTAATATGGTAAGAGTTTGTGAAAATGTAATGTTTTGGGGTCTTATTTCAGTGAGGAAAATAGCTACCGGCCTCTGTGAGAGATCCTTTGTTCCTACACCTGATTCCATTCTTGTCCTGAGAGCCCGATTCCTCTTATTTCTAAGGGTACCGTGTACCGTATTCAGGAAGGGGCCCAGGGAGTTAGGTTTTCCTGCAGAAACTGTTATAATGATACTATTTAAAGGCATTCTGACTGGGTTGATGCATTTAATTTAATGATTTTTTTTTTTCCAAATAGTGGAAGATAGTCTGTTCAATGAGCACTGCAAGTAGCGCTTTATTCATGAACAAATTCAGAAGCTGAGTCTGAAGTTAAACACCAGAACCCAGTTGCCTCTTCATTTGGAAGAACTAAAGACCCAGTTTTCCTTTTTTTGTGGCCCAGGTATATCGCTGATAGACATTTACTGTTTTGTTAACACTGCTCCTCTAGCTTCTAAGTCTCATGATTTTTGCAGAAAATCACTTCCTCTCACTTTGAGAGGAAGACACCCTTTCAGCAACCTCTGTGCAGGGGACCATGCAGCTGAAACATGGCCTCACAGGTTGTGCAAGGCAGGCCTGAGGGAAGCTTTGTGATGCTGGGGCACTGCTAGGTCCAGATGTAGAGATGTGCTCTGCTACGGTCTTGTCTCTCAACTTCTTGTGCCTACAAGTCTGTAATAAAGCACCAGCATGCTCAGCAACCTGTGTGTGCTTCAGAAGTATCCCACAAGTAAAGCATAACCTTGCACAAGTATGTGTATGCTTGCTTTCTCCCTCTCTAATAGTTTTCACTGAGATTCATGAACAGAGCAGATGGAAACCTTATTTAAATTTAGAAACCATGAATGCCACATGCTGAGCTCATTGAAGCAATTCAAGTTGGTTTCCTTTAAATGATTTTTTTAATGCTGGATTCTAGTTTGAATGTTTACAATTGCATAAATGTTTGACATAAAGTATTTGAAGATACCTGTATTTCTTACCGCATAATGCCTCACTTGTATCTAAGTGTGAAAATGTGTCCTAAAGAGATGAACTTTTACAGCTAGTTGTCCTAAAGGACATTAACACTCCATTATTTATTAGAGCCATTATAAAAGAAACTCCTGCACTGTCCCTAAAGAGAGAAAATCTGTCATGGTTCCCAGGAAAAAGAAGCAAGGATTATCCTTGAAAGCAGTCAAAGGAGAGAATAGTTTTTACCAACTTGTCAGTGGAGTTGCCATGGGCACCAGCCAGGAGCCTAGGTTTAAATGTCAGATTTTCCTTCCACTATTGTCTTCTCCTTTTCTTTCACTTTATTTTTGCATTCATTCCATTAGTTACTTTTGATAAGAATTTACCTACCTATATCCTTTCTTCCTAAGGAACAGTTTTGCTTCTTTCTGTGCCTATGCTCAGATACCATGCCAGTCACAGGTAAAGAAATCTGTTTATCACACTTTTAAAAAGAATTAAGACAGCATGCTCTTGGATGCTCATTTGAAAGTCATTAGCATATTAGTATTTTCCTAGCGAAGAATGAAAAAGCAAAGAAAATTGTATTAAAAACTGGCACAGTTAAGAAAGAAACAGCAGTAACAAAACCGTGTAGAGTCAGCAGCAGCCTCACTTCAGTGTTAGTGTGCCTGGTTGCTCTGAGCAATGTGGCACATTTCATTATTTGCTAAAATATTACACAGAGGGGGATGGGTAGAAGGAAAAGAGCAGAAGGAAAAAGCTCACATCTGTGGTAACGTCTCTGGGGGGGGGCGGGGGGGGGGCGGGGGGGGAGAAGGCAAATCCTACCATTTGTGGAAGGTATTCATGTGTTGCTGGCTGGCTAAACTGCACATCAATTGAATTAATGTATCTGTTAAATCTAGATAAAAGCTCAAAAGAAGCAGTTTAGAAAACACTTTTTTCTATTCTGTTCTTTTTTTTTTTTTCCTTAATTCCTCTAAGCTGGCGCAGGACGTCTGGGTTGGTTTTCTTTTGTGCGCTGGGTTTTGATTTGCCTTGTGTGCCTTCACTGTCAAAAACCCAAAACAAGCCCAAAGCCCAGCTGTCTTAAAAAAAAAAAAAAAAAAAAAAAAAAAAAAAAAAAAAAAGTTTTTAAAAAAGGAAGCTCACATCTCTGTTGGTGCTATTGTTTGGCTGCCTGGCTGCAGACGCAGTAGGGCAAGAAGAGTAGAAAAGTACAGCCTTTTGCATAAGTGAAGGAAATATTTGCAAAAAGAAAATATAATTTTTTAAGAACCAAATAATGTTTTCATTGACTGTGTGCCTTTAACCTCCATTTGGCTGTGGAGTTTGTTCTGGAGAGCAAAGATAAAACTGTAGTGCCAGCAGATTTTCTAATTTAGAGCCTGGTTTTAGGCTCAGAGTTTGTTCTCACATTGTGTGCCTAACTGTGGCTGTGGAGAGTGTGGTAAGTTAGTGCTTGTGGTTTTGAAACCCATTTCTGATCTGCCTTCATGTGGTCCTGTCTTTCCTTTAAGAAACGCAGACAATGCTTCTGCATGAATTATTGACATGCAATTAATGATGAGTCAACACTGATTTGAAACTAGCGTGTAAATAGAGCTAATAGGTTGCAAATTTTAAGGATGCACATTTTAAATCAAAACCAAAGTTCCCACAGTGATTTTGAATGACTTGCTTATTCACTCTCTTGTTTCTATGTTCTTGGCACACAAGCAGTGATGCTGGATGGTGGAAGGCTGCACAATCAGGGAGTTTGGATGACAGTGTCACGAGCAGAGAAATCACTGTTCAGAGGCTGATCCAGAGCCATGAGTCCACTACATGTGGCCTAAAATGTTTCATGCCATGTACAATTCAAAGGTCTGTTACCTTTAGACCATCCAGCCTCTGAAACAAATATTTAGAAATCCTCCTGCACAAGAGGGAGGAAGATGTGAAAACTCTGTGCCTACAACAAATCATCTCAAAGATCAGGAGATGGTGTTAGTGGCATTATTGAAGAGCAAGAAATGTCTTGTTCGCTAATGGCTGACAGGAGGTAACACTGATGGAAGTGGTTCCCTTGATTTGGGTTTCATATAGCATGCGAACTGCTCCTGCTTTGCCTTGGACATTAGTCCTTGTCATAGACTGCTTGTGCTGACCTTGCACTCTGCCCCAAAGAGCCTCAGCAGCCTGTGAGGGCGCTGGGAACCGGTACATCCCTCCTCCTCCCAACTGGGCACTTGCAAGGGTGCTGGTGCCGAAGGATGAAGCCCACAAAGGAGCTTCTGGCAGCTCAGTTACAAGCAGAAACGTCTGTTCCTTCCTCTAAAACTTTAGCATTTTATATAAGCATGCATCACCACAGTAATTTAAAATATTATATGTAAAATTACAGCAACCCACTTCTGGCATCTCTGAAACACCTTTTTGAGAGTAAAAACTCTGGTTTCACTAGTGGTTTAGCACTCTGTATTTAGTTATTTACTTTTTTTTTTTTTTTTTTTTTTTTTCCAAAACATGGCAGGGGGGAATGTTTCTTTCAGACAAATTTAATTTATCCTGCTTGATAGGATAACTGATTGATTCAGGTATTTTGCAGTCTAAAGCCAGTAATCTTGATCTTCCAATGTGATATGAATACTCTTGCCTTTTAATTCCAGTTTATTTGAAAAATCTGTTTTCATGTCTTATTTCATTCCCATTGAAGTATAATCTTACTCTGAAATAAAATATATTAAAATACAAATCCAATAAAAATACCTAATGACTTTTTTTGCCAGAGACTTCCTGTTTCTTTACACATAAAGTAAAATCAAACTCTCTATGTTATGCGTGTGTGTCATGCCAGTGAAATCCATATTAAGTACACTCTGCTGGGGCACCAGCCTTTTAACAGAGAGATTCCAGCCCTTCTAAGAAAGATATATACAGAGAAATTAAAATAGATGTGGTCCCAAACCACATGTGGTCCCAAATGAAAGTAGATGTTTGGGACTACATCTTTTAAAATTTTGCAGTACAAGCTCTCTTTTCTTTCTTGTCTGTAAATGAATGTATACTTCCTTGAATCTGCATACATGATAAATAATGATGATGGTTGTATAAAATCAGGCATGCTATTCTTCCTTTACAATAAAAAAGTGCAATTCTCTTTTTTTTTTCCACACCCCACCGACGTCATCTTGGAACTGCTTAGCTGCGGAGCAAATGACAATGCATGTGTAGACATACGTTAGTTTAGCAACCTTGGCCTTCAGCTATGTGGCAGTGTAAAAAAAGGAAATCGGATTACTAGATAGAAACGTAAAGTTGACATATGAACATAGACTAATATTTGAAACTTACTACCCTGTTGTTAGCAGCAACCAGAATGGAGAGTTAATATCTTGGTCCAACAAATGATTTTATAGGTGAAACCACATGAAAACCAGGGAATTCCCCTGAAGCATCACTTGGTGTATGTCTAATACATGATCAGTCTTTAGCTGTTACGGTGCAATTCCATTTACATTATTAGAAGTTGGAAAAGTAACTGCTAAAATTGGTTTAAAATGGCTGTATCAACAAGTCAGCTTTTCAGGGATGTTACAAAGCTGCTTTCATGTGTTGTTTCCAATGGCTGTCATTTATTCTCTAGCACCACTGGAAGCCTTACATGGTATTTAGGCTCTGTGAAATGTGTGATTCCTGTTCAGCTTTGATCTGTGGCAATGTTAGGAATTTTATCAGGGCTTGTCCTTACAAACACGATAATGGGAGGTAAGCACAGGGCTTAATTTACAGTGCAGAGCTTCTCACCTGAGGTGCCTGTCCTGGATAATCTTTGATGTAGTACACACCAAATAGATTCTTCTAGGAAATTCCAGCTGATACCAAGTGCAGATCAAAAATAGTATAAAACACAGGGTAGATATTCCACTACTTATAGCCCACAAACTTCCTTGTGTTCCATCAGAGAAAATTCATAAGCAGGTGCATGGGGAAGAATGAAGACAGGGTGATTTCTTAAAATTTTGTCAGCCCTCACCTATTGGTGGCCCCCAGGACTTGTTCAGGTGGATGTGTTTTCTGTGTAGTCAGGAACATTTAAGGATTTACATGCACTTCTCACGTTTCCCCTCAAGTCCCATTTAACCTTGAGCATTCACAACATCCTTACTGGTCATATGGGAACATTCTCTGCATGAAGAAGTTAGGTGCAGAGCCATTCATGCAAAAAGATTTATGCTATTAGCTAACTCTGAAAATAGAAAGTAAAATAATGCGGTCAGAAAAAGAGAAGCTATCTGAAAATGCAAACCAAAATACTGTGATACAGGTCTGCATGGTAACATCTATGAACCTAAATGGACTTCATTATGTTGGATTCACAATTTACTGTGTTACTGCACATCAGACAACAATGTCATTGAACTGTAGTTACAATTTCTGTACATATGCTATAGAAATTACTAGGAAATTTAATAGACTGCACATAGCAACAGCTGTCCTTATGCTGACAGTGTTACACACATAGAATCATAGAATCGTAGAATATTCTGAGTTGGAAGGGACCCATAAGGATCATCAAGTCCAACTCCTTGCACCGCGCAGGTCTACCCAAAAATTTAGACCATGTAACTTAGTGCACAGTCCAAATGTTTCTTAAATTCAGACAGGCTTGGTGCAGTGACTACTTCACTGGGGAGCCTGTTCCAGTGCACAACCACCCTCTCAGTAAAAAATCTCCTGATATCTAGTCTGAACTTCCCCTGCTCAGCTTCACCCCATTCCCGTGGGTCCTATCACTGGTGTTTATGGAGAATAGGTCACCCGCCTCTCCACTCCCCCTCACGAGGAAGTTGTAGACTATGATGAGGTCCCCCCTCAGCCTCCACTTCTCTAGGCTGAACAGGCCCAGTGACCTCAGCCGCTCTTCATACATCAACCCCTCCAGGCCCTTCACCATCTTCGTCTCCCTCCTCTGGACACTCTCCAACAGTTGAATGTCCTTTTTGTATTGTGGTGCCCAGAGCTGCACACAGTACTCAAGGTGAGGCCGCACCAGCTCAGAGTAGAGCAGGACAATCACTTCCCTCAACGGACTAGCGATGCCGTGCTTGATGCACCCCAGGATATGGTTGGCCCTCCTGGCTGCCAGGGCACACTGCTGGCTCACAGTCAACTTGCTGTCAACCACGACCCCCAGATCACTCTCTGCGGGGCTGCACTCCAGCATCTCGTCGCCCGGTCTGTATGTATGGCCAGGGTTGCCTCGTCCCAGGTGCAGGACCTGGCACTTGCTTTTGTTAAACTTAATGAGGTTCATGATCGCCCAGTTCTCCGACCTGTCCAGATCTCTCTGCAAGGCTATGAAAGAACAGAAATAAGAGCAAAGAAAAGAAATCTAAAGTAATGAGGGGGACATGGTAGAAAACATGTTTTTTTCTTTTTGTTGCACACTATTTTTTGTTTGGTTGGTTTTGTCTCGTTATGGAGGTATTATTGATAGCAAACCCGGAGGCTATTTCTTTCTTGTTCACCTACAGAATTTCTGTTCCAAAGCATCATCAGCTTCCCCCTTCACGGTTCAGCCACTCTGTGTTAAAGAGACCAGTCATGAACTCAGATGAGGATTGTAAATCCATCCCATCGAAATGGAAATCGGCAAAGATGTTGCACAGGTCTTTCACCACTCACTTTTTATTTCGCTCTTTGTTTTTAATTCCCAGAGAAGTATCAGCTTTGAAAAGTTCCACAAAAGATTTTATTCCCTTTCTCTCGTTCCTTTCTTCCATTTTTGTCTGTTCCATTTTACTTTGTGTAAGAAAGATCAAATCCTGTTCCTGGCTGGACCTAGGAGAAGAACTGGTACCAAAAATGCCCGAGAGGAGGCTTGCTTGAGGAGTACTGGGGACTCCTGCTGGAGTTCTGGGGGGTGCTTGCTTTCTCCAACAAATGTATTATAGAAGAGCAAAACATGAATATTCTGTAGAGTGCACTACAAATTGCTCCTGGGTATGGTGCTCTGGTAAGATTGCAGAACGGGAAGTTTCAGCTGAGGTTTTGCTATTTGCCTGTGCCAGACTCAGGTAAGACACAGTTCCCTTCTGCCTTGTCATTCATCTCATCAGGGGCAGGACTGTTTCTCCTTTTGTGCTTGTCTAGGATTTGGGATAAATTTTTCATGATGGGTCTGTAGAAGCCGCTGTAATACAAATCAGCAGTGCCCAGAAGAGTTGTATATGAATGCGTATACTGGATAGGTACACTAATGATGTTGTTTAGCACCTTCTGCATGTAAATAGGAGAACAAATAGGTTTCACACCATCCCTCATTCTCCTCCCAGATTTCTAGGCTTCCTTCTGATTTCATCCTTTCAGTTACTTTTGATTGCTTCCTTTTGATTAAGTCATAACATACTGTTAACAGACTTCTATGAGAATAAGTGCAATTCAATTGAATTCATTCCTACTAACATCTGTAGCATATTTCACCTAAGGGTTTCTGGTCATTGTGGATAAACTGCAGTTTGTCAAGGATGAATATATGTTGCTGGTGCAGCACTCACTGGTTTGCAAAACATGCTGCTCTGTGGTGCTTTCTGCAGGTGGCTCTGCTAGGGAGAAATGTTAAGCCTTAGGATTTCATCTCTCCTAAGGGAGGAAGACAGCTGTATGCATCTGCCCTCTTTCTACTGTCCAAAATACTTCATAGTCTAGAAAACAGAAAACAACAAATCACATTTACATTTAAAAATATACCGTAGTAATCAAGTACAGATCTTATTACTAAAAACATCCAGTATCTGAAATGGAAGTTCGTAATTAACAGAGGAGGCAGCTCTAAAATTCATTTGTATAGTTCCAATTTACAGTAGTTCCTCACAACTGCCAGGTTTTGTATTCTAGAAGAACACCACAGACCTTCCCAAAAGATACAGCTTGATTTAACTGGCGTGAGGGGAGAGTGCATACTGGTATCTACAAGAACACTGCATACATAGTTCAGGAATGGATGGTAATAATGGAAGGAGTTAAAGACCCTTCCTCATATGTTTGTGCCTTTCCCTGGTTTAATAATAGAATTTTGAAAAAATATTTTTAAAATGGGACATGGGAACATATGAGAGAAACATAGTCAGTCATGTCTGTTGTTTACAGTAGTGTTTTGTTTAAAAAAATCCCAGCAAACTATAAAAAATAAATCAGTGTCACACCCCAAATGCCTAATCCTCTTCTGCATATTTGGATATTATATGAAACAGAAAACGTTTCATTGCCATTTGTGAGGCCCAGCTCAAGGCTGTTCCACTCCTTTACAACATGCCTATGGCACCATGGCTGGCTTTGGTTCCCTGGAGGCAGCTCATTTTCCTGCAGACACCACAAGGCAGCAGTGGCATTGCCAAGGGCTTTAAGGAACAGACTGAATTCCCAAATCCCTTCTAATGTATCAGGAGCATCCTTCATGCTTCACCATTGTGTTGTGGCAGTTGGAGGTGGTGAGTTTGTTAGACCATGTCCGATGGGAATTCACCCTCCTCTACAAGACCAGTCTCATCCAGTCTGGTGCAAAGGAGCCTCCAGAGTCAGGTTCTCAGTCTGTCTGGAGGGCTTTCTGAAAGGTGCAAATTTTCAGCCAGCACTGTGAGATAGCTTAGACAGCTTCATATTAAAAGCTGTAAAAGAAAAAAGGCAAAGAAGGCTTTGATAAAAATGAAAGTTCTGTCTCTAGAAGTAGCAGAAACAGTATCAGAGCAAAATCCTCAGGACATCCTTCTCTGTATATTGCAATTCCTCAGTAATTATTTATCATCTGAAAATACGAAAATAAATCTAAATGGCTACTTTACGGTTTATAAATATCTTTCCAAGTGGTTTGTACTTTGAAGTTGTCTGTTTATTCACTTTTAGAATTTTGAGTGTGCTTCACTGAAGAAAATATTTTTTTTCTCTTTTAACCATTCTCGGGAGACAAGTTCACTCTTTCAGCCCAGGTATCAGTCACCTTGTTTGAAGAATGATGGACACCTGCCTACAATAACTGTCCTTGATTGTGACTTGATGCACAATAACATTTTCACAATGAATCGCCCTTTATTTTAATGTTGTCTTAAAAATAATGGGGATTTCTTCATCCTCTAGAAGTTGTTGTGGTGGCTGTCTTAGGTTGGAGGAATTTACCTCCACTGAATTAAGAAAGTTTCTCCGCCTTCAAGAGCAAAGTAACAAAAAGGAACTCCCAGCATCTCTGGCTCCAGTAAAGAAAAAATGCAAACAGAAGCAAAGATGTTTCCACTTACAGAGCAAATGTTCCTGACATGATTAGAAATGTTCAAATTTCCAGTAATGTATATATAACATACTCCTGTCATCTGCAGAATATTGATACCAAACCTTAAACAGCAGATGCTCCATGGGACTTTTTTACTGAAGTCCAATCAATATAGGAGAGAGAACTTCTAATGAGACATAATGTAGTTGTGAGACAAGGCATCACAGGCAATTTCATGAAAAAAAGAGTGAGATTTAATCACTTTGGGCTACTTCTGCAGCTAGTGCTGAGGCATGTTAGCTTCAGATCAGGGAGAGAGATGCTTGTCAAGACTGTAAGCAAGCTGAATTGCTGCCAACAATTTACTCACAGACAACAGATGATTCTCATAGACCATTTGTTTTATTTCTGCACATTTCATCTTTTGCTTTGCTGTCTTTCTAAAATCCAAGACCTTTTATGTTACAACAACAAGGCATTAACAGTTAAATGCTCTATGCACAAGCAAAGCCCCCTCTCTGCCACAGTAGTCATCAGAGCTCAGTTTGGTTGTTAGCTCTGTCAGTTCCAAAAGTTCCAATTCCAACAGCTTTAATCATCTACGGGAAGTAATTCCACAGTTTTTGATTGATAAAAGTAATTTTTCAGCTACTTGGAGTGGACAGTCTTGTGTTGCATTTGGGATTTGCTCCTCCCTGAAAGAATTCTGAGTGGAACAAGACATTTACTGGCATTAGAAGGGGACGGCCAGGGCTTCCTAACTGCTAGGCATGGAGAGATGAGGGGGATGAAATTCGTGTTATCTCAAGAGTCATATTTTCTGCAGCTCCCATGAAATGCTAGCTGCAATTAGCATTCTTGTTGCCAATCTCAGCTGACATTTTGCTTCAGCAAAGTAAAGGAAAAGTCGTACCCCGCAGATAAGCAGCTAGGCTCAGGTAATTACTAGACACCAATTCCTTATCCAAAGACAAGACGTGGACTGTCTAAGGGTCCAGCATCTCTCGGACCATTCTGCCAGCCACTGTGCTGTGTAGTGGCTGCTACGCCTCAACAACATCTATCCAGTTTTCCTCATGCCATCCTCTCCTGTTGAGATTATTTGGAGCTTGCAGTCTCCGTCTTGATTTCTAGGTTATTTGCACAGATTGAAACTCAGGGCAGATTTGGCAGTAGGACTTTGGAGATAAGGAAAGTAGAGACAGATAGGTAACAGTGACTTTGACCCAATTGCCTTGTCTGAACTAGATAGAAAATTATATCCCTGTCCCATTGCTCTCCACATACCAAATATATATATCAATATGTACAGTATTCCTATAATTAGTTCAACTGCATCATATCCATGGCCTAGGGCTGAGCATTCCTAAAGTGAATGCTATACTACATAATCCTTTGAAGCAAGGCTGACTGTCACCACTTTTTCTCCTCCAGTATCTCCAGACAACCAACTTCCCCAGCTTAGACCCTTGCCACTGGCTAACAGCACCAACTAAAAGGCCCACCAGAGCCCATTGCCACAGACTTTACACTGTGCCATGCATCATCTGCTGCTGGCAGATGTCCTACCTCAGGGGCTGGGAAGCAGTGCTCTACTCTAGTCCAGGATGGTGCAGCAAGAAGTCACGAACAAATTCTGTTTTTGTTTTTGTTTTTGTTTTTGTTTTTTTTTAATTTTCTGGTGAAGGAAGGGGGAGAGTAATAAATTGCTCCTGGAAAAAAAGCTGTATTGCAGGACATAATTCAGGAGAATGACCTAACTGTAGCAGTAGTTATTGGAATCTCTTTCCAGGATAAACATCACAGATATAAATATATTCCTAAAAGCCAGTTCAGGTTTTTTGTTTTGTTTTATTTTGTTTTGAAACTGAGAGCAAGACTGTAATCCAAGCGAGTATCATCCTATAAACCCCTTAGTCTTCTCTAGGGCTTTGTCATACAGGAGATTGAAAATTTCCTTAAAAAATAGGCTTCCATGGCCATGAATAGGAAATGGCACCAGTTTCAGTGCAGGACCTGTGGAAAGAGGAGAGTGTGGTCCAAAGGATTATGGCCTCCAGAAAAAAAGGGATGGTGGGAGGGCTAGGGACCCTGTTTGCCAGAAAACAAGAGATATGTGATGAGCTTCAAAAGAAACTCAGTTCAGCTATCAGAAATTTGTTCTTAGAAACATCAAGGTGAAATAAGAATGCAGAGGCATTATCCAAACATGGAAACCAAACTGCTCAAAATTACATGGAAATTAGCATTGGTGGCAGGGGGACTGTCTGTTATTTTACCTGACTTAGTTGCAGTCAGCTTTTTAATTTTGGTTTGCTTCCTTGGCCAAGAAATCCTTCAGTTGATTTCCATGAGATTTTGATCAGTCTATCAAACTGTCAGGGTATCCTTAATATGTAGAAGTAATGCTTTGCGATTGACTTTTTTTTTAAAAAAAAATAATAATAATAATAATAAAAAAATAAAGGCACATGGCATTATAACATTTCAAAATGAGAAGACCGTCTTCTCTATTGTATTTAATACAATTCTAGCACAATCTAAATTAAAATATGAGCAAGACGCTTAATATATCAAAAGCAAATTAAGTCTGGATTTGAAAAGGTGTTAAAGCTATTCCTTTCATAAAATAGAATTAGTGCTAATTTGCTTATGAAGTTTAAACTTAAATGAGTTTATTGTTGAAATATAAAGCAATAGTTTAAATCCAAGCCTAACGCAATTAACAAAATGAGGAAAATTCATAAGGTTCAAATTAATATTATTGTTATGCTTGCAAGCTGGGGAACAAATCATCATAGCAATATTGAAATTGTTAGAGCTACGATAATTGATAACCCCTGAAGCTTATAACTGTGGGAGAGACCAGGAACTGGAAAATAAAGAAATACACAAATACACAGAAGATTTTTAGTAAACTTACACATGTAAATTTTGACCGTTGTTTACGGGGAGTCGTTAGTAATATGAACACATGATCTGAAGTCCAGTACTGGATATAAATACAGAATCACACTGCAGAGATGTCTTATTTGGGGGTTACAAATTCTCTCTTTGTGTGTTTACATCCTTTTCTGCTTGCTCTTTATCTTATGTACTGAATGAGTTTAGTAAGCCAAATGTGCACACAACTGGCAAATATAATATATAAACATTTGTCTAAATTGCTGAAAACCAATTATAAATTTGGAAATATGACTATTTATTCAAGATGCTAATTCAGCGGTAATGGAAAAACACCATACCAACCATCAGAACTAAATAATCAAATACAAACTGAAAGCATCAGATAGCGAGGCCTAAATGAGAGCCTGATTTAGAAAACGCTGAAATTTGATAACTAGGTCACTCTTTAGGGCAACTAATTCTGAATTTAATCCTAAATTTTAGGCATCTGGTTTTGGAGAGGTTTGATCTCTCAGCCTCAGTTTTTCTTTTTGTTAAGTGGAAGTAGTGATATTTTCTTTTCTTACAGAGATGGTAAGAGGATTTTTTCTTTTTTTTTCTTTAAGTATGGAAAGTCCTATAAAAGAGTTATCTAAAAACTTCAGACAGCTCTCCTGTTATCCTATTACCCACTGATAGAGGAAAGTAATGGATAATTGGGTTCCTACTTACCTTCATTAGATAAGAGATTTCTCACTTAACTCTATCAACAGAAAGATTAAGAGTCCTTGGTACTGCAGAAGAATAAGGTTGTATAGAACAGAGGTGAATAATAGTGAGTATAAAACCATGGTTGTAAACCAATAAATCTGTTGCAATAAAGAAGCTTCAGATTATGAAATACTCTCTCTAAACTTTATGGTCAAGCTTCCAATTCAATATATAGAGACACTTTATTCCATATCATGTAAAGTAGAATAAAGTGGCCCATTAATTGCATCAGAAGTTTACAAGTTGACTTCAGGTTTTCACATCTGTCATGTGAAGATAGACTACAAGACTCTACCAGGAGTTAGAGCAGAGCCTGTGCAGAGGAGCCCATCTTGACTTCCATCATCTCTTCTGGGTAACATTTATTTATCATAGGTGTTTACTGGGCGTACAAAATACTTCTTCTACCTTGGAATTCTATTTCAGTAGAATCAATATTCTATTTGTGACTGGCAAAACCTTTTTTAGAAGTTTGGTTAAAGGAGAATGATAGAAATTAAGTTTTCAGCCTGACATGTGCATGTGCCAAGTTCATAACCTTGTACACAAAATGAGACGCCATTAACTCCTCCTGCTTGTCATAGCCCATAGCACAACTGAACAGGCTTTTCCATTGGAAAATATCTAATGCTGCTAGCAGCAGGTACTAGACCTAATAAGTTTTCTGCAGCCCCAAAGGTGGTTTATTCTCTGCTTCTATGAAGCAGAGTTTTGATACAGGGTAGCAGTTAGTTCAGAGACTCTTTTTGCTTTCTTTACCCTCTTTTATCCAGAAAGCACTTTGAAAAGTACTTAGCCAGCTTTCTGGCAAAGTCAGTGATTCCTAACCATGCCTTTTCTATAGAAAGCTTTATCTGAAAGAGTGTAAGACTGTTTTTCCAAGAGTCACACAATATTTCTGAACAATTCTCTTTATTTATCTGTACTGACCTTACAAAAGTAATCCATCCTTATGACTACAGAGCTTAATTATTGTAATTCTGCTTTTGTTTTGCTTTCACTGTTTTTTTCTGCCTCATGCAGCTCAAGAGTATCATTTATCAGCACCCTCATTCCTTGGAATAAAGGGATGTAACCAGTTACCATAGGGTGCTGTTTGTCTACAAAGCGGCAGGTAGACTTTAACTTGCTCTGTTATTTTTTAAAGTCTGTAACAGGGAGACAATATCATATTACAAGGCCACCTTACTGTGTCACCCCCCTAAACACTCTCTTTTTTTGATACTGTCCATATTTCTCAGGTTTCCTCTGTTCTTTCTGTAGCACCCAGTTTTCTGTTGCTACTCACATGTAGAAAAAGTGCTCTTCTTCTGTGTATTTCTCGTCTATCTTGAGAACCAAGAGGGAAACATTTTTTCCCAGTATACTACTTAAGAAGCATGTTATTTGGGTAGTGCTGAGGTTGATATTATCTGTGTCTATATAGATAGCTTTATTATTTATTTGTTAATTTTTCCAGACATGCATGAAGTCACAGTCAGTAGTCAGCAGTCCAGGTATTTTAAAGCCAGTGCTGGGCAACTAATATATGGCTCAAACACAAGGTATTCATGAAGTTGGTATTGTCATAAACCATGATCATGCAAGTTAGTCAGGAGTTCGTGATGACTTTCATACTTTGAACAAGGACCAAGCAAAGCATATCTGCTGTTCTTACACCTCATGTCAAACAACAGGCATGCTGCCCAAATGTAAATGCTCCAAGGTTTGATTTGCTGGAGAGTAGGTAAGATACAGACCCACAGCCTCCTCCCTGTATCCCCTTGTTGTGTCCATTGCTCAGGCCCCAGATGAGCATCTCCTCACAGTCCCGGCTGTACGTCTGCTTTATTCCTTCCTCCTTCTTTATTCCTTCCTCATTTTAGGGTGTTTACTTTGCAGCAACTTCACTGCATTGTTTATAAATTTAAAAATAAACCATCTCAGTCTCTGAAGCACGGATTGACTATGTTGTTGTTCATGGTATACTCACTGTGTGTTCACTGTATGTTCATGGCATACACACAAACCTTTAAATAACTGGGACATTGTATTGATGATGAGAAACAAAAGCATTTACATAAAGAACAGCTTGCCCAACATTATAATTTTCTTCTTCAATAAAGAGAAAAATAAAGCCTGTGGATTCTCCTTGCACAAATTGTAATGATTATTCTGTGCTATTATTTGATATGAATATTTGCAATAAGACCATAGGAAAAACACTGTTTGTAATTGTCTCATAATGGGGAAAAAAAAAATAAAAAAATCACATGGGTCAGGCAATGTCAGGAAGGCTAGGAACTGCAGCAAAGGTCACCAAGGTACAAAATACATAATTATGATGTGGCCTGTTTCATATCCATGGTTAAGGAAAAGTAGTCCAAATGCAAAATGTTGCTCTTTTTTTTTTTTTTTTTTTTTTTTTTTTCCCTGATGTTATTATGTTATTGTAAATGTGTTTTCCTGCAATATTTGTATGTCAGTCTTCAAAGTAGGAATTGGTGAGGAAATAGCAGTGTGCAAGGACTGAAAGAGCAACCATGAGAAAGTACATTAGACAGTCAAGGAAAAGCACTGCAAACCCAGTTTCTGATTTGTAGCATTTTAATGATTTTCAAAGGAAAAAAAAAAAAAAAAAAGCCCTTTGGAAAATGATGGTCCCTGATGGAGGTTTCCTTCACTATAGTTCACCAACACAGATTATAAAACAGAAAGGGAAAGTGTGGTTCAAAATAGTGAACAGTTTCAATGGCATCCATCAACAAAAAGCAATGACAAAATTAAAGGGAGGAACATGAACATCAGCTAGTGTTTTTACATGCAGAGAACAAGAGAATACACCCGCCTTAGGCTTCCAATTACCATAAAGACACGTGGGCCAGAGCCTCACTAGGGAGAAATGATCATATTTTATGCACCAGGTACAAGCATGGACTAGTTCACGTTTCCCAGACTTTACATATTGAATTATTACTATTTTTCAGCTGTAATCTTTTCAAATTTACGAACCAGACATGATGGGGAAAGAGATTATTAATAATACTTGCAGGTGATACTGAGGTGAGAGGTGCTATAAACACTATGGGAATAGAGACGTAATAAAACAAAAAAGTGTCTAGTGAGAAATATATATGTGCTGGAAATGCAAAATGAGAATCAAGCTGGAAAAAATGCAGGCAGATGTCTCCCGGGGAAAATAATCCTGAGAGCACACATTTAATGAACAAGAGAAAATTGGGAAATAGTAATGATTAAAGAGACCCTGAGGTGAAGCTAGTCAACAAATCAGACAGTAGTAACAAGATGATATGGATAAACAACGGGGCAGTTTGGGGATACATCCTGCCCCAGAGATGGTCATTTCCTGCTCGGAGGAGCAGTGCGAACTCTCGGATAAGAAATAAGCTGACATTTTACCTCTGTGGTATGGGGAAGCCTTTATTCTAAGATGCTGCATGGGTAAGTTTCACTCCTGCTGATTGATGAAAACAGAGATTAATTTCTTGTGATGTGAAACAGAACAGCAACTTTCCTTATTATTATTTTCAATCAAACCATTGTGCTTTTCTTGTGAGAAGAGAAATAATTAAGAAAATAGAGGCCTGAACCACTACATTTCTTTTAAATGTATTCAGTTCATACTTTAGTCCTGGAGAAGAGCAATTTCTCTTTGTGTTCTGATGGAAAACTTCCTCCTTCCTCCCTACTTCCCAATTTTTTAGAAAAGAATTTTTAGCATGATAGTCTAGAAATCATCTCAATAGTAAAAAATTGCAATCACTAGTATTATCATTTAAGACCAAGTCTGACTTGCATTGATTCAGTATCAAGGAATGAACGCACAAATGCCAGAACAAGCCCTTTACACTAATAAACTCCCTGGTTCCCAGTAGGAAAAAAAAAAATTACAAATAATAAAGAAACACTCAAGTGTCATCCCAGTACTTTATTTTCAGCCCTTCTTGTAGCTCTGAAATGTGTCCTGAGCCAAAGCCTGTTAAAATGCATTAGTTCAGGGAAGCACTTGAGTATGTGCTTAATTTTAATGAAGCACAGAAGCATGTTGGGCTGAGCTGTGACAATCCCTTGAACGGAGGGCTCATTCATATAGTGACCACCTGTAGCTTCAGGGGTAAGGACCTCCTCAAGAAGCGACCAGGTAAAAGCAGATGCTAACAACCTGCTGAAATAATAATCTGCAACCACTCCAATGCCCAAAATGTATTTTCTTTCCTCAAGAAAAATATACTTAGACATTGAAAATTTCTTTCAAGTGAAGTAAATAGGAATTAAATTTTGTACTTGACTAGCTTTTTCATAAATTTACAAACTGCAGAAAAAAATAGGATGTAAACCTCAAATTTTTGCTCGCTTCTTTACTTCAGGCTGTCATAGCCCAAATTATGCTAGGGAGCCCATTCCACAAAGCTTTGTAGAAATGTTAGTAGTTGAGAGGCTCAAGGTAAGTGCTCTGACTTTCAAGAGCTGTATTTGCTTATCTCTAACTTTTCCTCAATTCTTATTCTGCAGTTTAGAAGAGCCTGAATGCATATCTAGTTTACACTTCTTTTTTCCTTTCACAGAAAAAAAGAAGAGACCCCAATCCAAATTTTGATCCCAGTACCTCAATATAAATCTCCACCAAAATAAGCAGAGTCACTCTGGAAGAAAATTTTTCTATAGCCTTTGTCTCATTTTGGATTTATCTTTCCCTGCCATTTCTGTCACTCATCACAGCACATTTCTTGTGATGCCTGTCCTCAGAAGGAGAACAACAGCTTCCCATAGAGCCTGAATGAGCAACATGACATTCAGTGTTTTTTTAATTAGATAATACAGTTCATGGAAAAACTGTGAGACACAGCAGATAAGTGAAAGTAAAATACAACCCTTGCTCTTTTAATCCTTCTTACTTATTTTACATGAGAAGGGAGTCTTTGTAAGTGCCATACTGGAAGCTAATTATGCAAGAGGAATAAAATTCAGCTCCTTGTTTTTATGTTACTGTTGTTGGAGACATAGCCCGTATAGGGATCTCAACTATAAAGAAGCCTTAATATAAAAGAAAGAAATGACAGGATCAGGGACAAGCTTAATTGGCTTTTTCAGATGTTTAAAACATGAGGCCCACATATTCATGTATGTAATGTACATGAGATGAGTTTCTGGTAAAGAACTAAATGAAGGATCTTATAAAGGTATTCTGAATATGTGAATATGTTTCCAGGGTTTGGTTTTGGGCTAAAGCATTATTCTAGGGTAAATAATCCACAGGAACTAATAAGACCAGCTGTACAAGGAGCACAACACATCTGTTGTAGTGGTGGTGAGTTTTGCTCTAGTCTAACAAATCTGGAAAAATCTCATTATGTACAGAAAAAAAAAAAAAAAATGTTATCCGGGATTCAGGAAGACCCCCAGAAAGACTTACCCTTGGGTTGCAGAACACAGAGCCTAGATTTCTTTTCATAGGATGCAAAATCTGTTAGGCAGGTGAAGAAGTCTGTCTGTCCTCTGGTCTCCTTAAAGGCAGTAACGCGTGGTCAAATGCTACTCTCATTTACACTGGTGTCCGTCACGTGCTGCAGTTACTGAGAGCTTTTGCATGGGTTTTGTACCAGGAGGGCTGGGGGGCATCCTCAGCCTTCTGTTCCCTGCCAGCAGGCACAGGAGAGGCGGATGGCAGTGGAATGTGGTCCCTCATGAAGTCATTTGTCTGGTACCCAGCCCAGCAGCTTCCTCTGTATCTCAGTGTCACTACAGAATCCAGCTTGAACCACATTTCTTCCTGTTTTCTTACTGGTTTTTATATCCTGAATAGAGTCCTGGAGCTTCACAGAACCCTAACCTTTTTGAGTATGCTTTTTTGCATCTACCCTGAAAAAGGGTTGTTTACAATTGCAGAATAGCCTCAATTAAAGCCACTGCAGTTCTAACAAATATTAATTTTACTTTCCAGTGCTTGCATTTCATTTTCTGTGCGTTTCTGTATCAAGTTGAGTTAGCATAACAGTACCTGAGCAGTGGAGAATTTGACATTTGCTCACTGACACTCAAAGATTACGATCAACTTCAGTGGATTTTAGATGATCCCTGCTATAGGAAAGAGTCAGAAATGTAACAAAGGTGGTTCAAACTGTAATCAAATAATTGATTCTCTAAAAACATGCCCTCCTATCTGTGTAAATTTGCACTGAGCTCAGCAGATTTATCCAAAAAATGGAATTCTGAATCTCTGAAAACAAAATATTAAAAAATGTACTTTGTTTCAGATTTATATCATCACATTACCTTTTTTGTCTCTTTAAAACAATGAAGAATTGAAAATATAATAGCAGAGTCAGTTGGGTGTGTTGTGGTTTAACCCAGCCGGCAGCTAAACACCACACAGCCATTTGTTCACCCTCCCCCCTCCCTCTCTGGGACGGGGGAGAGAAACGGGAAAGTGAAGCCTGTGAGTTAAGATAAAGACAGTTTATTAAGACAGGAAAATAATAATAATAATAGTACTACTACTAATAATGTGTACAAACAAGTGATGCACAATGCAATTGCTCACCACCTGCTGACCGATGCCCAGCCTATCCCCCAGCAGCTGCCCCCCCCACCCCAGCTAGCCACCCCTATATATTGTTTAGCATGACGTCAGATGGTATGGAATACCCCTTTGGCCAGTTTAGGTCAGCTGTCCTGGGTCTGTCCCTTCCCAGCTCTTGATGCACCCCTAGCCTGCCCGCTGGCAGGACAATGCGAGGAGCTCGGCTTGGTGTAAGCACTGCTCTGCAACAATTAAAACATCAGCTTGTTATCAGCACTCTTCTCATCCTAATCCAAAACATAGCACCCTACCAGCTACTAGGAGGAAAATTAACTCTGTCCTAACTGAAACCAGGATAGGGTGATAAAAAATAATAATTGTTTTGGGTCAATTTACAAGTTTATTTGTTTGTTTGGCTGCTAGAAAATATCCCAAATCATTATTTATTCTTAGGGTACAGTGACTCTGACTGCAGTTTGGGCACAGGACTGTACCATTTGTGAAAATATGACCATGTGCAATATGAAGTCCCTGTTTTTTGAAGCAGAAATTCAGTCTGTTATTCCTCAGGAAAGTTCTGTTAGATTCAGGAGTACTTTTTTTTGAATAAGGTTACTTGCTGCATAACTGTTTAGTGGACTGTATTTGCAATATATTTTTTTTTTTTGATTAATGGGAAGAAAAAAAAAAAATCATTTCTTAAACCAAGCTGTTTTCTGGGTGATTCCTGAATAATACCTGAAGTGTCAAATTAAAGCTAGCAATACTAGGAAAGGTCAAAAACCCATTTCCAGAGCCTTGGTCTGAAAACTGTTACAAATTCTCTATAGCAGGCTTTTATTGCACATTAGTTTTAATAGGATATTATTGGTTTGTGAATACCCTTTTCCCAGGTGCTGCCTACAAAGTATTTTTATTGCATAGCACTTTTAATATGATTTTACTGCTTTATAAATACACTTTTCACCATTCTTTCCTTGAAACCATGCATATACCAATATGCTTGCACATTACTGTTACACCTCTGTTAAAATCAAGGTTAAAGCAATCACAGTAGGGCTTTGCAGAATGAATGATAATTGAAAATGCATCTAGCAGGATGCTCTTGATATTCTATAAATAAACAATGCAGAATCTTTATTCATTATTTATCACTTGTTCTTTGTGACATTTCTTTAGAAGATGTATCTTCTTTCCACAGAGTAAAGCCAAAACATATGTCAGGCCAGATGCATACATTTACTCATGTCCTTTTCTCCCACCTTGACTCAGAATCTCATGCTCTATTTTGGTTCTGTCTGTACAAGTGGTCCAACACCAAGTGGTCCAGCACCATCAGCCATGGACTTGTTTCATCTTGCAACACATTGCCGTATGGTTATCCCACTTGTCCACTCCTTTTCAGTCTGTGTTAAGTTCTGTGCTCACTGTTAAACATCTACCTTGTTCTCCATCCAGCTCTTCTGGGTCTCACTCAGTAGCCCTTGTGCCCCCATGAGCACATGAGGATTGAAGAGATGCAGATCTGACTCGTGTCTACTTTTATAACTAGCTGAATCCTTAGCTAACACTGTTTTGTTTGCTTGCTTTTCTCCAGTAGGGATGAAGGTAAAAATTAAGCCATTAATTTTCTTTGCAGCTCAAAACACAGGGGCCTAGTTCAGAGGAGTATAAGTAAACGCATTTTTGTCTATCTCCATGTTTTTAACCAAAGAGATTATTGGACTTACAGTCAGTTTTGATTTCTCTGAATTTGAAAAACAAAACTGTCAATCTTTTGTTAAATTAAAAGTGTAACTAATAATGTCTCCCCATACCTATTTTATTAAGTTGCTTTTACTGCCTACAGATTCTGATTCCTTTGTACCCTATAGCCTGCTTCTCTCCCCCAGTTTTGATTTGCTGTAGAACATTGCTACATCCAACATTTCTTTATCTAGCTAGTCACTCTTAAGTTAAACTTCAAGTCTTCTGTCTTCCTTTCCTGTACTTATTTGAGGGAGTCACTCTGATGGCTTATCTGAACAGCTGTATGCGATAACCCTTTTTTGCTTGCAGCTGCAGCTCAGATGTCCTGAACACCAAAAGGCAATTCACCTGACTTGATTTTCACCAAACTGTGCTTTTTATATGGATTCGCTGTATTTGCAGAGTGTACCATGCAGAGGTTTTAAAATACTGGCACAAGATTTTGGTACCTTTATATTCTATCTATGTGCTGATATTACAGCATGTATTAAAAATTAATATCAATAAAAATTGAGAAGCCAAAATTTTAGTTATGAATAAAATAGTCTAGATCTGAATAAAATGCATTTATTCCTCTTGGTTGTGGTGTAGCATCCTCTTTGCTACTGATGGACTGGAAAGCACCTGTTCTCAGATGATATGGGTGCACCATCCTGTTTTTTTCAGAGTTCAAAATAATATTTGTGATGTACTTCCATCTATTTTGCATCTCTAGTAACAGCAGTACATATCTGCCCTCTGGTCACCGTGCATTTTAATCTTTGTTTCTTTAACAACCCATATGAAATTTCTAGACTTTTTAGCCTGTAATTTTATTGGCATCTGTCTATTCCTCGGGTATTCCATGCTTAGAACTAGGTTTTATTTTTATTGTTGCCTGTATTTATGAAGCAGAAGTTGCCTGCAATCCTCTCCATTTATAGCACAGTTTTGATTTTAAATACATTTTATTCACATTTTTCTTTACAAATTTTCTTCCTTACCCATTTTTCTCACATTTTCTGCCAACTTGGAAAAAATAACCCCTTTGAAATACATGAAGGGAAATAATTCCAATAGGTTGGTATACTTTCCTGTTCTCAAACTGGACCTGGAAGGGTCAATATGACTGCTCCTCAAAGGACTACCAGTATTTAATCCAATGATTTATTTTTCCTCATGCGTCATCAGGTTACAACAGACTTGGGCTTGTGGAGCCTTTTAGACAAGTAAGACCCTTACTGAAGTCAGTGGGAAAATGCCTGACAATTTGAATGAGGCCTGCGTGTAGGACTACTCTTTTTGGCACACCAGTCCATCCAAAACACGCCATCAGAACAGATCTTTTTTTTTTCATATTCTTTATTTCTTGATCGGATTTGATTGGGGGTATAGCTTTGCAATTCTGTGAGGAGTAATGTCTCGTTGTCCTTTGCTCTTTCTTACATAGCAAAGCATGCTGGTTTAATTCAATAAGATTCCTCTATGTACTTTTCTTCTGATCTGTGAAGAAACTAATTTAATTCCAAATTAACTGCTCTCAAAAGTACTATATTTTTTTTTCCATTTTAACACCTTGCAAGTAACTGTAGTCCAATTTTAATGAGCACAGTTAAGGGAAATACTGTAGATAAATGTCAGTGCATGTCAGAGTTAGGATTTCAGGGATGAAAAGATTGTTTCTTCCCTTGATTTGTATATTTTCACCCTATGTAAATGCTTGTTTATTCAAATTTATTTTTATTAGGTCTAATAAGATGTATAGCTTCATGCAAGTGAAGTTCTTGCGATGGTACATCTTATTTGCAGGATATGTGAAAGGCATTTGAATGATTATTCAGTATGTCTAATGCAGAGTGTAAATTAAAGTACAACACAGCCTGGTCATCCTGATGCTTCAGAGTGTTTCTTATTTCTGTGGGTGAACATACTACTAGTGACTGGAGCAGGTGACCACAAGCCCAGATCTTGTGCAGAAGGTGTAAATTCTTTTTCCCTATTCTGTGTACACTGTGTGGACCTATGCAGTTGCTGGTACAGAATCCAGTGATTGGCTATTACAAGCCACTAGAAATATTAATGTAGAGCATTTCAGTTTCCATGTTTGTAATTCAGACACAGGACCAGCTGTGGGTAAGGACAAGGTAAGCAGTTCCCCCTGGGGCAACAGGCTAATGGCAGTAGCAACGAGCCATTCTACCCTTACTGGAGGAGGCAGGGGACTTACCTGTTTGAACAGCAACTATTTCCTAAGCAACCAGACCCTGCTTTTCCTCTGCACGGTTAGACATGGCCATCCTGCTTCCTTCTGTAGTTCCTGCCTCCACTTAACACAGCCACAAGGAAAGAGGCAAGAACACACACAGCTCTTGCTGAGAGGAGAAGATGGGACAGGGATGCCCTATTACATATCGCTGCATAAAGGAGTGAATGGGAGTTGGGAGAGGATCCTAGCAGCAGAGATGTTTCAAACTCAGGCTAGTTTCCCGAGGAAGGAGAGCAATATTGAAATCCCACCTGTATTTGTAAATTCTCTCCAGCTTCCTATTGCTCTTCAAAACCCAACTGACCTTCACCTTAGCTTCCTCAACCCAGAGTCCCCCAACTTTTGTGATCCTCCTACTTCATCTCACTCAGCTATTTTGTCCTTAATTTTGCCTGCATGGCTTGAAAGCATTAAAATCACTTAAGACAAGTTTCTTTGTGTGCCCTTGGTCTATCCGTATCCATTTCTTCCCTGACATTTGTATTCTTCAGTAGAGAGAATGATTTTTATTCTGTGTTTGTCCAGCAGTTAACAAAGTGAGGGGGTTCAGTGTCAAGGGCTTACAGGAAATAATTTTAGCAATAAATGTTAGGATAAAGTGTTCCAACATTTCTACACCAAGATCCTTTGCTAACTCTAACCTTGCTATGAGTTTAAACACAAGCATTTAATCAACTTGTTACTTAAAGAAGGTTTGTTGTCATGTTCAGCAGGGGTAAGGCAAAATGCTTAAAGTATCCACAGACATATTTTGAAGAGATGGCCATATATTCTGTTTTCTGGTTTTCTGCAAAGTCCTCATTCTGTACCTTGTTCATGCAGCCTATAGGAGAATATTCCTGGCTTTGAGTAAAAAACAAAACAACAACAATAGGAAACTGGCCATATGCATATATCACCAACCTTTGACATTTATCATCTTAATGAAGTTTGTAGTTTTTGTTCCTTTCTTATTCTTCTTCACACAGCCAATGTATCTTAGAGACAACATCTCCACTCACAGCAGTAGCCCATCCCAACATGCTAACAAGTTGGAGAGGTAGAATTTTGTACTATGCAACAAAGGAAATACCACAGTGCACATACTTATTACATGAATACAAAAACTGATTGCATCTGTGTGCGAGGCATGAAAGCACAAGGATATTGAACAAAAGTAAAGTTGGTATTTCGTAAATCTCTCTATATTGACCTTAACTCTGAATTGTATATATAAGAATCAGTTATACGTGTCATCTCTTTCACTCTACATCTTATGTAGAATACACATTCCTTTGTTTGTATTAACAATAAAACCAGGATAAATAGCTTTTTGACCTTCAAAACAGTTAATTTTCTTAACTTGCTTAGGAGAAGCAGGAGTTTTTTCACAGCCACATTCCCAGGTATACCATTCCCACAAACTTTTCCCCAAAAGAGTGACATGAAATAAATTAATTTTAAGGACAAATACATACATATATATATTCATGAACAAGAACAAAGACTCTCATAATACTAATCATAATAAGACCATAGTAGTAATCTTATTTCATTTTTTGCAGTGGACTACTCTTCAGGCTTCATTTCTTGAATACAGGTCAAGTGTCAACCAAAAAGAGCAGTGCTCAATTTCAAATTATGTGAATAATGAAGGTCAAGAGAATAGGCAAATAGAATTTGGGGTTGGTTTGGGGTTTTGGTTTGTGTTTTTTGGTGTTGGTTTGTTTTTGGTTTTGGTTTTGTTTGCATTGAATGTAATTCAGTCTCATTTCTTCTGCATACAGTGAATTGAAACTAAGGAAAAGCTTCATTAGCATCATGACATATACTTGTGCATGTGTTCTATAATTCTTTCAGGTTTGACAGAAGAAAAAGACATGCTCCTTGGTCTCAATGATAGAAGACTAATGGAGTTTTCTTTGGAAATGACTGCAAGCTTCTCTGAAATGGGTTGGGTGTTTTTTTCTAGCTTTTGAATTATTTCCAGTCCCAGCATAGTCTAAAGTTACAGACCAAGAAAACTGTACTAAGCAGAGCAGAACATTCCTCTAAGAAAATCTTCTGTGCCTCAGAGAATGTTTGTTTATCTGCTGGTAATAAATTTGGTACTTATTCCCAGCACTACAATCTGCTATTAAACCAAAGCAACTTGTAACATTCAGCAGTTGCCAAGGTTGGCTAGTGCTGTTAACTCGGTACATCAGAATCCCACCCATACCTGGGAGCACAGAGGCTGTATGACTGCTGACATAGCACCAGTAGAAATTCAAGTATATAGTTTTTGCTTTTAATCATATCATGTACCAGCAGAGCAAAAGGCTTTGCAGTAAAAAAGTTGTAAGTTGTATATTCCTACACTGTGAAGCATAAATAAACTGCAGGAAGCACCACAGGTGATTTTCCTCTAAAAATGCAATTTGAGAAAAGAAAGGAAAAGTTTTATGGTTTTCTAGGGCTCTTACATAGAGTAATTATTACAGCAATATTATCATTAAAATCAGTGGAGGTTTTGCCTCATTGAATAAGGTCTACAGGAACAAGATAATGTAAGAAAAAGTAAAAAGTATGGAGAGAATGAGAGAACTAATTTGTTCTCAAGTATGTCAGACATCTCACCAGAGACTATAAGAGAAACTGAGAAACTTTAAGAATTGAATTTAAGACATTTGGGGCAGAATTCGATCACTGCAGCAGGAAGTATAAAATCCTTTGGCTTCATAGAATCACAGAATGGCTGAGGTTGGAAGGGATCTCTGGAGGTCATCTGGTCCAACCCCCATTGCTCTAGCAGGGTCACCCAGAGCAGGCTGCCCAGGCTGCCCATGTCCAGGCAGCTTTTGAAGATTTCCAGGGATGGAGACTCTACAACCTTCATCACCCACACAATAAAGAAGTGCTTCCTGGTGTTCAGAGGGAACCTCCTCTGCTCCAGTTTGTGCACATGGCCTCTTGTCCTGTCACTGGGCACCACTGAGAAGAGCCTGGGTCCATCTTGTTACACCACCCCTTCAGATATTTGCACACATTGAAGACTCCTCCCTTAGCCTTCTCTCCTCTAGACAAAACAGTCCCAGCTCTCTCAGTCAAACTCTTTCCTCAAACAAGAGATGCACCAGATACTCCACAGATATATTCTGGTTTGCTTTGGGCATTCTGCTTTTGCTTTCTATTACTGCTTTTATACAAAGTCTGATCTGGCCCAGCAGTAGGGAGTGGGACAGAGGTGCAGGATACGGTAGGTCAGCAAGGTTTCTACCTACCAATTTTATAGAGGTAATGTCTTAAATGCATGCATATGCATGTTAGATCCCTTGCTATTCTCTTAAATTCCTTTAAACTCCATTCATATTGAAATGTGTCTCAGATAAGGTAATTTGTGTGTCAGAGAACTGGAGGAAAAGGTAGCAAAGTTTAAGTTCTGTTATTGGTAGGCTGAATGCGATCGACTCCGAGAGAACCACAGCAACATTCCCAACCAGCACATTTTTCTTCTGGCTCTTACAACTCTCAAGGGTCATTATGGATTCCTCCTTTCAATAACTTTAGGATTACCTACCTAAATCTTTTCATTGAGTCTATCCCAGCAGTACAATCTTCTTTCACTGAACAGACCCAGTATCACTGGATCCCTGCTATTCTGAATTTGCTTACTTTTGTCACTTTATGACCTCTTATATCTGCATCCAGGCATCATATTTTTGATTCTTATCACCTGCATTTAAAAGAGGAATAGAAAGTGTAATAATATACCCTACTAGCTGGAAATCCCACTATGAAAATAAGTATTTTCTCATACAGGTAAATGAAATACAGCTTCCTGGATATAGATTCTGCTCCTTCTAAAGAAATTCTCTTCCAGGATTTCTCTTGTTAGAGAAGATAATAAAAATGAACCTTTAAGACTGAACTTCAGTCTCACAAGCTGACTAGAGTACAGGAAAGGTTTTGTTATGCAGGAATATTTATAAGGCTTATTATATGTTTTTCAATCAATTTAAGCACCACGTAGTGCTTTATTGTGCACTATATTGTATAAAAGCTAAAAAAGAATGAGAAAATGCAGTGAATTTTTGGAAAACTGTAGAGTAACGATGGGTAGTTCACTCTATCTGGAAACAGTGGGTGACAGCAGCAAAAAGCTTTGTGAAAAAGATGGTACTGGAGCACCTGATGTTTTTATTAACTTCCATTAAACCAGGTGCAAGAACCTAACAAAGCAACTCCTGTAAATGTTGGAGGAGAACTGCATGTCATGAAGCATACAGAAGGGGCATTTTTGAACAGATGCACCTTATACCAGTAACACTGCTGCCTTGTAATAGTATCAAAGAAAAGATTGTGTATTTTCTGGTGAAAAATGTATGAAGTCCTTCATCTCATTCACAAGAGACTAATTGATGAGTCGTGGATCCATAGTTTAGATCCTTATGATATTCATCTTGGCCTGATAGCCCAGAAGAGTACCTGGGTATATTGATTTCATTTGCAATCCCAGCCCAAGTAGAGAGCGGGTTGTGCTGGCTGTTACAGAGGGAAAACAAGACAGTTTCAAAGTAATAGAAGTGTCAAAAGGCAATGCTTTCCACCACCCACAGGGAGAGTGGCATCTGGGGAGATGGCCAATGCCAGGTGTGTTTCCATACTGAATGTTGCAGAAGGGTTCTGGCAGGTATCTTCTGGAAACCATACAGGTGTTCTTGCACAAACAGCACAGGCTGACAGAGAAGTTTTCTCCTCAGACTTCTGTTTCATTTGTATCTGGGTAGTCTGGCTATTTCTCTAGGAAATAACATCACATTTTTTAAGGAAAGGAGTTCTGAATAACACATTGTAAAACTGAAAGTTAGCAATAAAAGTATGCCTGCAGGTCACCATAAGGTTGTTTGTATGTACACCTTCGTCTTAGTTAACTGTTAGCTCTCAATTGCTCTTCCCAGTAATTTTGGTTTGGAAAGGAAGAAGTACTGTTGGATGCTGTGACTTTAAAAAGGCATCCTTCTGAACACAGATGCCTTTCTGGTTTGTCCTTTTTCTTGTACTTTTCCAGCCTGTCTACGCATGTGAAACCATTGCGATTATGCACAGTCAGTTGGAAGAGGGCACAGAATAAAGCTGAGTTCTTGCATTGTCTTTGGGCATTGAATGATCACTGAACACCCACTGGAGAGCTCACACAAAGTTTCAGTAAACCCAGGACCCTAGCTAGTGGTCAGAGCACTCTTCCCTTTTGTACAAAGTAAAATTACCAAGTGGCTGTTCAGAAAATGTGCAATTACTAATACGAGAAGAGAGATCACTTGTGAAATCCTACTGCTTTTGGTCAGCAGTTGAAGAAATGAATCAAACTGAACAGGCAGTATAATTTAAACACCTGTTTTGTCCATGACCATGAGGTGGCAGGAGGGTTAATGTGTTTTAACTTCTCCTGGCTCTCCTATAAGAATACTACTTACCTGTCATTTTAATGCAGAAGGAGCTGCATTTTCAATGTGGTGACAATTTCCAAGCTCTTGAATAAGTATGAGTTTTTTTTCTTCTTTGTTTTCATAAAATAGTTTTAAAGACAAAGCTCATGGCAACTACCTGATTTCAAAACGTAAAACTAATGTACTGTGTTTGTTAATGACTAGGGCTATAAAAAAATAAAATAAATAAATAAATAAATAAAAGTCATATTCTGGTTGCCATAATAAAATTAACACTGCATTATACTAACTCTTGACTTGATTTAAAATTTGTACTGCCAGCTGTTATGTAAAGTTGGATTTCTGTTCTGGTGGAAGGTGTACTGTAAATGGTGCATCTAATTCAAAAAAAATAAAAATGAAAAGCTTACATGGACAACAAAATGAACAAGCGAATGCTTCAAAGTTCAATTAAGGCTGAAAGAAAAAATGCTGCACCAGGGAACATCTACTGCAAAATATAAGGGGAATTTTCTCTGCAGTCTATAGCACAATAGTCATATAACTTCTTTGAAGGATACTGGAGTTGTCATCACACTCAGCAGATTATGTTGAGAATGCAGCCTTTGCAACCTTTTGATCAGATGGAAAAATGCTATACTTTTGATTTAAAGGGGTGGGGAAAAGGATGCAATTCATTATTTTTAAAATGAAGGCCAATATAACAAGGTGCTTCAAGGACATAGTTATGCTCACAGATTTATTTATTTATTTATTTAGCTTCTGGAGCTGCTATTTCAAGCTGGCTTTTGTCCACACCAATTGGAAATCGCAACCATCTGAGACCTGTTCCTACATTTCCTGGCACACAAAAAAATCCTCTTAAGTCAGTGGTAGCTTTCTATGCACAAGGAATTCATAATAAACCTCCTGTAATTGCTATTCAGTGGCTTTTGTGAAGAGAGAATTCCCTGTTCAGTTCCCAATGGATGGCTTTGGCAGGGAGAATAACCAGCACCACCACAGCTAGTTCTGTCTTAGCTGGGACACAGCAAATGAGTAGGTAGCTACCCACTTGCTGCTGTCTGTGACCCTGCACAGAGTACTGCCTTTTGCAAATTGAGCTGTACATGGTTGCCTCTCCATTATTCCAGCAAGTGGGAAGTGAGAAGCACAAAAAGATTCACGTGCTGAAAATCTTCTCTTTCATAAACAGTGTGTGAGTTAAATGAAAAAAAAAAAAAAAAAGTAGTAAGATGGAGTAAAATAAGTACATGGACTGTCATTAAAAATCTCTACAAAACATTTTTCTGTTTGGCATGGGGAAATTCTTCACTAGCCTCCGGCAATCCATTGCGTAGCTAGGCAGAAATGTGTTAGTCTCAAAACTAGCTTTAAAGCAGTGGTCACCATTGGACTTCTTAGCAGTCCAACACTGTGTTTTAAGTATTTTTCATAACAATTAATATTAACACAGCACAATACTAGGAGAGTATCCATATGTTTCACTGCTTGGAGTGTTTCTGAGCACAGAAAGCTATTTTTTGAAAGAAATATTAAAACTCCAGGCAGGTAGCTGGTTTTGCCTGCCTTGCCAGGCTGCAGTGTGTCCTTTTGTCCTTTCCTAATGCTGTTCTCTATTAGAGCTTTGTATCATACTGTTGATCCACCATCTGTCTGGGGGACTATTTATATTACATACATGACTCCTATCAGTGTAGGTGGGTTTGACTTCTTGGGTTTGACTGAGGTGGTTCCTTGCCTTCTATCTGAGTATAATGAGTCACTCCACTTTGGGGAGTGCAATGTGTGCAAAGGGCAACAAGCCAGGACACCTTTCTGCAATGCAAGCACTGCTTTTAGCTGTTCCTCCTCCAGCCTTTCGGTCTCTGCTTTATTCCTGGACCATCATTGCATCTCTCCCTTGCTATTTTCCTCAGTAGATAGAGCATGCCTGGGCAATTATTTCATCTTTGGATGTGTATATTCACACAATACTAACAGTAATACCCCAGATCTCATTCTAAAATAATAATGGAAATTTGAAAACTATTGAAAAGTATTGCAATATGCCAGCCTGAGAACTAAGAGGTAGTGGACATTCTTTGTTACTTCACCAGTTCTAGATTTCTGTAAATGCTTATATAAAGACTGATTTATTAAAAACTGTGATGCAGCTTGTCTCACATGAATGCTGTTGGTATGTTTCTTTTGGAAGAAGCTTGAAAATCTATTTTACTCAGTATGTACATGGGTACAAAGTAAGATACTGCGGGAGGAGACATTAAATGATTGCTTCATTTTGAAAAATGAAGAAAACAAAAGGAGAAAGAAAATATAGCTTATATGTTGTTAATTTACCGCTTTGTTGGTTTGAGCAAGAGCTAATATACCTGTCCAGTGAGTTCAGTGCAAACTACTTTGGGCCTTTTTTGATACCAAATTAACACATTTCAGCAATATGTGCTTTTTCAAATACAAGTTTTCTATAGAAAAAAATCATAAATTACATACGATAGCTGTGCATGACTTTTCAAAAGATGCAAGCTCTAGGCTTTCCGTCAAATAGCAACCAAGCTAAATTATTGATCTGTATGTAAATTGTCAGAGTTGTCTCTGAAGTGTCTACAAAGGCAGAGAGTACTGTGTCTATAATAATGATGGAGGGAGAGAAGGAGAGGGTTAATTCCTTTGCTTAAATAACATCATCAACAGCTGGCAGAAATTGGGAAATGACATCTGTCATAGAACACAACAGCAGCATCATTTGTAAGTGAGGCAAAGAGCTGCATCCTGCAGCTATGGCAGCCTGCTAGCAATGGAGCCTATTTCAGGACTCCTTCAGGGCCACATGTAGTGTGCATCACACAGCAGAGATCACCAAATGGAAAATAGCAGCAGCATGCTAAAATACGTTTTCAGAAGACACAAGACTGAGCACTAGAAATCTACAAATATGGATTTTTCAGAAGAATGTGTCCCTATCCAGTAATTTGTCTTCATCTAATAAGATATAGAGCACAGTAAAGTATACATAAATCATTTATTGTTTGTTGAATTCGTACAGTTTGCATATGGGATTAGAGTACTTTGGACACTGTTCATGTCAAAGAGAAGAAATATTGCAGTGTTAAGATAAAGGAGTACCCTCCTGTGCTACAGGCAAAACATACACCTCCACCAGCATGCAATCGGGAGCAAGCTTCAAATGGCAAATAGCGTCTAGAAGACTAAAAAGGCTACTTCTAGCTAGTTAATTCATTTCAAAACAGTGCCCTGTACGATCTAAGTGGGTCTGGTAGGGGTAGGGTAGTGCAACTCTATGAAAAATATCTTAAACAAAAATGTGTTGTGGTGGAAGCACATCGATAAGAATCAGAGCCCTTTAGTTGATCCCCTGACTCTGCCACTCGGACATTGTGAACTTGGGCTTTTTATTTAAACTCAGAGTTCCTCATGTTTCCTGTGTGCATTATGGCATTTAGTAATCTTGAAACCAAAGAGGTATTTTGCCTCTTTACTCCCGTTGAGTACTGTATCAGGGGGAAAATTTCACGAGATAAATGTTATCACAATATTATTTGTCTGAAACACAAAGGAGACCAATAGACTGAATATTTAGATTCAGGAAACCTCCAAGCTTTATCAACACGTCTATGACCATAGCAAACCATTGTGTTCTTAAGACTAAGTGTCATTCAATTGAACAGGGGGATCAGGCCCATCCACTGAACAGAATGAGAAGCAGAGATATCAGTAATTAGTCTCCAAACATCCCAACAGTAGAGATGCACAATTACTAATACTTCCATTTGTTCTACTGTACCTTTTTCTTATGCTGGAAAATTACAACCTGTCCTCTACCCCACGCACATTCAGTTGTAGGATGTTATATTGATATTACTAAAATTATAAAACTTCCAGATCTGGTTTATATGGAAAGTAAATGAAATGGAGGAGAAAGGGAGGGGAAGGTCAGTCACCATGGTGAGATTTATCACAGTGCAGTATCACTGACAGCCTCTAAAGCCAAGGATTGCTAATCAGATAGCTTAGATGTTTTAGTAGGGACTAACAGATGCTAAATTTACATTTGTGTAAATTGGCATATCAAAGTTGACAATGCTTCTGTGTATTTTTGGAGCACCACTACTACAGGGTAGATTTTGTCTTTTTTTTCATCTAATAATAGCCTTGCTGATATCAATATTATTGTAGTTCTGTATAATGTGTGGTTTTGTTTTGAACATGTAGACCTTATGTATCTCTGGCTTCTGGGGGAAAAATGAAAAAAAAAGATGGAAAGAGGAAAAGGAAGAGAAGGGAAGGGAAGGGAAGGGAAGGGAAGGGAAGGGAAGGGAAGGGAAAAAATGAGAGAAATCAAGAAGGGAAGCAGGAAAAGAAAGAGAAAGGAAAGAAAAGGGGAATAACTGAATCCTTTCTCTTACTACCTGTCTAAGATCCTTACCTATTTGCAGCCCTATTGAAGAGGAAACTTAGCTTCAGGCCATGGGGATAGTGTGCTGGTAGAAAAGGAAACCAAGGGAGAAGGGACAATTCCCCAAAGAGGCAGGGAGATTCTGAGAGGTGAGGATGTAGCTGCTTTGCTGATGTCCCCTTCACTGGTAGGAGAACACCGTGGCTGCCTCACATTCAGTTTATATCTGAGCTCTGCCCTACTCACACCAGTAGCAAATGGCACTGCCTAGCACACAGAGAAATGCCTGTGCACCTTGTGATCACATTGCAGGCCCGCCTGGCTTTGGTAATCTAGCCCTTCTGAAGTGCCTCTTGAAGAAAAGAGGCTTTGAGAATTAATCAGGGCTTTCACTGCAGTGGGAGAATAATACTTGAGGAAGTACAAGACTTGTAAGTAGCTTGCTATTTTTGTTTGAATTCATTCTTTAGTTAATAGCGATACGTTTGTTTTCCTTGAAGGGGCAGACTGTCTCCCATGTACTCGTAGCCCTTTCCAACCCGCTATGCTGGTAGGTCCTGAAGAGCAATCCAGCCCCACAGCAGCCATCACCAAAACCCAGCCTTCATTTAAGCCCAGAAGCAGGGGATGCCATGATGCAGCATGCCACCCTGAATGTGCTTCAGCCCTCTACAGCCATGGGAAGAGACATTAGCTCCCTGACCCAACCCATAAGTCCCTTACTGGTGTACCAGAATTATTTGTACTGTCATGGCAGTGCTGCAAATCATGTCAATTCCTTGCCCAGGCATGTAAGCCTGAGGCATCACAAGGGAGGAGGGAAGGGGCTGACTCAGTAACTGAGTCCAGCCCTCTTAATCTGAAGTCATGCAGAACCCACTCCTACGGGTGCTGTTCAGTGTATGCTTGACTGGTTTGCAGGAGCAAGACTTTAAAAAACAAATTGTGTTGGAGTATACAGCATAGTATTACAGAACTGCTGTAGTATTGTCATGCAACAGAGATACCGGTTTTGCTCCCCCTGCCGAATTGAAGAATGATAGTAGTATCGCTTGCTGTTAGTATATGTAACGTAAAGTGTGTGACACTTCTGTGGTGGTGTCACACTGATGGCTCGCTAAGCTCCTACACACTTCTCTCTCACTCTCTCTTCTCAAAGAAATGGGGAGAAAATATGATGAAAAAAGGCTCAAAGGTTGAGAGAAGGACAGGGAGATCACTCACCAATTACTGTCACCGGCAAAACAGACTCAGCATAGGGAGATTAATGTAACTGCCTATCACTAGCAGACTAGAATGCTAAGGAACTGAAAGCAACCTAAGAACGCCTTCCTCCCACCCACCCTCTTCCACCTCTTCCCCCCAGGTGGTGCAGGGGAACAGGGAATGCGGGCTGTGGTCAGGCCCTGACGCTTCGTCTCCACCGCTCCCTCACGGTCCCTCTCTGCCCCTGCTACTGTGGGATCCCTCCCATGGGATGCCATCAAGAACAGCTCCCACATGGTGTCCATCCATCCCCCAGGAGCAAACTGCTCCAGCACAGGTCCCCCACAGGCAGCAGCTTTCCCCAGACCCCCTGCTCCTGTGTGGGCTCCTCTTCACACGCTGCAGCTCCGGCCCGGGGCCTGCTCCTGCAGGGGCTCTCCATGGGCCGCAGCCTCCTGCAGGCCACATCCACCTGTTCCACCAGGGGCTCCTCCACGGGCTGCAGCGTGGAGATCTGCTCCATGTGGGACACATCGGCAGCAGGGGGACAGCCTGCTCCACCAGGGGCCTCTCCACAGGCTGTAGGGGGACTTGTGCTGTGTGCCTGGAGCATCTCCTGCCCTTCTGCACTAACCTGGGGGGCTGCAGGGCTGCTTCTCATTCCTCTCTCCCAGCTGCTGTTGCACAGCAGTTTTTTTCCCTTTCTTCAACCTGCTCTTCCAGAGGCCCACCCAGCATCGCTCACTGTCAGCTCTGGCCAGCAGCAGGTCTGTTTTGGAGCCAGCTGGAGCTGGCTCTGCTCTGATGTGGGGCAGCTGCTGGGCTCTGCTCACAGAGGCCACTCTTGCAGCCCCCTGCTACCAAAACCTTGCCACGTTAACCCAATACAACTTCATGGGCAAAAAATGGGCGATGAGCCATATCTGGATTTTATGCGTCAGCTTGCTTCTTGTAGCTCTTTCTGCATCCACGTCCATTGGAGTTTATAATCTAAGACAAGGCAGGATGCCCATGGGGTGTGGTAAATAGAATTAAATAGTAAATCTGACATTTGGGGCTATATTGAAGAATCATTTTCTAGGCAAAGCCCCTAGAAAAGTTCATAGGGAATTACATACAACATTCATGGTATTTTAAAGCACTATAATTCAGTGCTATTATATGACCACCAGCCGCTAGCTTAAACCTGCTACAATTTCTTCTCTAGAAAAACGCAAATGAAAGGTAGAATTAAATTCATTGTGCTTAGAACCACCTTTTTCACGTATTTGCACAACATCTAATGCAGTGCAGTAATGATAACAATGGGAAATTTCAGCTTTTAGTTTTAATCTTCAGTGTTTCCGGGTTAGCATTTACGTTTAAGGTAACTTAACTTTTTGCATGTAATTATGGTCTCTGGATCTTTGCAAAGAACTGTTTCTCTTGAGTTTTCTGAGTGGAGTAAAATACTCTTATTAGCCTGTAACCTTTTCTAAATCCCTCTCCCATATGGTATTCATGTGGTATCACGTATTACAATATAGGATAATACTCTGGATAATATATGCTATCCTTATTATTATCCTTATTATAGGATATTATACATCCTTATATAGGATATTATAGGATATTATATATCCTTATCCTTATTTGATGAACTGGGTAATTAAGATCTTGTGCATGGTGCATGATTACGTGGTCAACCTATTCATGATGATTAAATCAAAATATGACAAAAATAAAAGTCCTACCAGCATATCTGATATTTTAGTCCATTTCATATTTTGCAAGAACTGAAAGCAGGAAAACATTCACTTTTGTTCCAAAAATTCATTTTTTCTCTCTCTTTTCTTTTTTCTAGCTGTTGACTTCTGAGACAGGTGACAACCTAATATGTTTCCCTGGAGGCTAACATCTTGTGCTCCAGAATGCAAGCTTTCATTAAAAAATTATGACTAGGAAGGTGATGTTCATATTCACATGAACAGAATGCAGGTGTTTTTTTTTGTTGTTGTTGTTGTTGTTGTTTTTTACTAGTGCCTACAGACAGCCTGAAACAATCAATGTGCCAAAGAAAATACTGCAGCTGTGTCAGCTGATAGCAACTCCAGATGTCAAAGATGAGGATTTATTGACAATGTTCTAGTTGTTGTTGATGCCAGCATAATAAAAAAAATATAGGGTTATTGATTGATAAGATCCTCTTAAGTCATCAAGTCCAATTTACCACTCTTATGAATAATGTCCTGTAGTCTCTCAAGCTCCATCTTAAAGTTAGCTACACTTTTTGCCCTTGCTTTTCATAGAATCAGTTTGTTTCATTCTGATGATTTAAAACTTTCTTCTAATTTCCATCCTAACTATGTGCACAGTTTTTACACACTTATTTGTATGCCAAAAGTCTCTTTCATCTTAAAGAATGGTTAGTTACACTTCTTTGTTTATCCCTTCCCCTCACATGCAGCATCTACATCAAATCTCAGCCTTCACCTTGCTTTTCATAAGACAGGGCATGTTCCCCTGCTCATGGTAGCAGCTCTTCTCTCCACCTCTCCCATTTTGAATTACTCTTTCTGAACTTTAAACAGCATTCCACATGAGGACTTATTGCAGCCTTATGCAATAGCATCAACACTTTCAACATTTCCATCTCTTTTCCTCTGCAGACAATTATGTGGTATTTTCTTATTTTTCACAGACACATCACTTTGGCAGTTGATATACATTCTCTGACTTTGACTAGTACCCATGTCCTTTCTCACCTCAGTGATTTCCAATTGATGAGCTCCCAGTTTATAGCAGACATTCATGTCATTGATCCTGCAATGCGTTACCTTGCATTCTCAATAACCTCAAATTCCCGTGCAAACTCCTCTGTTTATTGCTCTTTGATGCCTCCAAGGGCACGGGGAAACTAGGCTGTGTTTTAGGTGT
>NC_048896.1:41207744-41331990 GCF_011077185.1 Oxyura jamaicensis | reverse complement strand
AAAAAAAAAAAAAAAAAAAAAAAAAAAAAAAAAAAAAAAGCTAAATTAGCCTTGGTCTCAAAGTTACATTTGCTGAGGGAAATCAAAGATGAAATTATGATGATTTTTCCAGCTGACATTCTGCTTTTGGAAGAGTTTGGATTATTGCTGGACTGACGAGCTGGGTGTATCAATTTAGTTCTTTTTCTGCTTTGCAAATCAAAAGATTTTTTTTTAGGACTTTTCTTTCTTTATTGTTGGGAGTTGTTTGTAGGGTAATAAAGCAAGTTCTTCTGAGCCCAGAATGTCCTACCTATTTTATTACATATCCTAAAATCAATTATTAACAGAAGCTTTAATTACATATTGCTTTAAAAGGACAAAGATGCTTTAGAGTGCTGATTGTGCTTTTAGCAGCTTGGTTTCTCTTTAATTCTTTTCCATCCCCATTATCAATTTCCTCTATCCAATTTTGATATTACTAAGGAGTTTTCAATCAAATTGACATATATTCAAAACAGCTAACTTACATTAATACATTCTGAATCTGCACTGATATTTTTTAATATTTTTAACTTGAAACTTATGAATCTGAAATAATGGAAGGAAGTCTTTCCTCTCTTTTCATAAGCAAATTTCCTGGAGTATTACAACAGAAAATATTTCGTCCTCCTCATTAATGATCTGTTTTACACTTTACATGGCATGTGACTTGAGCAGTATCTCAGAACAGAAATACCTAATGATTTCTTCAGCTTCTTGAATTCCAAAGCTTGCTATTTTATCATTCTACAAAAAAGACAATTGTTTCAGTACCCTGATTAAAATGGAACAAAACATATTTATAACAGTTGTTTATTCTAAGCCCAGAGATAGAAATGCTTTTCCACTGCCAAGCAGTCATCACCAACAGCGTGTAATTAGCAGCTTGCCTTCAACTGTTTAAAAGATATTATTACAATGCATGCAAATAGTAGGATTCTTCAAGGCAAGGTCTTGAAAATGAAATAGAAACTACTGCAGAGAAATGATAGATGCATTTTCTATCTCAAAGCTAGAGATATTTTAGAGAAATTGTATAAGCATGGCTGGTTTCCCATGTTTTTTGCTACCAAATAATCTTTAATCACTTCAGAAATGAAGGACATTGGAAAATACAGGTGGTAGGGGAACGGTTGGACCAGATAATCTTGGAGGTCTTTTTCCAAGCTTAATGATTCTATGATTCTATGATTATTCTCTTGAACTTGTGATGTTTTTTTTCCTCTGAGATAGCCTCTTAGTCAACTACATTTTTGACCACTTATCATGGAATCATAGAATCATTAAGGCTGGAAAAGACCACATTTTTCTTGTCATTATATGGATGCAACTTGTAAACAAGTATTTCAGTTTAACCAAGAGGAGAAATTAGGTCTTTGCATTTTGACATGGAAAAGCATTCCCTTGCTTCAGACAACATCAGTTATAATACAGTCTGATAGGACGTGTTGCTCTAAACTCAGCCTTGAGTCAAAAACTTCTGACTTCCAATCATAATGTTCATGAGCCACTGCCCGATCTTGGGCAATTTCATGGACTAATCTTCTACATCAAGTATGCGTACAGCAATACTGATAATCAACACTCATGACAAAAGTACCCTGTAAGGACTCATTAGTTAATATTTGCATTTACTTAGAGATTTAAAGTATTTTAAGTATTGTTAAGATTGAGTATTTATAAGATTTGATTTTAAATCTAGTTTCTGATTAATCCAAGAGCATTATGAATCTAGAATAACTTTACATTTTGGCTAGTAGAACTTGTAATAGCTTCAAAAAGCAACCATACAATTACTAATAACAGGCAATTACCTACGTTGTCTTTGTTAAATATCTAGGTCACTGTAATGGCTCTCTGCAAGAAAATGTAAACAAAAATAATACAAACAATAATTAGCATTTGGCTAAAAGATGTATCCAATCTTTGAAATGGCAGGACTAGAGAAAGTATTTCATTACCAATTGAAAATTGTTGTTTTTATGTTTTTTATGCCCCAACCAATTACCTTTTCCTGGTTTATGGAATGATGCCCAAAGTAATCAATCTGTGTATCTTAGAAATAGAGATTTGTGGAGGAAGTTGTAGTAATGACAACCATAAAAAAAATACCTAAATTTTCCACTGATTTCAGGAGGACTTTGAAGGACCAAGAGATGATTTGCAGACTTAACAGACATCCAATGGTCAGAAACATTTCTCAGAGTGAGAGCCTGAAAGAGAGAAGGCCACCAGACAAGATAGGACTCAGTACATTTGAGAAAGATTGCTGATTATACAGAAGGAGGAAGCACTGTGGGAAGATTTGAATTTGAAGAAAAATATGACTGTGGAAAATATGACTCTGCACATGCATGTGCAGAGGCCAGCAGTAAGGCAAAAAGCTGAGGATATCACCAGGGAAGGTAGGCCACCTCTTTTTTAAGTTTTTCTTTGCTGCAAGAAAACAGGTTTAAAATGTTCCAGATAAGGGATAACTAAAAAGCCAAGCTAAACCCAGATGGAACTGTTGCTGGAGGTTCTCAAACACTTTTTTTTTGGTATTTTTTTCACTATAATATTCAAGGAAAAAGAGCTTAATTGGAATTACCAACTTCCATGTCTGTGTAAGTGTGCACACATATATATGTGTATGTAAGACATAAGTAGTCAGCAGTGCTGTCAGAACATGATGCAATTTATATAGATAGGAATTCATTAAGGTATAATTTTTAAAGTAATTAGCTTGAAAATGGCCAATTTATCAGAAACAGGACAGATATTCAAACTAAGGATTAAAGGCCAGATACTGAAAGGCATTTCAGTTCTTAATTTACATATTTCAATACGTGACTGAAGGCATGTCTGTAAAAAGCATTTTATTTTTCCCAAGTTTAGTTAATTCATGCTGAAATGACCTGCGTTCACATATACTGAAGGCACCCATTAATGGAAGTAAGGGAATTCATATTTGAACACGTGGCATGTCTGTAGAGGGACCTCAGCAGGCTGAGAGAAGTTGGGCTGATGGGAACCTCCTGCAGCTCAAGAAGTGCAAAGTCCTGTGCCTGGGGAGGAACAGGCGCTGGCACATGCTGGCCAGAAAGCAGTTTTGCAGAAAAGGACCTGGGGGTCCTGGTAGACATCAGGTTGAACATGACCCATCAATGTGCTCTTGCTGCCAAGAATGCCAATAGTATCCTGGGCTGCATTAGGATCCCAGCAGGTATGTATTGCCAGCAGGTTGAGGGAGGTGGTTCTTCCCCTTTACTCGACACTGGTGAAGTCTGGAGGAGGCTCAGGGGAGGATTTCTCAATGTGTATAAATACCAAAAGGGAACATGTAACCAGATGAAGCCAGGCTCTCTCCAGTGGTGCCCAGTGTGAGAGTATGTGCACAAACTAGAGCACAGGAGGTTCCCTCTGAACACCAGGAAGCACTTCTTTACTCTGCAGGTGATGAAGCACTGGCACAGGCTGCCCAGAGAGGTTGTAGAGTCTTCATCCCTGAAAATCTTCAAAAGCCTCCTGGGCAGCCTGCTCTGGTGACCCTGCTTGAGCCAGGGTTGGACCAGACACCTTCTGAGCTGGTTGCAGTCATTTGGTGTTCTGTACTGTTAGCCTAGATCCTAGTGTCTTGAGTGCTTTATCTGGAATGATATGCAGCAACTATCTGAAATGAGCGAAGTATTTACCTTGGCAAATGCTTCCAGGTTTGGAACAGAGGACACTTTGCTTCAGTATCTGTTCCATCGTGAATATATGGACACAAGTGAGTACGTACATCTGTGAGACAGGATTCGGTCTCTGTCTTGTGTGACAACAGCAGCACAGATGTTGCCTTAGTTCATGGTGCAGCCACTTAGCACAGACTAGCAGTTGAATGAAAGCACTTTTGTTTTGCATGCAGCACCAGCTACTCAGAAAGAAAGGTAGGAGGGAGATGGTGCACATTGGTGAGTTTGAACTCACATCCAAGAATTTCAGTCATTTCTGGCTGCCTTCCACCTTGTACCTCATAGTACATTGGAGGAAAAAGCCTTCATAATAGAGAGGCCCCAAAGCAAGACTGTACAGGATATCCACGCTGCAGAGAATCTTAGTGTGGCAGAAAACCCCTTTGTGTGGCATATTGTGAGGACAACAGCATTTTGGATGTACACTCCTGCAGATTAATAACCTCATGCAGAGCAAGCCCTCGTGTTGACAATTCCTCTGCACGTAGGGGCCTGTGACCTTATGCTGCTTTTGAAAGCAAGAGCAATAAGGGATTAGATCATCTCCATTAAAATTTTCATGTGCTTTCAATATAATGGAAATTTTAATTGGAACTCCAGCTTCGCAAACTTTTGAAGCTTAGAAGACACTAGAATGTGAGGAGTTCCTTCAGTCGGTTATGGAAATAAAAAGGGGGGCGGGGGGGGGGCGGAATGAAACAGGAGAAAGCAGTTAATCACGTTTCTGAATCACGAACTGTAAATTCTGTCGATGTTTGGAAAAGGATGGAGAAAAAAAAATCCTTCAGAGGACATCGGCTCTTCTCCATTCACTTTCTGTCAGGAGCAAGCCACGAACAGGAGGGCTTCGGCAGACAACTGCCAGTGCCCGACTTATCACGGTGCACCGGATCCGCAGCCATGAGGTGAGCTAGTGGGCACCGTGCAGTTGCGAGGTAAATTACTCGGATCAGGAAGGCACTTGTGGTATTTATTAATTTCAGCTCCCACCTGCGATGGCTGGCAGCCAGCCGGCGCAGTTCAGGCCGGGGTCCAGCAGCTCCCCAGCGGCACGAGGGGAGCAGACACCCCGCCGGGGCGAAGCGGGCAGTCCCCGACCCCTACTTGACGGGGCTGGGGGCGTCAAAATGAAACGAAGAGGTGGATCCGGGCTGCAAACGCCTCGCTCGGCACTCTTATACCACGCCAGCTTCCGGGGTCCGCCGGCCTGGACCCCCTCGAAGGCGGCGGCGGTGCCTCCCAAGCCCGGCCCGCCCTTTGCTGGTGGGCGCGGAGCCGGGCCCCTCCTCCAGGGGGCGAGGCGAGCCGAGGGGCGGCTCTCGCACCCCCGGGCGGCAGGCACCGCCGCGCCTGCCTGCAGCCGGCAGCTCTCGGCCCGCCGCAGGAGGAGAGCGGCGGGCGGCGGCTGCGGCCCCGGGGCGGCGGCATGGCGGCGGGGCGCGGCCTAAGGTAACGGCCTGAGGTAACGGCCGCGGCGGGCGGCTCCGGCGGCGGGCCTTTTGCCGCCCCTCTCCGGATCGCGGCGGGGCTGCCCCCAAAAGTTGTGCGGGGACGGCGCCGAGGGGCCCGGGGAAGCCCCCGCGGTTTCGGGGCCGTGTCGCGCGAAGCGGCGCGGAGCTGCCCGGTCGCCCCCCGTTCTCCCTCGGCTGGCGCCCGGTGAGCTCCCCGGGCCAAGCCGCCCGCTGCCTTTCGGATACCCGGGCGGGTGTTTCGGCTCCCCCTGTCTGTTTCTGCGCGACGCTGTTGCCCTCTAGCGTCTGTGGGGTGGCAGCATGAGGGAGCAAGGTGAGTGCTGGGGTGCCCCGGGGTGCTTGTGCCGCCTCGGCGCCGTGCCGAAACGGGGGCCTGTCCCAGGAGACCTCGGGGAGGCGGCACAAAACTCGGCGGTGACTGAACCGCTGCTTTGTGCTGGAGAGCTGCTTGGGGGATAGCTCGTGGCGGGGTGAGTTCTTGCCTTTTTCTCTATTAAAATAGTGGCAGAGTCGCCCCCCCCCCCCCCCCGGCTGCTGCGAGGGGCGCCGGTTGCTGCCGCCTCAGCTTCTGCGGCTGGGGTGTGAGGGGAGAGGGGCTGGCAGGGCTCTGCCCTTTGCCTGTTTGCTCAGTCACTGAGGAATAATAGGAATAATCTCAGAAATATTGCATGAGGTACAAGGTATCTTTTTTTTTGGCTGAAAGTATCACAGGTAAAGTAATTTAAAGCTCTAAACCAACTTTTGTACTGAAGTAAAGGCTTCCAAGCCTTTAAATACCATATATTTGATATTTATAAATAAACTTAAAAACTAATTCTGAAGCTTTAATTCCTGTCCTGTAAGGTACTGGCTAAAGCAGTGCAGCACAGAGCTAAGGATAACAGGTACAATAGAAGCTGAAAACTGTTTTCACCAAGGACTTGAAAAAGCATCTGTCTGACAGTTTGTTCTGCATAAGCTGTTCTTTTATTTTTTTAAAAGATATGTGAGAAAATGTAATCCCTTCAATACTCACATATTATACGGGACTTGCTACGTGATACTAAAGAGTATTGATGACTGCTTTCAGCAGTCTGTCTCATAGCGCTATCTTCTCAAGTTGAAAATGTGTTCTTGATATCCAGTCAAAAGACCTCATTCTCAACCTGTGTTTGCTTATCTGAGTTATTACTGCTTGAATACTTTAGTCAGCAGAGTGATGTAAGTCAAGGTACGCAGCATTTGGAGAGCCGTTTCCCACTTTCGTAGGTGATTTACACAAACCTGAGTACTACTGCCCACTCCAGGTGTGGTCATTTTCAGATGTGCTTTGTTGGCTCTCTACCCTGTCATTCCTGTATCTGAACAGCGACAAGTAACACTGACTTCAGAATAGTTCCCCTGAGGCTGTATTTCACACTGGCTGGATAACACAGGCTTTTCTGTTCAGAGCAATTAAATAGCATTCTAATCACTATAAATTTAAGTGCCCATGTTAACACGCTGAACAGGATGTCTGTTTTTTT
This sequence comes from Oxyura jamaicensis, assembly GCF_011077185.1. NCBI lineage: Eukaryota > Metazoa > Chordata > Aves > Anseriformes > Anatidae > Oxyura > Oxyura jamaicensis. The sequence continues at coordinate 41,325,276 of NC_048896.1, read as the reverse complement.
GCTTCTTCATGATTTATATTTTGTCCCTATTTAACATATGAGGAGTTTGTTGCTATCGCTGTGGTAGCAGCTAATTTGGGAAGGATCAGGAACAGAAGATAGTGATAGACATTAAAAATACATGCAGGTATAGCTAACTAGACAAATGTAGTAACTAAATAATATTGTCGATTAATGAATCCTGAATTTGCAGCACTCTTTGGCCATTCTTGATAAAAAGGAATTTCATTAGCCTGTAACAATGTGTTATTTTTAGATTTTTTTTTTTAACTTTTGTGTATGTGTGACACGACTTTGTTGCTCCTACTGAGAGGTCATGACATATAGCTGACTTTGCACATTTCTGAGGTGAAACAAAACCTGAGGGCACATTCTGAGGTAAAACTAAACCTGATTTTCATATTTGGCATTAAAAATGTAATTTGAGAGCAATTTCTCTTTTGTGGTTATTTTAGTTTAGCCTGTTGTTTTAATCTTGGTAGTTTAAAACATAAGTACAAAAAAAGGTTTTTCGTAGTTTTAAGTGTATTTGTGACACAACTTCAGCAGGTTAATTTTGTTCTAAATATAAAACTGTATGCAGTTTTGTGTGTCTGTGTTTATGGGGATACCTGGTTTCCTATTGGGCATGTATTCCTTGCAGTATGAAGATGTGAACGTGGAATTGATAAAACTCTTTTCTGTAGTTTCCAAAAGTATAATTATCAGTTATGAAGTTGTATGGCCAGAGCCATGTTTCTTTTGAGCTACTTAGCCCAGAAAATAACATGTTTCTGCTGCATGGACAAGCCAGTTGTATTGAGCCCATGCTGTTGCCTGTGCTGTGCACACCGTGGAGGTCTTGGTGCAAAAATGAAGCAGTGAGGGCACAATGTTTGTGGTGTTGCCACGACATGCAAACAGCATGGCTGTGCAGAGCCTGAGCCCAAGGTCTGGGTTCCAGGCAAACTGCAAAGACTTCCCCAGAAACTGCTTTGATATCATATTAGCTTTACTGCCAGTAAATAAAAAATAAAATAAAAATATAAACTGTTTCCAATTTCATGTTCTCTGTGTTTGCCAGAGAACGTTAATGTATCTCATTAATAGAGGAAATCCCCAGCCAGTTTTGTCTCGTGTATTTCCAGTACAGTTGTTGTGCTGAAATGACTTGTAGAAGCCAGGGATCTGGTTATTTGTGGTTAGCAATTAAACAACAAACAGCTACAAATGTAGGAACTCACCGGAGTCCTGTGAGTTCGTCGTGGTATTTGTTCTCTCATCAGTACCATCTTAGTAGGGAATTTGGAGAAGGGGTGGAGGTGGGGGGGAGAAATTCACGATCTCTGTTCTAGTGGATCTGTTTCATTCTGGCTGTCTGAAGACACCTGTAACTGTGACTATCCATCAGTATTGCATCAGAGTTGTAAATTTTCCCATTAATAAGGTGATACTTATTTCCTGTACCCACAAGATTTTCATGAGAACTTGTCTGGGGCTTCAGAAATCGCTCTTGCAGGAGAAGAGAATGATATTGAGCCTTGCTGCATTCAGAATAAAATGGGAAGCTTATTTCCATGACTCAGCTTACTCTCAACAAGATCTTCTGCATAGTGAGCCTGCAAGTTAAAAACGAAGTTCTAAATATTCAAACATATATTCAAATAATTTTTATTACAAATTTTCACCATAAAGAGATGATTTAATACTTTACACTTGGAACAATAAAATAGATAAAAGGTACTGATCTCACTTTTCAGATGGTCGCATAAAAATGTAAAATTTTGTAATAGTTCAAATGCAAATACTTCTAAAATAACAGGGTTCTAGACACAGTACACTGAGGCAGCTTTTATTGCTTCAGACTGTGAAAAGTAACATACAAATTGTTTTACTTATAAAAACTTCTCTTAGTGACACCTTTGTGGACCACTGGATTTGTATATTGCCTGGCACACCTTGTCAAGATACAGGTGGGACCATGTCCTCCTTTCATGTAATCAGTGTGGCTCCACTGAAATTAATAAGCTAAGCTTGCTTATTGTGTTTCATTCTCCTTCCTTCCTTCCTGTTCTCAGTATTGAGGATGCGAGATCTGGCTGTTGTTCAGCTGGTCTCAGAAAGGTCTTCATTCCTGAGAGACCTTGGATCTCTTCTAGCATTCCCATCCACTCCTTGCAGCTGCTCTCTAGCCCCAGGAGACACCTGCAATTAGGAGCCAAGGATAAAATGGCATGGGCTTTCTTGTAAAAAATAAGAAAAGAGGTCTCTGCGCTGCCTCCAGATTTTCTGCTCCATGGAGGTGCTTTAGGACATCCTGGCTGCAAATATTTCAAGTGCACCTGCTTCTTCCTTGAGCAGCCCTTGAGTTGCAACCCTTCTTGTATTATTTCATTGAAACAACTGTGTCTACAGCTGCATCTAGTCAGCCCTTTCATGCCATCAGCTAAGGGCACTGTGTATTTTTCCTGCTCCAGGCAGGATTGCCAAGTTCAGGTGACTTGTCAGGAGCGTAGGCTGGTGAGGAAAGAAACATCGAGATTGTGCTGGTGGGAGCCTCCTGTTGATACAATGTGAGTGGTTTCTGTCATAAGAACAGGAGTATTTAGGGCTGTGTTAGAGGAGCTTGGGACTAAAAGAAGCGCTGTGCTGCTGGTTGTTTGGTGACCAACTGTTATTCAGGGAAGCGATGGTGCTTTAGTCAGCAAGAGTTCCACTTTGCAGGCTCTCGTCTCTCCTGTGTACTAACCAGACCTAAGCTCTTTGCGGTAATCCCACAAAGAAAACCAGGTATGTGGATAGGCAGGCATATGGAGTTTTTCACAGAATGCAAGAAGCGTTAATTTTAGCCACTAAAATTGAGTTTCTTGGCATTCAGTCAACTGCATTGGAGATGAAAAATAAAAACAGTTTTATTTGAGAATCCTTTGTGCCCACAACAGATATCATCTGTCTGGAAACATGTCTCAAAAAATCTAGTTTTACTCATTTAAGTAAAATGGAGCTGCTTCTTTGTGATCTGACTTCTTACTAGATTAAATAGCAGAAAAGAGATACCTGAATTATGTTCTTGAAGTTAGCATGACAAAAATTAGACAGCTCAATACTGAAATATTCTTCTGAGTACCTTCTAAAGGTACTTTTGGATCTTTCAGTTTGGTCTTCATGCATTCTTAAACTTCTTTGCAGATGCATGCCACCAATTTCTATAGGCACAAATTACATTGTTTTTGGTTAACAGTGAATAAAGTATCTGTATCTCTAGGTGAAAGGCAAGTCTGTTGTCCAAAAGCTATGTATAAAGCTTTGTCCAGCTGCAAGTAAGATTCAAGGCCAGGTTTAAGTCCACCAAGAGCAGAAAGGGTAGAGTAGAAGTTAAAAAGAGTAGAATATGCTCATGAGGTGGGCTTATCTGGTGATACACAGGTTTAAAGGGAGTCTGAATTATGAATGAGAGAGTTTACATATGCTTAATTACTCTTTGTGCTCAGTTTTGCTGTTTTGATAGGATGGCATGTACTTTCTCTCTTATCTCTTATTTTCCTACTCACTTTGTTTTACTTTGTGCTTATTATGTACCCGGCACTGGGAGCATCCATCTTTGGGATTTAATTGAAGTCATAGAAGTTACAAAGGTGCTGTTAAGTATATCATTTATTTTAACTTGTTCTGAAATCATAGAGTGAAAGGCCACCTTTTGACAAGAGCTCCTCATCCTAAATTGTGAAGCAGTTGAATGGCCCAGGTACATGACAGGTTGTTTTGTTTTGTGTTATTTTATCCCCAACTCCCTTTTCTTCATTGATTTGTAACTAATGTTTTATATACTTCAGTCTTCTTTTGGATCATAAGTCTGCCTTATTCTTTGATCATCATTTGCTCCATATTCAGCACTCAAGGATGCCAGCCATTCTTGCCATCTGGGAATATGAAGTTATAACAAAAAAAGTAAAATTTTCAATGTATAAAAGATGGGATAGAGCTTGACTAGGTATCATTTATTATCATTAGCTCTGTCAATCTGTATAGAAAAATTCATATTTGATATGGACTATACTTTTGTAGCTTTTTTACTTTTTGAACCCTGTTTTTTTTTTTTTTTTTTTAAGAGCAGGTAAGGATTAAGTACTCAGCAATTAACCATGTTGAATACACATGCAGCTTATTCCATTGCCATGCTGCATGAAGTTACAGCAGTATGTTCTGTATCTTTAATATTTTCCAAAATCTGCTGTTAAGCTTCCTTTATAATTTCTAGTACTTAATTATTTTATGCTTGTCACATCTTTCATTTATTCTATCAGAAACTTTTGACAGCAATTGTACTGTTGGCTTGAAAAATGACTGCTTTCCATAGGTACAAGGTAGAGCATAAATACGTCCTGAAGTGATCTGCCTCTTAAGTTAGCTGTGGATTTATTACTCTCTTTTCTCAAGTTTAAGAGGTGAATTATTGTATGCTTTTTTTTTAATACGCAGAAATACAAAGCACTTCTGACAATATACAGAACAATGAACAATTTTGTTTGGTAAAATGTGATTTTTATGTTTCTAATGCTGTAGGAAAATTGTATTTTGTTTTAAAAACAACTCCTACAGCACATACAATATATAGTACACCTCAGTGGGTGTATATTGAACAGTTAGAATGTGCGTATTGGGTTAAGGACTCTCCAACTTTTCCAAAATTAATGTAAGAGAGAATACATTTAATTATGTAGACTAATGTTTCCCCAGTTTCTTGGTGTCGAAGGAGGAAGATTATGAAACTTCCTCAGTGTTTGGGTTGTCAGCAGTTGTTTATTTGGAGGTGTTTGTTTTTTTTTGTCTGTGGGTTAAAAAAAAAAAAATCTAAGGGAAGCAGTAAGTTCTTTGCCACTATCTCTTGTGTTTCAAGAGATATGTCTTGTGTTTCAGTGCCTCCTGTGTGAACCCTGTTTTACGCAGTCTTAGGGAGTGAGGAGCCTGTGAGATTTAGAGACATTCCAATGTAGATGGCAGCCAGTGGCATTTCTGGAAGGGCCAGATAAAGCAAAGCCTTGCTGGACTTCTTTGCTCAACTCTTGGACTCAGGCTTAGAGTGCTTGAAATGTTAGGTGTGGTTTCTGTTAGATTGAAGTGGAGGTTCTTACAATTACATCTTCTATGCTTACACAATTGCTTTAGAGAGAGTTTGATGTTGTGCTATTACTAAAAGCAGAGTGACAGTAGTGTTTTGTTTTTTTTGTTTGTTTGTTTTTTTGTTGTTTTTAATAATGAGGAGCAGGAAGACACAATGCTACTAATGCAAAATTTCAGAAGGAAGCTACCAAAGCTTTTGAAGTGTTCACTTCTAAACCTTGGTTTAGCAGTGATTCTATGTTCTCCATTAGTTTCAATGTGACAATACTTCACAAATGTGGTGCCTCAATTAAATCTGTGATTTTCTTTTCTTCTAGACTAGATCTTCTGTAAAGCTTTGTGGAAGATAGATGCGTGTGTTGCAATGGTGACATAAATATTTAAGAGGACTGGAACAAGTTGTTGAGAATCTGTTTGTTTTTAATGCTTGGAACAATCTAAGGCAAGTAAACAACATGAGTTTTATCATGAAACTTCACAGACATTTTCAAAGAACAGTTATTTTGCTGGCCACTTTTTGTATGGTGAGCATTGTTATTTCTGCATACTACTTGTATAATGGCTACAAACAGGAAAATGAACTTTCTGAAATCTCTTCAGAAGTGGAATGTGGTGATCTTCAACTGTTGCCATACAAGCTGATGGATATGAAGACCATGAAGCCTATCAATCCCCTGAGAACAGATCTTGTAGTGCTGGTGTTTGTGGAAAGTCAATATTCAACATTAGGCCAAGATATAATAACCATTTTAGAATCCAGCAGATTTCAGTACCATATCGAGATTGCATCTGGTAAAGGTGACCTCCCAGTGCTTATAGACAAAAACAAGGGCAAATATGCTCTCATAGTATATGAAAATATCTTAAAGTATGTGAATATGGACTCTTGGAATAGAGGTCTTCTAGATAAGTACTGTATAGAATATAGTGTAGGTGTTATTGGATTTCATAAAGGCAATGAGAACAGCTTGAAGAACTTCCAGTTGAAGGGCTTTCCTTTCCATGTCCACAGCAATCTGGGTATTAAGGACTGTTGCATTAATCCTCATTCCCCATTGCTCCATGTGACTAAATCCTCCAAGCTTGAGAAAGGTCCCTTGCTTGGAAATGACTGGGCAGTTTTCCAGATTAATCATACAGCTTACCAACCAGTGATATTTGCAAAAGTAAAGACACCAGAAAACCTTTCACCACCTGCTGCTAAAAGTGCTCTCCATGCCACAGTAATTCATGACCTGGGACTCCACGATGGGATTCAACGAGTCCTTTTTGGCAATAACTTGAATTTTTGGCTGCACAAACTGATTTTCATAGATGCCATCTCTTTCCTGTCTGGAAAGAAGCTCAGGCTATCCTTGGATAGGTACATTCTGGTTGACATAGATGACATCTTCGTTGGGAAGGAAGGAACAAGAATGAACGCCAACGATGTACAGGTAAAGTACGTACAGCAACTAATAGTTGTTAGAGCAAAGTACCTGTTCTTTAATCTTATTTTTAAAGTGAATGGTTACTAATAGTTGCACCTCAGAAAGAACACAGATCAGTAAGTAGCAATGCAAACTGTGCATTGAGAGAAAAGCCAGTTTGTCAGGCTTTCAGTGGTCACTGACTCCAGGTGTAGCAGTTCCTTCCTGCTCCAGGATGGAGGAGAGTCAACACAACTTTGCTTCTATAGTTACTAAAAAAGAAAATATGATGATAAGACTCGCTGGTTAATATCACTTGTTTTTTCTCAAGTGACACAAGTCCTTCCAGAGCTATGTTCTGTAAACTGGGTGGTGGACACCTCTGAATTATATTCTCTCTACGATAAATGGAAAATAATCTCCCAAAAGGAAATTAAAGATGACTAATTGCTAAGTAACTGTTAAAAGAAATGGGGTAAGAGAAGTAGTGTTTTTTTCACTGCCCCCTCCCAAACACACATGGTTCTAACTAAATAATTGCAGTGTTTAACTTTCTAGTCCGATGGTACCTATCTAAACACATACTTCAAAAGAAAACAGCACAGGACTTGAGAGCTGGACCTAAGATCTATTAGTATGTAACATACATGTTGCTAGACGTACAAGCAGGAAGGGAATGTAGTGAACAAAAGTAAATGTCAACATAAATTTTGAAGAACAGATTGGATTATTAGCTGTTTGAAATGGCTTTCAAATGTCAGGAGTTGGTTGCTTGCAGCATTTCACCTTTCTTATCTCTATTTTATGGCTCTTGCTTGCAAGCAAGGTTTTTGTTAATGTAGGTCTTAAAATCTTGTTCTGTCACTAAATAACTTGATGTTAAAAATGTTAAATTTCCCTTTTAACATTTTAAGTTGGTACATTCCTGAAGGTCCCTTTTCACTCTGTATGGTTGTGCTGTTCAAATGAGGTGGTAGGTCAGGGTTGGTAGAAATAACATTATTTCTCACTGTATACCTCCCTTTTTTTGTGTGTGTGAAGTGTTGTTACAAAGCAGATGGGGAAAAAAGCACCTTGCAAAACTGATACTTGGTCTAGAAGGTAAAAGTCTATAAGGTGCTGATTCTTTCCCTGTTTGTACTAGAAATAAGGGAAAATGTTTTGTGAAAACTTTCAGTGTTGAAAGAGGAATATGGAACAATGAAGGGCACTCCAGTAGTTAGTACTGCATACAGTAGATAGCTTTTCTTTCTTTTTTTTTTTTTTAACAATTTTAGCTGGGTTTTCTGTTTTTTAGTTTTTTGTTTTTTGTTTTTTTTTTTTTTTCTAGTGCTAATGTATTTGTCAAGCTGCAGTAGCCTTGCATTTACTGTTTTATTAAACAAAAGATTTGAACTTGTATTTAATTTGCTTTAAATTTGCAGCATATGCTAGTTTCTGAAATGTCCTATGCATTTGCAATTAAATATTCCTCTCAGATAAGTAGGTGTTTTCCTTATGCAAAAAAATTGCATGGGAAAGGGATGGAGTAAAGATGAAACTCCAGTAAATGGAATTTTTGTGTAGGAGGTGGTGGCAGCGTTTGAGTTAGGTGGGTAAGTGTTCTTTGAGTCTCCTAAGGGCAAAGTCAAATCACAGAAGCAAAGTAAGGAAGGTCTGATCCACATCAGTGGCTAAACTCCTGTTGTTCTACAAAAGAAGCAATTTCTATTAACAAATTAAATAAAGCCTGAATAAATCTCCTGCTACGTCTTGCAGTAGCAGTTTGAAATAGTATGTTGCATATTGTTTGTCTCTGTGAATGACACCTGAAAATAATCATTCCAACTTATCCTAAAATGACAAATTGCCAGAATTACTTAGCAGAAAGAAGAATCTATTGAGACAAATTTTATTAAAGCACATACAAAAGGATGAACTGTGTTGTTTTGAAATAATAATTTGCAATATGTCAGAATGTTATCTTCCCAAAATAAAACTGTCAAATTGAATAGAAATAATATCAAAGTGGAAATAACTTTTAAGTAGGATAATTTCATTTATATAGAACTGTGTTCTGAAACAGTGGAACGTGAAAAAGTGTTCCCTTCAGATTCTTCATCTACTTGAAAGTTAAAATGTTCTATTAAACATGTTGTTAGGGCTGTCAGGTGCAATGCATCTTCATTACTATTAATATCAAATGAATTACCCTCTGTGGCACAGTGACACGTGGAAGGAATGAAATAAAATCAATTTATGGTAGCTGAAAATCAGTTACTGTATAGTGTATTTGTGCATAAATGACATCCTATTAGACATGAGTGTTTTACTGAGCTTTGTTGACTGTGACAGAATCGTGTGCTACAAGTGTGGAAAGAGGTTGCTAAATGAAGATTGTATATCCAGTACTCACGATTAACTCATTTCTACTGAGATTATATTTTAAATACTAGCAATATAGAATTGGGTATAATGCTTTTTTTGTGTTTTAGTTTGGTTTTTATGTGTTTCCTAGTTAAAATTTTCTGGACGTAGTTGTGTCTGATAAGACTGAGCTTACTTAGAGCAATGTGGATGTTTCTACAGGCACTCTGTTAATTAATGCAATGTAATCTAGAATGCTACAGAAAGCTTCCAACATCCAGAAAAGCTGTGTGTTTGGTTCTGCTAACTGGATAGGGCAAAATTTAGAAACTGGAGGGTTATCACATATGAGGTAGCAAAAATAATCACTATTTAGTGATTCAGTACTGAACTCTCTGGAGGCCATCTAGTCCAGCCCACTGCTCAAGCAGGGCCACCAAGAGCAGACTGTCCGGGATTGTGTCCAGGCAGCTTCTGAAGAACTTCAAGGAGGGAGGTTCTGATTGCAAGTAAGGCCAGGTTTTCAAGGGAATTTCCTCTTCAGGTACTTAAATGAGATTTGCGAAGTGGCCAGAATAGTCAATGCTTGGATGTTAGGCTAAACTGTTTTCATCTTTAAATTTCATGAATTGGAGTTGAGCATAACCTTGTAACAGCAATTTTCAGTTAAATGGTAGTTTTTTCAGTAGTATATTGGCCTCAAAAGAGGTTGAGTCAAAAGCAACCTCTCTAAAATGAGCGTCTTCTGCATCTCTATTAGGCAGAGTGGTGCTACTTCAGATTGAGTATCCATACTGTCAGGGATACAAGGTGTAAAGAACCCTTCTGGAAAACATTTGACATGGTTTTTCAATGCAAATTATATAAAAACTGATAAATGGATTGCCTTATTAAACAACAAATGAAGCTTATACTAGTTTTGTCACAGGTTCTTCAGTTTAAAAACAAACAACAACAAAAACACCAAACCCTGAAACTGTACTTGAGATTTTTAGACTACCTGCTTGTGATTCAAGTGTTGCTATATAAAACTTGGACCAATAGTACATAGCTCTTCGATGTACCATACTTAATAGCAGTCACTGTATCAGCAACAGCCATCCATCTTCATATTTGTTTACTTTATCTTTCTCTGGAAAAATAGAAATAATGGAAGAGAACATTTTCGTAGTCTAATTGCCTCCCACTTTGAATTTAAACGTGGTAATATAATCTCAGCATTCATTTTTCAGTAGTTCTTTTTTTCCTCTTAATATCTGTCTAGCAGGAGAGACCATTATGCTGTGACAGCGTTACATTTTTTCTTTGTCTTTTAGCCTCAGCAGTGCAAATAATTCATTAAAATGGATGTACAGAAAAAATCTATCTAGATATCCACAAAGTAAGTTTATCTTAATAGACCATGATTGTCCCCACTGACAGTCTACTAATTTAATATAGTCTCTTTTTGTTATAGTTACTCTTTGAATTTTTTAAGACTGTAAAGCACTAATATTTTTTTTTCAAGGGAAAAGCGATCTGGTATTAGGAGGAAAATTAAAAATGACTTTTTCCTACTGACTGTACAGTGCTGGTGGAGCATAATGGAGGAGACATAAGTTGGTCAACCTTTTCCTTCATTTCCCCAATACATGCCATTTCTGTATTTCCTTGAGAATTGATCATACTTTCAAAATGAAAAATTAGAGTACTGTGGGGTTCTTTTGTTTATTTATTTTTTAATCCATTAGCTATGTGATCTCCTCTTTATTGTCTGGTCTTTTATGTGCTTTTCAAAAGAGGTAATTTGAACTGAAGTCAGGAGATGTCTACGCTTTCTTCATGTAAGATTAACCTTTTTCTCCACTTGTAACTCCTACATGTGCTTGGTTTTGGATCAGTGATGGTCATGTTATTAGGGAAGATTCTGGTCTGAATGAGCATCTTTGGTCATGTAATGTGGACAAACAGAACACAAATGTGATCATGCTAATACGTGAAAATATCGTGATAGGTGGTATCTGCATTTTCTTATTCTTTTATAATTGCCAAGGAAAACATTTAATATTAACCATATACATTCATGGGGGGGGGAGGGGAGTCATTTTTTCTTGTTCTTTTTTGTGAGCACTTAGGCAATGCATCTGTTAGAAGACATGCATATGGGAAATACAAGCTTGAATCTGCAGAGCTTTTCGGCATTATACTCAGTGAAGAATTAGACAGCAAGAGCTGTCCTCTGAGTGATTCTCTTGCATATCATCTGTTCCAAGCAGCGTGCTGATAATGGAGAGAAGTTAGCCAGAAAGAATAAATTCCTAGTGTTTTAGTCTCCATCACTTGCAGTCTGTCATCTTGCCCAGACTTTGAGGTTTATAATGTACACATCTATATCAGAGCTAGTCTTCTGTCTTTCTGTCTTTTCATAGTAGACAACGTAAACAAGTAGTTCTTTAGGCTGACAGTGGTTAAGTTAATTGCACCTTAAAAGTACGTATTTTTCTGTTGCTCATAAAATGTTTCTAGAGTGACTAAGATGAAGTATAAACATTTGCTCTTGGTCAGATGAATCTCATTCCATGTTCCAAAGTCAGCACTGTCATTGTTATATTTCCTCAGTGTGGCAGTGGCCCGGTCTTTTGTTTAATGCACCAGATTTCTCCCCTAAGAGCTTATTGTTTATTCTGTACATTGCGAATTTGTCCACATTAGTCAGTATAGTTTAAATAAATACTATTGTTTAAAACCCATTAAGCGTCTTTTTCCCTCTTGTAGTGTATGTGGAAAGAAATAAGAACTTCCCATGGTAAAGCATACCTCTTGGATACAAACTTTAAAAATACCATGGAGTATCTTTTCAACTCCTCTTGCACAGGAGTGACCTGAATATTTGCCTCAGAGAGGTTTAGATCTATTTTATATTGAGGCAGAGTGGCTGGAAGGTGCCAGAAAGCTTGAACTATCAAGACACAAGACAGCTCCTGTCACAGGAGAGCCTAAATTCTGCAAGTTAGTTTTCTTTACCTATAGGATCACCCAGAAGGTTATCAATAAAGAAATGATAGATATGTCATCAAATGCGTCAGTTATAGAACTGCTAGAGATGCCCCTGTCAATTCAGTTGCACTGAGCTGCAAATCTTTCCTCTGGGGAAATTCAAAAGATCTTTTTAATGACTTCTTTAAATGACAGCATGAATTAACTATTAGGAATTTTCAATTAGATAAATCATTTTATATTCCCAATTCATGAGCCGTGCTGCCTTTGTACAGTTGTTCAATGCATTTACTGCGTCTATACATATGTTCTATCTTAATTTGATCTGAAACTCCTATGGTATTTTATACTGGCTTGGCCGGAATGATAAGTAGAAAGCACATGTCTAAAAAGAGGCAAAGAAAGGGAACAATAGAAACTGTGATGTTTGGCTGGCTGATGCCTTAGGAAGTCTGACTTAACTTCTGGAGCATGTTGGTTCAGATACAGTACTGTGGAGTGTTTCACACTGTCTAGAGCTCAGACCAAAAATACAACTTCAGAAAAAGTTATAAAATTATTTTATGTATTTTATGGGCTGCAACCAGCTTATCTAACACTTTACCAGTCGGTTTTATTATCATGTGATTTATTCAAGCAATTTGGTTTATGTACCAACTTCTGTGAATCTTAATATAGCAAGACTGATAACAACTGTTGCTCAGCACAGGGCAGCATTTGTTTTCAAATGTGTGCTTATGTTTGAACAGAAAGCTGTGTAAAACTCCTTGACCAGAGGAGAGAGGCTGCAAAGGAGTGGCAGGAGAGAGGAGAGCTGGGTCTGTCTCACATGCCCTACCCCTGGGATTGCCAGGGCAGTACTGGGCATTTCCATGTATCCTTGCTCTTCCCTCTCTGTACCTGTGTACCGCTAGAAGCAACCAAACCCGATGGAATGAGCTTGGCACAAAGATTAATTGCATGGTTTATCTGCTGTATTGGATGCACAAAGACAAACCTTGCACAGTAACCATGTGTCTAATAATAGCCAGGACCTGCATTGCATCTCTGTGGACTGTCAGGCCAAAGGAGAACAGACTTCCATTTTTTTTCATGTTATAATATTCCTGGTCTATGCTTGATGTTAATATTCATACAGGTATTATATCTGGGAGGGAGTGGGATGTTGGCAGTCCTTGGGTCACCACTGATGTCCAAGAAGGACGGTGATCTGCAAGGCTGGAGATGTTCTTCCTTTTTTTTATAGAAATCTCAGATATGTTTGCACAAATGATGCTGCCTGCTTCCGTGGGGCTGTGGGACAAGCGTGGTCCTCAGAAAGAAGTCTACATGTAGGGCATGTGTGTCAAGCAGCAGCAGCACTGGCAGCCGTGCTCCTTGTGCCAAAAGGGTAACTGTATTGACCCATTCTCACTAGCTGGATGAACTACTTTGTTCATTTGTACACAACTTCTCAGCCACAACAGCTGTGAAAAGGGTGCTGTGTGTCTAAGCCATATTGCTCTGTATTAAAAATGTGGAAGTAAGTGCTGGTTGATCTGCAGATGTTCATCTTTGTTGCTCAGAATCAATTTGTGTTGGTGCTTTAACAATGAGGAAGCTTTAATCTTTAGTGCTGTATATGATGCACAGAAACTAAATTTCATTCCTCCTGTGAGTTTAGCGTCTTCTGTTAGTTCTGTGTTTGCTGGAATTCATAGCTTGTTTTTGTTTATTTTGCTGATGGAGTTCTGGAGATGTCTTAACAGCTGTTTCTATCAGGTCAAGGGGGGAATCTGAAGGTTGTCCTTAGCCATGTAAAAATATCTGTAATGTACCATATAAAACTGATGTCACCTCATTATGGGCCATCCTTTTTCTAACAAATATATGGACACCCCCAGAGACAAAAGGAAGGAAAAAACGACACGTGACTAAACATAGTTTTCCATTTGATCTGGCTCATGGATTGCATCTTTAGCAACTTGCCTGAATACTCATGTACTAATAAAATAAATCAAGTAATCCCAGAGTCTGGCTGATGAAGATTCAGGATTTTCCACAGTTGATATTTTACTCGAGCACATGAGTTTTGTTAGGCTATCTATGAGAGCAGATGCTTTTCAATAGATGACTTGAGACTAAATCAATTTCTTTTCAGGAAAGGAATTATTTAAAATATAGGGCAGAAGAGAAAGGGCCACTGCTGGACAGGAAGCCATGGACTTCTTGCTGTAACTCCTAATTTGTTTGACGGCACTCGTTTTACCTTTCTTGCTTGCTCAGTGGGTCTTTTTTCACGTGGTGGGGTGTTCCCATATGGTGTTTGTACATGGTACTTTCTCAAGTTTTTGCTTATAATGCCATTAATAGAAATCAAAGAAATTTATATTGGAAATTTCTATTTCTAATCTCTAAAGAAATAGAGATTAAAGAAAAGGAAGTTCCTGATTTTTTTGTGATCCTCAGATGCATGTGTGCTTCCACTGAAATGTTACTTCAATTTAACTCATGTGCTGTGGTTCTAGCAGATGCCATATGGAAGTAATAGAAGAAATACGACTCCCTTTTTATAACCAAATGAAGGTGAATGCTCTAAGGACTGTCACACATGACATATGGCAGGAGGGCTTCCTTCCACCCAGTGATTTGCTGCCATTCAGGAAGCTCATTAGCATTCTTAGGACAAGGTTGTTATTGATCCCATTATTTCTTTGCCCAGAGGTTAAACCACTCTAAGTACATCTAAGGGGGAAAAAATCCTGTGCTTCCTGCCTGCGTCCCTGCTAAGTGACTGCTTCTTTGCTTACGTATATCCCAGGTCTTGCAGTTTAACTGCTGTGCAACTGGAAAAAAAATGCTGCACTTCTTGGTGTTGATGTAACTTCACAGCTTTTATAGTTAGCATACTTCCTGACTTACCAAACTAAATTGCTTCTATGAATCAACTGTTGACTTCCCAGATAAGTAGATGTGCAGTAGGGATGCAGTCCTGTATATGTTTCTAGCAATTACAGTAATCTTTTTCATTTTTTACTTTGCTTTTTTGTGTGTACTGGTGAATACTTTGTTCTTAGGCTGAATGAATTACCTTACTAGTGGTGTCTGCCTCTTGTAGTTTCATTCCTGTTCTTAACAGAATTGTGGGTTGTAAGACCTATTTTATTTAAAATTAGGCAATTATGCTCCCATAGGATCAAGTGAGCTAACTGAAAGCTTTCTAACAGTGTTTCTGCTTTTCCCTTGACTTGGTTTATTATGCAGAGATTATCTTTACACTTGAGCATAAGGCTTCACTTAGAGAGAAATCCACACCAAATGCTGCTGTCCACTAAGCATGCCATACTCAAGTGATCATGTTTGGTTCACAGCCATGGAGCTAGCAAGTTCTGTCATCTTCTCTCTTCTCAGAAACTTATACTTGAGGAATGTATGTGAATATTTTCATGGATGAGGTGGAAACGCATGTAATTCTGCACACTTTACTTTTAGTATTGTCAACATAACCTAAGCTCAGCTCTGTTTGGGTTGATCCATATGGCTGTGAAAGCAAAACCTGTCATTCCAAAATTTATAAAGTGAAATGTGAGTCAAGACATACAGAAACCTTAGTATGTTCTGTAAGGCGTTCAACTCTGTTGGATAGTTCTCTGCTGAAAAAGCCTTTTCGAAGTTGCAAGATCAGTACTTTCAAAGCTGAACGTTGTTGTTCACTAAATAACAACATTCAAAGTGTAAAAGAAAAACAGAAGTTGAGGGACATCAAAGCCCTGTTAAGTACCTTCTCTATGTTAATGCACCAGACCTGAGGCACCATTCAAACTTCCTACGGCATGCGTGGCATCCTAATTCAGGAGTGATTTTGTGCTGGAACTGCTATCCAGGCAGTGTGTGCCTTAGCTGCCCTGTCAGTCCCTCTCCTTTCTTATGCTTCAAGCTCTCTAGGTCAGAGGCTCTTTTTATTCTGTTTGCACCTTTCTTTATTAAGCCTCTGTGCATGTCAAAGGCATTAAGAAGCACTTAGGTAATACGAATAATAACAATGCAACTACAGCTTATCACAGAGCGGTACAGATTTATCACTGTACGAATGGCTGCTGCAAGATTTATTCTAGGCTTTTTTCAAACGACAAGTTTGCTGTCAAATTCCTGCTGCTCACAGAACTTTCATAAAACTTTCACGACCAACAAATAGAAACACAGTGCAGACATATAAAAGTCAATAATTAACTGTAAAACAAAATTGGGCCTAACATCTTCCCACTGCCTTCATGTTAAGAAGGCACAGTGGCAAGAAGAGTGAGGAGTAAAAGTGGGGATGTTTCCATAGCTTCTGTTACAGTACAGCTGCATGGAAAATGTCCTTACTTATTACTTGCTCAGTCTGCAAGAAGTCCATGCAAATGCATGACTGATTCTGAATGACCATGCTTAGGAAACCAAGTAAAAGAAACTCGGTAGCTTTCCAGTGTGTATGTAATTCTTCATGAAATAACAATGCTGTATCTCCATCCACTTCCCTTTTCTTTTTTTTCTGTGCAAACATCAGTGTCTTCTTATAAGATAAAACAAGATAGAAGTGTTACTTCCTCTTTAAGAATTGTTTGTCGGAGCATAAAGAATTTATGACCACTTTTTAAAAATACTTAGATTCTTTCTGACGCTTTACAGCCCTTGAGATGAATTAGTATTGCTCCTTAAAATACAGCTTTGTAGTGAGAATAAACCATAAATATAATTGTGTATTGTAAAAAAAAAAAAGAAAAAAAAAAGACTACGATACATTTGTAAGTACAAATGGGGGAGAAAAATAAAAGGTCAGTGACAGTGCAAAGTAGGAATCCATGAGCTCATTCTAACCCAAGTCAGTAAATTCACATGTTAAAGGCCATGCTGTACTGTACAGATGTGCCAGGTTAGGTCTGAGAACGCTGGTAGAAATTTTGTGGAGCTAACAAGCCACATAGCTCTACACCTAGCTCTCATGCAGGTGTGCTTTAAGTGTTTAACACTCCTGGGAATAGCTCAAGTGCCTCTGCTCCCATTTTAAAACTCACCTGGAATAAAGGTAACTTAAAGATGCATTTGACATAACTTTAACAGAACTGAAAAGGAGTTTGAAAAACCCTTTATTTCTATAACAAGAGTTGTTAGTGTTTTTTGGGGGTGTGTTTGTGTGTGTGTGTGAGAAACTTCTCTTATCCTTTGTTCTTTCTTACTGTCTTAAAGGTAATAAAAAATTTTTAAATGGTTCTTCTGAAAATGTCCTAAAAGTGAGATAAATAGGAAATTACACCTGAATTTGCAATGTAACATGGATAAAAATTTAAGCTATTAAAAATCAATTTTGTAACAGGCAAGTACTTCATCTTTCTGGCTGAAAAGATTTCTAGACTGTGCCCAGATCTGCACCACTTAATCAGAACCATCAAGAGACTGCTTAGACGGAGACAGCAGCATAGTCAGGAAGTTTCTGAGCTAAGACTGAAAAAGTAAAGGCTAAAGAACTTGGCAAGTGATGGTGACCAAAGCAAAAAGCAATAGGCTACAGATGTCTGCAGGGTATAAGCAATGAGGCTGGATAAACATTTGATGTAAGGCACTGAGATGTTTTAAGTGTTGGCTGAAGAGCTGCTAGAAGTTCTTTATAATAGTGTATGGTTGAATAGAGGGTAATATCCAAAAGGAAGTAAAAGGATTATGTAAGTCTTTAAAAATTAGATTCAACAGGAGAGGATGAAATATGCTATTGGACACAGTGTAATATTGGCAAGGAATTTGTACTAAGATGTACTCTTCCATTCGTACAGTGTAATGAAATGTGGAGTTCAATTTAGATCCCTGTATGTCAGTTTGAGTCCCCAGGTGTAGGATTTTTGTCAGTTGGGATATTTATCTACCTGGTTCTAGTTTCTATAATCTTGTCTTTCAGAAATGTGGGCATTCATGCAAAACCAGGAGAGGTGTATTAACACTTCAGACTAAATTCTCCCCTTCTGTTTCTCTTATTAATGTCTCATGTTTCACAAAAAAAAACTGATATTTTTTTTTTTCCTGCTAAATTGTTTCTCTTTAACTCTTAAATAATACATAGCCTATGAAGCTATCCAAATTTAGGTTAAGTTCTTAGTATGTCTTTCTGTGTTTACTACATATAATCATAAAACATAGGACTTGAGAAGACTTATTAGCCAGTTGTTTCATGCTGTCCTTCCTTTTTTACCTTTTCATTTTCTGTCAATTCTTTCAAATCGATGGTGATGTAACAGGATTTTCACTCGACAATCTGGGAACTACTGAAAAGAAGAAGGGTTAAAAACATAGGTATTTATGACCCTTAGCTGGTGAGCAGGCTGAAGGCTGAATTCCCAGCTGTTCCTGTCATCAAGCTTTGGGACAGAAAGAGACAATGAAACTTTTTGGTCAAAGACTTTTTTCTTTCTGGCAATAAAGGTGGAGCACAAATATAAAAAGCTTTGCTGGGCATCAGCTCACCCAAGACAAGAAACAAAGGTGGATAGATGGGTAGGTATGTGGTTTTACACAGACTGAGTACTAAGAGAAGCTCAGGCATCTTCTAGGCTCCATGAGGGGAATGGGGAAATAAACAAGAAACCTATTTCTGAACGGACGGTAATGTTAATGTTATCAAGTCTTCATTCGTTAGTTCCTTACTTGTTCTCCACAATATACAGCTGAACATTAGTACAAATATTATTGTGCTTGTCTAAAAGCCATAGTGTTACCAGGAAAAAAGAAGATAACCTGGGGAACAGAAAAACACCAAAGTATCTCTGGTACCAGTGTTTTAGACGTAGCATGTGATATCCACTTTTTCAAGCTACCTAAATTGCAACTTGTTTTTCCTTAGTCTGAGATCTGAGTTTTTGTGTGGCCACATAACAAGTTTATTTTGTAATTGCAGTTACAGTGTAGTGATCACCCTTAAATGCTGGAAAAAATATAAAATTTTAACTGCTTTAAGTTTTTGTATGCTCTGGAAAAATAGGTAAATACCACCCACTGTAGAGCTGTGATCATCTGTGTAAAGATTCA
The DNA here is from genome assembly GCF_011077185.1 of Oxyura jamaicensis. NCBI lineage: Eukaryota > Metazoa > Chordata > Aves > Anseriformes > Anatidae > Oxyura > Oxyura jamaicensis. The sequence continues at coordinate 41,306,410 of NC_048896.1, read as the reverse complement.
GACAAAATTTCAAGTTCTCGTTTGTTTAAACTTCTGCTGAAGAGGAAGCACAAGCTTTTGGGCTTATGGGACATCTCAGTCTGAGTATATCCAGGCTCAGGCACTGAGGTTGAGAATACTGATGCTGAAGAAATAAATTAGAGTTTTTTCAGAGGGACATAGTCACGGACTGTTAGGGCTTGACGTACACAACAGTGACACTGTATTTTAACTTTCCTTTCCTGAAGAAATCATGCATTTTTAATGTTCCCATTTACCTTTGTCAATCCATCAGTCTAATGACTTTTGAAACTGCTGGCCAGTTTCAATCCGATGTGACAGATGGGGACAGCTCTCGAAGATGGTAGAATTCCTCCTGGCTGCTGGGGAATCAGGGCGCTATAAGACATGGACGCAGATCCGTGCCTGTGCTACAGCAGAGCTTTCTGAGAGAGCTCTGTGTTTATTCCTTTGCTTTGACCTGCCCCTGGCTGATCAGCAATCTGTGCCCTGGGGCTCCCCACGGCACGTGCTGTCCCTTTTTCATCTAGATGGAGGGGCTTTGGAGACCTGAACGGAGATAAGTCCTAGGTAGCAGCATGGGAGAGAACGCAGGCTACTGCGTGGTAGGAATAGGTTTGGGGGCTAATATCTGTAATAAGACAAGGTTTTTGGAACAAATTGACTGTTTTGTGTGCAGGCTGTGGGTGAAAAGGTGGGCCTGAAATCTAACTTGGGTCTCTAAAAACATTGTCATTTTGGATGGGGTCATACAGCCACTGATAATCGCATGCAAACATGGTACATGTAGTTGCATGGCTGCTGCTGCGTGGTATGTATTCTAGTGAGGCCACTGGGGTCTCTCCTGCGGAGAGATTAAGTCTGGAAATTCTTAGTGTTGAACCTTCTGGGTACATTCAGCGGCTACACGGAGACACACAGTGGCCACACAAGCCACTGGTCTTTGAGCCAAACATTGACTGCTGTGCCCAGTGGTGAAAGCTGGAAGGAAGCATTAAATAAGACACCAAGATACTGATAATGAATATAGTATTAGGAGCTTGGGTAATACCTCTGTAAAATACAAGCACCCTTGGATTGAATAGCCTTGATGTTCTAACTTCTTTGACAAAATACCATGCATCTTACCAAACCGGGTACAAAGTGTCTTGTCTGAAGAGGAGATGCAAAGGTAGGAATGCCTTGTATCTGAGTGGTTGAGGCCTGACACTTGCAGGTACCAAGAGAAGTGTCTACATGAATCAGTAAACCGCTTGTATAACTTTGCTGCTGATGGGATGTGGTGTAGACAAACATGACTAAGCAGTCACAGCAAAGTGGCCAAGAGGTGAACTGGAATAGGATCTGACCCTAAGAGCTCCCTCATAGGATCTGTCACCCTAGAGATGGTCTGTGCTCAGAATTGAGGCAGCTGAGTGGTGTGCATACCTTTGCAGTACAGGTACTTGAATGCTTGCACTGTGGCTGACAGTCCTCAGTTTCCAGCTGTACTTGTTCATCAACAATTGCCAATTTACAAGAATTTAACTGGATTAGTATGAGGAGATTTTAAAAGCATTTTAGAGTTACTTTGTTCTTAATTTGATTTGTTATACTGAGAGTTTACCTTTTTAATATATGTCATTTCACAAGCAGATGATGCGTTAGACAAAAATGCAAGAACCAACAAGCTTTCCACTGAATTCTGTCTGACCAAAATCCAGGAAAAATATCCTGTGCAGTAGTAGGGTATGTATTAGTTCTACTTCAGTTGCCTAGGTGTTTTGACCTCTGATTAGAAGAAACACAGGGCTCTTTTTCTATTAACTGCAGGAAAATTAGATAATTGAGCTGTTTAGTGCTAGTCACCTCTTTCATCAAGGTACAGTTTAATAGCTAATAATGCAGAATTCCATACAGAATCCTGAAAACAGAATGCTAATAGTATTTATTAAATAATATCGGCACCAAGTATTTAAAACCTTCAATTTACCTTGCCGTAGTTAGCTTATTCTCATTAGCTGTTATCTCATCCTCCAAGAAGTTGACTAAAGAACTTAGAAGTATTTAAGTCTCTTGATTGTACAAATGATATATCTAGATGAAAGAGCCTAATTGCTTGAAAATGTATAATGGACCATCATCAAGATCATTATTTATGTGACAAAAAAAGCCTCCAAAGGAAGACCCAGTAACATTAAAACAGTGTGTTCTGATAGAAGACTTTGGAAAATGTCTCAAATGATTTGTATCAAAAGTGGCTACTTGTACGTTTTTAGTATATTTTATTGGACATCAAATTCAGATCCCTGTATCAAGATTGCATGTCACCACAGTTACAGTATTTGTGTGCACAAATTGAAGGTGTCTCCCCTGAATTTTTTGACAATCAGGTCTGCTGTGTATCATATTGGACATTGTAAAAGCAAGATGCACATAATCAGGCTTCAGCGTAAGTTATTAACACTTGGAAGAGAAGCAGAGTTGCCAAGTTATTTAATTTATTGAGAAGGTTTGCACTGACTTCTTTAACTAATATTTACAGGAGGTCTGTTAAGATCCTCAGATGAATGGATGGGGCAAACAGTCCAAGCTAATGCCATTGGTGGGAGCTCTGCCTGTCCTGCACATTAAAGATTTGGACTCTGAGGTATTCCTGTTAGCTAACTGCTGTAGGTAGAAGCTAGCTGTCAGTAAACCATAATGATTTTTAAGTAGCTGACACCAGGGACTTAAACTCTTCCTCAAAGAATTTTGCACACATTTTCTGTTTTAAATTGTACCATGTACTTTGTAAACAGGCATCTTGCTGGCGTATGGTACTTTTCGACTGTTAATTTTTTAAAGGACTTGGCAGACTTTTCATAATCTGTTTTTAATTGAAAAAGTATTTTTTCTGTAAGTTACTATATCTTAAGTTTTTTTTTTCCCTATTTTAATTTTGTTGTACAAAGTAGCAGGCACAGTTGTCCTCAGCTCACCTAGAATCTGATGCCTTATAAACTTGAACATAGTTAATGTCAGCAGCTTAGCTTTTCCATCCCTGTTCCAACAGTCTTCATCTTTGCTGGATTGTGTCCTCCTGGACACCTTGCTTCTGCCAAACTGTAGAGCAGTGTCCTCTCCATGCTTACATGGTTTAGGGTCTGTTCATAATTTATGGACTCTGCCTGACAAATGCTTTGCTGAAAAGGCGGGAGATTTTTTTGGTTTTCTTCCCTTGCCCTGTCTGTAGCATCAACTCTGTTAAGAGAATGCACAGGGAAAATGTAAGCGGTCTTCTCCTTTTGTCTGAAGGATATCAAAATATACCCAGTATACCCAAAGCAATTATTCTTTCTCCTGCATAGATTAAATGTTTATGGTAATGGGTGTCAAGATGATCGTCTTGAAAATCCAGGAAGAATAGATACTGAATTTTAATGATGTTCTGAAATACATAATTTATAATGAGGGAAACATTTTTCCTCAGAAGCAAAATAGTCTGTCTAATAAAATAATGATTCCCAGCCATTTGGGAGGGACCCTTATTGACACTGCCTTCTGTTTCTCCTTGCCATGCTGCCTCCAAACACCCCAGATTCTTGCCTCTGCCTTCCTATCCCCTGGTCGCTCTATCACTGGGGCTCACTCTCAGTCCCTTATCACACTCCTGCAACATTTCTTATGGATCCCTTCAGCTCTCCCCATCTCTCCCTTCCCTAGGCAGCGTCTCTCCTTCTCCCTTTTCTGCCATAAACCCCAGCAGTGCCAGAAGAAGCCCAAAGCTGGTACTGAGGCACAGGTGGTTAGCCTGGGCTCTGCTATGTGCCATGCTGCCACACCAAGCCATGTCTCACCTCTAATGCTGGACACCTTGCCACTGCTTCAAAGCTTAGGGGCTGGTATGCAAAATACAAGGGAGAAACCTCAAAGTCCACATGGGAAGTTTCAAATAGTGATCGTTGAACTGCTAAAAAAAAGCACAGTGCTCTAAAAATCAATATTTTTGAATGTATCATAAATGCAAACTTCAGGCGTGTTGCATTCCTCACTTCTCTATTTCTTCCCCCACTCTCTCTTTTTTTTTTTTTAAGCAAGTGAATTTGCAATGTGGATATGAACTTTAGAAAAGGTTGGATGTTGCAGAAAGGAAGGATGGAGGGAGGCAGGTGGTGTGCTTGTACGTACCCAGGCAGCTTCAGTTGCAGAGCTTTCCTCAGAGCTGGGACCAGCTCAGGAAAGGCAAAACAATGGCACTAGAAGTGTACAGTAAAAGCACATCACATCAGTTACAGCTCATTAAAGCCCTATATTAAGACCTCCAGTCAGAAGTCAAAGTGGCTTTAGTTCTGTTTCTTCTCTCTCTTGCAGGGCTTAACCTATAAAGGAAACATGGTACAGAAAGTTAAAGCTGCTTCTGTGTAAGACTGCTTAACTCCTGTGCTTTCAGACTATACTTACGAAATCTTTTTAGCTTCACAGAAAATCCTTGCCTTTTATAGGGAGTCAGTATCACATAAGAAGCGAAGTAATTCCTAATGTAATATGAAACAGTAAAGCAAGTGTTCTAGAAATGACACTTTTTTTTCCTGGGAAAATGAGGAGAAGATAGACATTCTTGGAAAATTATGAAGCTGACCTTTCTTCTTTTTCTTACCAACATGAAAGCATGTACTAATTTGAAGTTTAGCCTCACAATGCTGCAGCATTAAGATACTATGTCTATTTCCCTGCCAATTTAGTTAAAATTGATTACACGTAAAATTAACAGTGTTATGAACTGTTTTGCTTTTCAGGTGTCTAAGTCCTCTAACAGTTTTTGAGGAGGAAAATAGTCATAAATACATTGGTATGACTACAGAAACACACAATAGTTCCTTCTCTGTAAAACAGAGTTAGTGTTCCCAACTTGTTTCTTTGATCAACCAAGATGTTTGGGTCTGAAAAATTTGTTGATGCTGAAGAAATTACTGCTGTTTACCAAAGACAAGTTGACACTTCTGGTATCTGTGACAGGCTATAAAGTGAAATCATACAAGGAGGTGTATGAAGAAGAATGGTTTCCTGACTATGGAGATGGGAAGCAAGTTTGGCAATAGGAGTTTTGTTCTTGGCTTTACTGCTGATTTACTTGAGCAAAAGCTTTTGACAACCCATGTCATCTGTCTGTGTCTCTTTGTCCTGTCTGTAAGAGGAGACAAATGAAATAAAACTGTTTCTTTTGTAAACATAGTTGACATTTCTGAATGAAAAGTGATAAAAAGAGCTAAATATTATGGTTGTCAAGAAAGGAGACCATCTCATCTATATGCAAGAGCGGGGATTTTCATGCATTTTCATTGTGTGAATATTTCAATTCAAGAATCATTCTCTTGGTTCCTGCTGCTCCATTTGTGATCCTAGAGCCCATTTTCTCTTAAATTCAAAATTCTATGAGATCCCACTGGCAGTTACAGCAGCTTACATTTGCTGAGCTGATTAATCACCTGAGATTCTGACTTTATTTGCAACATACATGATTTCTTAATTTCTTATATTCCTTTCATTATGCTATAAACATGTCAGATGCAAGGACTGGGAGAACTCTAAACTGTCAGGGCAAATTTCATCTATTCATTGGATTGTAACATGGCCTTTTTCTGAGCTAGTTTTGGACTGTTGGAGAACAAAAGGGTCTCTCATCATATACTGAATTCTCACATTTGATTTCTGGTGAAAGGAATTTCCTAAACCTAATATGTGAGCTAGGAAAAGTTTAAAAGAAAGTACTCCATTGTAGCTGTGTACCTAATAGTGATTACACAGCCAGCACTTTATTTTCCTCACAGGTGGAAGTATAACAAATATACTAAATAATTATTTATAAACATGTGAAGATTTTATCAAACAGTTTCTAAAATACATTCTTCGTTACTAGCATATTCATGTAACATCTCATAGCCAGAGGGACATTTCATAAAGCAATCATAAAACAAATATTACCAGCTTACCTTCAGTGTATAGAACAGCATTTAGAAATAAAATTTCAGGCTTTTCCTAGCCCCTGCTTCTCTTTCAGTGTCTCTAATCGAAACTCACAGTAATAGTCCCCGCCATCTGCTACTATATATCTTCCATGAGTTTTAACATTTTGTTTCTAGAACCTGAAAAATGCATAAAATGTCAAGTCACCAAGAAAATAATCATAGGCATGACAACTCAAATGTTATCTCAGCTTGTCTGTACAGAAGATGGTTCACAGTAGGTTTTCACACGCCCTCTTTGCAGATAGAGCAGGTGAGCAGCTACACCCTTGGTATTAGCAGGTACATTTTCAAACAGCATCACTAGATTTTAGCAAAACACCTGTTGGTTTTAATGAGAATAAGGTGGCCAAAAAAACAACAGGCTCTCTTTTGAAGTTCATTCTGTAGCAGGTGAACTCCAGATCTCTGTTACTCTCATTTTTGTTTTATTTGTGATGAAAAGAGATCAGTCAGGAGTGGAGTGAGGGATGTCTTAGTGACCACTGCCCTAAGGAAAATGCAGCCACCAGGCAGCTGTGGATGTGAGAAGGTGGTAATTACACCAGTAACACTAACTCCTAGTGAAGAAGTAAATCCTAAATTACGTTATCACAGAAACACAGTGGGCTTTTTGCTACCCTTCTCTCACCTGCCATTTGCAAACCCAAAACCACAGCTCTCCTGTCAGCTGGGTGGCTGCAGCACACCTGGAAGTGCAGCAGCAAGCTCTTCCAAGCTTGAGCATTTCTAGCTTCTCTGCTTTCTTTCCTTTCTGTTTTTCCATCACTGGGAAGCTGTGAAGATGTTAGAAAGGTAGAGGATAAGACCATCAGCTCAAAAACAAATCACAGTTCCTTACAGTTCAGAGGTCAACGCTCAGGGGCAGTAAACACACCATAAAGAATTTAATTTAAATGTTTTGGAGCCAGAGACTACACACAGTAGTCCTCCAGTTTGCTGGGAAGGGGGCAGATAGCTTTGAGATTTTTTACATTTGATATTACACATTTAGAAATAAAGTCGTGTTACCATAAAGTTGTGTTACCAATCTGATCTGTTCATTTGGGACTTCGACTTTATCCTGTGTAACTAAATTTTTACCACAGTGAATGTAATTTTTTCCCTAAACTTCTTCAAAGTCACATGGCACAGGAAAATCCAGAGGTCTGCCTCCCTGCTGGGTTTCTGAGGAACCTACTTCCCTGGTACACAGACGCCTTCAGAGTGATATTTTTGACGTGCTTCTAAACGTATGTTTCATTCCTCTGTTGGGGTCTGTTGAACCTAATTCCGAGGAGCAGAGCTTTACAGCTCATTCATGTCATATCACTGTCAAGCTGTACTCAGAGTCTCTTTTCATTCAAAGTTACATACTGTTAATCTAAGAAGTGTATAGCCATAGCATTTATCTCCTATGTTTTTAACTGTGCCTCTCGCTAAAAAGATAAATTTTTCACTGAATCAGTTCCCAGCAGCTCAAGGATGGTTTTAGTAATATCCTCTGCAGATTTGCTACCTTTCATTAGGATAAGGAGCCTCCTCAGTGATCCTAGCTCAGTTCGGCTGTGCAAAAGTCCTCGTTACGCTGGTGCAAGATTTCTCTCAATATTCTACTTCAGAAGGCTCAAGCGTCTTTTCAATGATCTCTTTTCTGTGCTTCATTTTACTCATCCCTTTTTAAAGGTCGTGGATTGCAGGACAGTTTTCAGGCTTTCATTTCCAATGGAAGAGGATGATCTTTGCCTTACTGCTACTGCTCTGTGAAGCCTCTTCTCAGTGTTGCTGGAGCTATGTGCTGAAGAGGACGGTGGGAGAGGCAAGATGGTAGGAAGGCAACACCTGACCCGAGCAGACCTTTGGGCATGGGAGGCAGAGACATGATGGCTCATTTGTAGGTTTAGCTTTGTGATTGGTGTAGTTTTAATGCCTAATGCTCTGGTGTGCCGAAATGGAAAATGAGGCAAGTGCTAATGATGACTCAGAAGTGAAAGCGCTTGTATTTTGTCAGCCAAGTCAGCAAAATTCATCTTTGCAGCCCTCCAGGACGGGGACAAAAGGACTGTCTCTCCTATTGCTGCTGACCAGTTCCCTCAAGCACCAGCCTCCCAGAGCCAGGCGGAGCCACAGGCTGCTGAGCTGCTGCAGTGTCAGTCCATGGCCTCACCCCACATTTCCCCCAGGGCTCCTCTTGTCCCAGCAGCAGTGGAGGGGCCAGGGACAAGACGCCATGGAGGTGAGGGGCTGTTGTGACAGTGATGAATGGGATAGTAAAGTGAGATTGGTTGTTGTGTTCCCCTTCTGGTAGCGCTGTGGTCTGTCACGGGGGCCAGGTGAAATGCTCAGCGCTGGAAGGGGAGCGCAGAGCAGGGTAGAGGTACCCGCTGTGGTGCGCAGCCGCCTCTCGCTGGGCATGGGGAGCTCTCTGCACCTGCTGCCTTCGGCCTCTGGAGGTTGGTGTGCAGGGCAGCCCCCTGCAACTGTCAGCCTTTGCTGGGCTTTGTCAACGCAGTGCAGGTAGGTACAATAGCTTAAGGAGGCAGGGTTGACTGAGTTTGTAGGTAGAGATCGTACTTTTATTAGAACTGAGGTATGTGAACCCTGGAGAGCTTGTGTGCCCAGAAGCTTGTCTGATAAGGTATCATACAAGATAGCACTGTGGTCTGTGAAACAGGGCCATATTTTAAGAAACTTAACTGTGGTATGCCTATTTCCAAAGCTGGACTTGACTTCTATGCTAATATTTTATTGTCTTCAGCTTTTTGGTTTAAAAAAAAAAATAAATTGTAAGCTGCGAATACAATGCAAATGGCCATAAGGGTCACATATCTCAAGGCAGCAAATTGTCATTGAATTCAAAGAGCAGGATGCCTACTTCACCTTTAAACTTCTGAAAAATTCTGGTGATTTTAATATTTTTTTTGTGATTTTAAATACTCACCCCTATCACAACACACTTCGAGTTACTTCCAACAAGGGTATTGTTTTTAAGTAGTGTTTTAAAACAACTATGGTATAGTGTATGTTGACTTTGAAAACTCCTTGATGACTTTGGACGTACAAATTTTCCTTTCTTTCCAAGGTGTTGCTGCTTAGCAGTCGGCATGAGTGCCTGGGCACGTCCGTGTGCTGTGGCTGGCCCTGCAGCTCAGCTGTGCTGTGTGCAATCTCACAAATCTCAAGGAGCCCAATGTGCTCAGAAAGTAGCTACTGTCACCTCGAGCTCGAAGCGGGCTGTTTGGAGGAATGTGTGGTCTGGGCCTCATGTTAGAGGACGCTTTTTGGTTTTAAGTTTTGTTCTTGCTTTGCAGAGGGGTTTGGCTTTTTGTATTTTTTGTATTGGAGAGGTAGGTTTTCTCCACTACCCCTGAGAAATGGAAATAGTAAACAGCAACAGCGGAGTAGGAGTTTAGGAGATAACTCCTCAAAGTAATCAGTAAGTCTTGGGAGTGACAGATGAAGGGGAGCATACTGAAATCAAAGAGTGAAGCTGTATCCGATGAGTAATAGATTTCCCCCTTCTTTCTTCATGCTGCTTTTTTGTTTGTACTAATGTAGTGTGAGTACATTTATGCTGACAGCCAGGATGATAACTGTCTGAGAAATGAGTCACAGTTTGGGGGTAGGATTAAGTTTTTTGATGTGGAATAGGTTTCATTTAACTTCTTTCTTTCTGTCCTTCTTTGTGTTTTTCTTTCATTGACAGTAATTTCAAAACATGAATAAAATGCTGTGTATGTGCTCGACCTGATCTAGAGAAAAGTAATTCTAATAAATGCTATTCACCCTAGTAAACAGAGCAGCAGTCTGGGACACAAGATCTGAGTTTTGATCCTGGCTGTGTTCCACATTTATTGAGTAAAGAGACAGGTATTTTCACTAGCATGTGCCTTTGTCTCCCTATCTAATGACCCAGGGAGCAAGACTTTTAGTACCTGGTCACCTTTATAAGAAAAATAATGCAGTTTGCATCCTGTCTTTAATCTTTAAATGGTAATTAAAATATCACTTCTTTGTCATACAAAGAGTGCTGCTTTTATAGAGAGAAAACAACTGGAAACATACATGCTTTTAAAAGTATTTATGTTGTTACATTAAATTTCTGTGCCAGATGTAGTTTGCTACAGTTATATGTTGTTTTTTTCAGGCCCTGCTTAACACTCAGAATCTTTTGAGAGCTCAGATTACAAATTTTACTTTCAACCTGGGATTTTCAGGGAAATTCTATCACACAGGTAAGAATGAAAAACTAAAACAACTTTCACTTGAATGGTGTTTTTTTTTGTAGTACTGAGGGACATAGGAATGATAGGGACTAACAGTCTGAGTAGAGGGAGTAATTTCCTTCATTTTAGTATAACTGAAAAAACAAAATGTTCTTTCTACCAGGTTGCTGTGGGACATAATTTGTGTGATTTATCAAATCAATTTTTTTCTCCTAAATTTATTATTCTGGATTAACCTTTTGTTTGAGCTAAGTCTCTGTGGAAATAATTGTGTAGGTATAGTCTATAAATACCTCTTTGCAGCTACATTTCTCTCTTAAAAAATGATTGCATTCATTCTTTGTGTAGTAGTCCAGTAAGGACAGCAATGACATGGAAGTAGGAGAGCCAAGCTGAAGTTTCTAAGCCTGAGAAGACTAAGCCCTTCAGAAAAGTGTCCTGTCAGGCTATTAAGCTTCCTGAGTAAGAGGAACTTTCCCTTCTCCTCCTGCACAGCAAGACATGCAGAAATGCCGGAGTCACAGGGCCAGGAGGAAAACTTGCAAAAGGCAGTCCATGTCTGGAATGACAGTTTTCTTTATGGTTTATATGTGTTACACGTATGTCATTGGTTAACACTGAATCAGTACTTATGGTGTCATAAAAACATCTCATATTGTTTCTTCATGCTTTCATACAAAGTGTGGGACATGAAATTTCAGCTTAGATGCTTACTGCAGAACCCGTCCCAGGAAATGGGGAGAGGGAAGCATGTAGAGTAGTGAAATGAATTTTTCTCTGCAACCATTTCCTGAGAGAATTTAGGAAGTAAATTTAGGAAGTAGTACCTGGAGAATTTAGGTAGTAATTTTAGGTGGCTGGAGCATCTTAGGATGAAGAATCTGAAATTTTTAGTAAGGTGTGTCACCTGCAGTAGATGCCTGTGGGGAACAGATTGAATTCATCCTCCCCTTTTATTAAAATTCAGTTCCTCTTGACCTTTTTTGAGTGGTAAATTCCACCGATCAAATGAAATTTCCTGTTGACTTTACTGAGTGACCTTCTGAACTACCACAGTTTGTCCGTTTGGATAGTTTAACCTCTACTGTAGAGATACCATAGCAATATATATTATTTGTTAAAATAATGTTATACTTAAGCCACTGCAGCAATATGAAGAAATAAAAGATAAGGTATTAAATAGGATGTGATATAGAAGAAGCAAAGAAAAAGGTATGCATGCAAAACAGGACAACATGAGAGCTTGGAAGAGAGAGACATAAGACAATACAAGATAATGTCATAGTTGAGGGGTAGTAATATCAAAGAGACAAAGTGACAAGTTGGCTGAGGCTAGGAAACAAGAAAAAAGGCTCTATTCAAAGCTGAAGAAACACGGAACTTGACTGTGCTTGATTGCTGTGCATGTTACATAGCAGAGGGATGTGTATAACTCTTTCTGTGTTTGTTTGTGCTCCTTGGTCAGTATTACTTGCCACATGACGAAAGAGGCAGGGAAAGAAGTCAGTTATTTACAACCGATTAGTCCCTCACAGGTTTCTTTTGGGTACAGCAGAAATCAGCTAGACTCGCTAAATGTTTGACCCCTGCCATCCAGGTGTCACCTGCACAATTAAGAGAGACCAGAGATGCTTTAAATTTTTCACATTCAGTGCATCACTTTCTCCATCCAGTCCCATCCTTTCCTCCTTTCTCTTGCCTAGAATGGCCCAGCAAAAAGGTCCTGGCTGCCAAGCCTATCACCTGCCCGTCCCTCAGCAGGCAAAGGTACTTTCCAGCCCGCTTCTTTTGCCTCAGTTGACAGTGCTTTGGAGGGAACATCCACATGGGTTGCCTATTTTTGGTTGATCGGGATTTGGCAAAGGTATTACATGTTTGTAGTACAAATTGACCCAGTTACCAGCTGTAAACTGAATGAGTTGAGCCTCGCACTGTTACAGCCCATCTCCTGCTGTGGCTTTCTTCCTTTCCTGAAGAAAAGTTTCTTCTCCCTGACCTGGCTGTTTTATAACCTTTACCCACTTTCTTTGGTAGCATGTGAACAGCACATAGGGCCACATGGAGTCCTAAAATCTAATCTAATCCTAAAATCTAATGATACTGATACATCATTACATACTTCTGCACATGTTTTTCCTTCATTGCTTTAGGTCCCTCTGAGGTAAAGGGAAATACACAGCAGTGAAGGAATGCTGGACAAGGTTTGTTGAAGGAAAGAAGAGAAAGCAGTAGGTTTAGAGGGTTAATGAGAGTAAAGCCTTACTGATGGAGAAAACACAGGGGCTGAAAAGACTGAATAAAAGAGAATGGCTATTGCAAAATGCTAAGAGAGAAAAAGGATTTGTAAAGTTGTGTTGACTATTTTGGAAGGAGTAGGAACAAGCAGCAAATATACACACCATGAAGATTTGTTAAGCAATAGGTTGTCACAGTTTAGCTCATGCAATCTTTATAAGGCATCCTGTTAGGGGTTTGTTTCAATATAGCTGCCTTTGACAGGACTAGCCTATCAGTAAAAGTGCACTGGGACTCAGATTAATACCTGAGGTGGAGGAGCAGATGTCCTGATCCACCAGCTCATTAGGCCTTGGTACTTCCCAGCCCCGAGGTGCTGTCAGGGATACAGGCTAAATCTCTGGTAACTCGCACAGAGCTGATGCCCAGGGATGAGAGCTGAAGGTGATGGTCATAGCTGTCAGGTTACCAGAACAGTCTCTGCAGTGCTCTTGGCCCAGGCCAGCTCCCACCCCATGCAGTGCCTGGGTGCACCCTGGCAGGGAGTGTGGGCAAGGAGCAACTCCCAGCAGGGAGCTGGGAGGCAGCTGCTTCTCTCACAGGCTAGGATTTATGAGCATCCAAGTGGCCAGCTGGCTCAGGGTCAGACCCTGTCACTGTCGTATTTCCTGCTGTAGCATCAGAGGTCTAGGGGAACGACACAGCTACACACTGCTTCCTGAGCAGTTCCTATTAATCAGCACACCAGTTAGAAATTGCTGCAGGGTCTGTGCCACGGCACCACATCATTAGGAATAGGCAGGGAGAGCACCTGAAAAGACAGATCTGAGGGCTGAGAATAACGTGGTGGGCTCCAGCCACACTTTATCTTCAGAGATGCAGATTTCTGGGAACTCCTAAACAGGTTGTAACTGGAATGCAGGGGAAGAGAAAGCAGTTGTGTTTTGCATAATGTTCTGAAAAGGCTGCTAGAAAAATTAGTTCCACATACCGCAGGTAACAAAAGAAATTTGATTGGGGAGTGAATTTCATTTGGATACAGAATACCAAAAAAGAGTTGTCAATATTTTCATTTATCCTCAGTACTAAACAGTCCTGTACACAATTTCCCTGCTTCTGTCCTTTAATTGCTGATGTTATTGATACAGCGTGTGAATGTGAGAACAGTGTTGTGCCATACATTCAAGATGCCATGAAAATGGGACTCTCAGTATTTTACCTGACTATGGTTGTTTCAGGAGAGGGAATATATACTTGGAAACATTTAAAATTCTTAGTAATTTCAACATTCAAACTTTATTTTGCCAATTTCCTTCTTTTCCAAATATTTGTAAGAATATTATAGAAGTAGAAACTATACTTCAAGAGTTATTTTATTTTATTTTTATTTTTTGCAGGCACTGAAGAGGAAGATGAAGGTGATGACCTGTTGTTGAGGTCTGTGGATGAGTTTTGGTGGTTTCCTCATATGTGGAGTCACATGCAGCCTCATCTTTTCCACAATGAATCATCACTGGTAGAGCAGATGATCCTCAACAAAAAATTTGCCTTAGTAAGTAATATTTTTACATTTTATATTGAACTTGAGTGTTCAGAAACTACTTTTTGTATTCTGTAAGAAAATCAGTGCTTGTAGAATTTACTTTAATCCCAATGAATGGAAAAAATAAATTTTTGATAAAGTGATTTTCACAGTCACTTTGTGGTATAAATTTCTCTACAGTTTGTAGAGAAATGTGGTATAAGTTTCTCTACAGTTTGAATTTCCTTCTCAATTACAAGTTTGAGTTTGTATTTATTTTTAAAAAAATTAAATGGAAAAAATCTTTTAGAGTGAAGAATGACTATGTTCCAGTCTTGGAAAGGTGCATTAGAAAAGAAAAATCTTCTAGTGCAGAATTCTTCTAAATAAAATTTTGTCCAAATAACTTTTTGTTTGGGTTAGGGAAAAAAAATCCTAATTAGGATAAATACTCTTTTCAAAACACATCAAATGACTGTGAAAACACTGCATGTTAGAATTAGTGAAGGGTGCCGCTTTTTCAAAGATGCTTTTCTGTGGCAATATCTAATAACATCCCATATATTCCCTTTAGATCAACTTTATCAAAACTTGTTTTGAAAGCCATTGCCATTACTAAATATTTATTTACAGCAAAGTTCTGGAAAAAAACTTCAGTGAGAACAGAAGAAAAAATAAAAACAGATCCTTAGGCCTACTGATACTAAAAAAAGCATTCTTATCTCTTCTCAGCAATTAATTGCATACAGTAAAACCAAACCATAACATTCATACATAATATAGAATATTACTTGTCCAGATAAATTGATGTTGCTAAATTTAAATTATATTTGATTATAAAGATACCTTATTACTTAAGCTTATTTGAAAAGAGTGGTTTCAACATTTAAGAGTATTCTGGGGACTAAATTATTTCTGCCATGTACAAGACAACTAGATAAAATGGTAGAAGAGGAAGCAAATACCAGAAAAAGGCAGTTACATAAAGCACACTGAAGTGAGGTATTATTTGGGGGATCAAAATTATAGATAAAGTAAAATGAAGGGAAATTACCAAAATTGGTAACCCTGGAATGACAGTTTTTGGAAAAGCTCCTGAATGCTGTGTAGGCTCTGTGTGCTGGCAAGGAGTAATATGGCCACTGTGGTTCCTTCTTCCCCAGTGCTCTATAAATACTCCATTTTCCTCCCTGGTCCCATCGTTGTCGAAGAAGGTGACTCTCTTAGAAGTTAGTGTAACTGCATTGGGGATGTAAGAGAAGAGGAAGGTCTATGCTGCCTCAGAAGCATAATAGTCCCAGATCTGGACTTCAAGTGAAGTAGCTCTCCCACAGATCTTGCACCGTTTGACTAAGGGAGCTCCAGAGGCATGAGGTTGTGCTAAGTAATCCTTCCACCAGAACAGCCGATTGATAGAGCACTTCACCAGGGCTAACCTGAGGGAGTTGTAAACAGCTGTGTTCACCTACAGGGCACACACATAATAAAATAGCTCAGGGAAACATTGTTCTCGTCCTTTTGGAGAATACACATTTTAGAAAAATAATTCACACTGAACCTTCTTGTTTTTATAACTTTTTATCAGTTTTTATCCAATTTCAATAATCCAATACTGTCTTTTCTGTTAGGTAACGATAAAGATCACTTTTACAGTGACTTGTATTTTTGATTAATCCAAAAAATACATGCTCAGACAGCTCTGACTACACCAGATGCAGTTTCCCCCATTAATTGTGCCCCTCGTAAGTACAAATTGGCTTTTGTTGTGTATAGGTGTACTACTACCAGGTGTTCTGAAGCTGTAAAGTTGCTATGTAGAGAATGACTAGCTATTTAAGGATTTTATTTGGAAGATAAGGAACTCAGAAGTAGTCCTATGAAATAAACTGATAATACATGAGTGTTCTCAATAGAGAAGAGATAAATGAGGAGGCATATCATGTAATTTATCAAAAAAAAAAAAAAAGAAAAAAAAGAAAACAGAACCTCTTGGTTCACCCTCATGTCTAACTATGGGGAGCAATAAGGAAACTTTCTCTGTACTGGAGTAGCCTCCTGTTCCTGCCATGACATGTTGCAGAGTGTCTTTAATCACCCATGATGATTCCTGGTCACTCTCAGCTGTGGTTCTCAACTACAATACCCACTGCTGCAGTCCACTTTTACCATAATTGTGCTCCAAGGATAGATTAAGGGTTAGGTTACGTTGAGATTTAAAGACAGTGAAAACTGAGGTTTGTTTTAGATCTGTAAAATGTAGTGTGTTAGTCAGCAGTTAGTCAACTGTGTTGAAAATACAAAAAGAAAATACAATGATTTATAGAGATACCTGTTAAATTGAGATGAGGGCCCCTCCAGTTCTGCTGTTCGCAGTTATGAAGCTTACAGTCTGAAGAATATGCTTTCTTGAAATCAATTAAAAATTAAATGTCACAATCCGAATCTCAGAAACTTTTTTCTGCCTTTACAGCTATTGGGAGCGAGGAAGTGGAGAGGAGGCTTAATGGACTATTTGAAAGTTTGGTTTCTATCATGCTGCATTTGGCTGGGTGACACAAGCTTTTCTGTATACAGAATTTTACAGTAATGTTCAGCCAGCTAAAAACAGAGCCTGAGACTCTAGTGCCTCTGAAGTCCCTGAGTAATACAAAAGCTACTACGGAGCTGCTGGCAGAAGTTAAAGTCTCAACACGCTTAATGACCTTACTCTGTCTGTTCTGAGCTACCCAGGTGCACTGAGAGCATCAACTACCCCATTATGCCCTGACTACTGCACTTCTAGAGAAGCGGGACAGAGTAGTTAAAATCTGGAAACAGCCTAGTATGTTTTCAAATGCTTTAGCACCGGAGCTGTGTAAACAACTCACAGATGTCTGGAAGACAAAAGCAGAGCGTGGTACAAAGCATGTGCTCCAGATCTGCCGCTATAAATCCTCCTCAGCAGTTCTCAATGGTCTTTTAGGCTGGCAAACTTTAATGGAAGTTTTACTATTTGAGTGTTGTGTTTTGCATAGATAATAGGATTTGAGGGCTAATAGCAATGGGAGGCTATTGAAGTGGTTGAACGTAAGGACATAAAGAAGTGTTACATCAAAATACCTCCAAAACCACAGCTCGTTTGCAGAAAAGGTTCTATGCTTCCAACAGCCTAATTTTACTTCCCTCTGTTTATAACACAGTGGTTGCTTTTTAGCTGGCAGGCAATGACTTTGCTCCTTGAAAGAAGAGACAGCTTTGAAGTACCACTACAAAAACCAGCATGCTGACTGATGGTCATGTGTCAGTGAGTGAAGGAGGAACGTATAGACCAAGAATATCAAGCAATTAAAACTTGTATTTGAAAACTTTTTAAGAAATGTGCATTCTTTTTTCCTACCAAAGATTTTACCAAGTCTAAACTATAAGTAAACTATAGTTGTACTGAGTACAGGCCAGCTCGATTTTACTGTTTGCTTTAGAGAAAGTATTTCAGTGAAAGTTAGAATCATGAAAATTTGAACACCCTGTGTGTTTTCTTAACCTTCCTTTTTCTCTGTGAATCCATGTACTGTTTAAAGACCCTCTGGAAATGAAATGAGTTCTTGTAGTTCTGGTGTGATGCAAAAGGACTTAAGACATCCCCTGTGATTAGTCTACAGGATTAGTATGTTATTAAGTATGTTATCAGTATGTGTAAGGTATGTTATTAGAATAATTCATATTCAGCTGCTTTAGGTAACTTCAACAATTCCTATTTTCCTCACTACTTTCAGTACTCTTAATACTTACAGATACATTAAACTTTTTTTAATGTCTGAAGCTACATTGTAGTACCATGCTAATCATTGTTTCATTTGCTTAAAGCGTTTAGATTAATAACAAAGATAAGCATTCTGCTTATTTGAAAGAGTCTGGTAATGATAATACATGAGGTATCAGCAAACTGAATGTGTACAATGCATGTGAAATGCTCAACTTGGGAATTAGTGACTGAAATGTAATGGAGGCACTAATACATTGAAGATGATAGGCTCATAATTAGAATGAAAGATTTTGATTACCTATTTATTACTGCATATTGTAAAACCTGTGGAAAAAAAAAAAAAAAACTTAAAAATCAGACATTTGTTTAGAGCTGAATGAGGAAGATTAAATGGGACATTAGAGAATGCAATTTCTTGTGTTCTATAAAGATTATTCTTTCTGATGTTTATGCATGCTTGAGTGAAGTAGACGAGATTAAGATAAAAGGAAGAGGAATTGAAATATTGATGATGGAATTAAATAGTGTAAAGCTGTGTAATGGGTTGTGTAGCTGTTCTTCATCTCCCCAAGCGCTGAAAGCAATAGGACAGATCTTGATTATTCCTACTTTGGCACATTATGCATACAGCACCCCAGCTGCAGAGCCACAGACTGTGTGCTCCGTGGGTGTAGTGTGATCGGGTGCCTGGATCTTATCGAGGAGGAATGAGGCAAAAGCTACACCAACCTTGGGGCGATGAAATCTTATGTCCTATTATGTGTTCCTAGTGTGCCATGAATTGCCCCAGAGAAATGGTAATTATACCAGTATTTTAAATATTAAAAAATCAGTATTCTCCAATGAGATTAGACGTTACGTGCCTTTACACACACCAGTACGCTAGGTTCAAAGTAACCCTTAAATTAGGAAAAATTCCCTTTCTTCCCTTGAAGGCTTCATATCTTTTAAGTCTTCTTTCTCATGTTCTTCTAGAGCAGAAGCAAACGCTGCTTTTTGTGAGTTTGCTTTGTTCTGAGCTTTTAATAAAGTTGTAATGTCTTACCTATAACCGATACATCTCATATTGAGTCCTCAATGTTTAACCTTAGCACAGATGGCAGACATTATGAATGCATATGTTTGTCTTCATTTGTGCATGAACAACATATACCCACATATGGGTACAAAAACATGCAATTTTAACCCTATATGCACTTAATGATACTTGTGACACCCGGCGGATTTACCCCTGTGGTAAGGAAGAGGTAGCCGCTAAGTTTAGGTTGAAGAGCTTCTCATTTAAGGAATAAGAGATCTGTGATGAAAAATACAGCAAAATTCAAGAGATTCACTGTTCTGGAAAGCAAAGCACACACCAATTTTACATCATTAAACTAGTGGAAGTAGGGGAAAAAATCTCTTACAGCACTTGGGAAGGAAGGAGTGGGTAGCTATCCAGATTTTGGTGTCAAACACCCAAACACAGTGCTGCTGCTTTCTGTAATGTTTCTGGAAACACAGTGGGTGCAATAGGTGTGATTTAAAAAATATGGTGGCTTTTGTGTAAATTACTTGGGTATTTAAATTATTGTATCTGGTCAAAGCAATAGCAGTTTGTAAAGCGTGTTACATTCCTTATATATATTTATTGCTGTAACGCGGGCTTCCATATAATAATCTGCTTACACATCACTTCTGAGTAAGTGAAGAAAATCTGAGTATGAGAGCCTTATTGTCAAAGGGCAGAATGGATGTCCTTACACTGAGGGACCTAAACCTATAGATGGAGACAACTGTCTGATGCTATTGTTCTTGTGCTAGTTCTCAGTTCTCAGAGGAAGTTACCTTTTAGATTTTTATTTCTTGAGACCCAGATGGCTCAGAAACCTAGCAAGCACTTAACCTTCTTATCAGAAATGTGAATGACTCGTTCCGAATACCAGTATTCCCATTTGCTTAGGCATACCTCCCAGGGGTCATCCTTGTGGGTTTATGTACCAAACCTTTGTGACCATGTGGTGGTGCAAACAAATAAGGCTGTGCAAATTCTATACTTCAGGCAGCACAGGAACTTTTCAAATGTAGGCAGATGAAGAATGTCTCTTCTTGCGTTCTCTTCCTCACTATATTGTGTGGAATTTGTTCAACAATCCTCACAGTGTGTTATTAGCACTTCCTACAGAATTCACTTTCTGCTCAGGCTTTTCCTTCTGGTTGAAAGCCTTCTTTCATTTCTACCTGATCTCCTTTTACGTTAAATCCCTTGTATAAAAATTGGGAAAATTCCCATGTTTTTCAGCACACCAGTTTTTAAAGAGTCTACCCTGTTTTCCTCATCTTTGTTGTCCTGTCCATCCAGTACATTTGGTCCCACACAGTAGTCCAGTCCTCCTCTAGAAAAGATGAAGAAGGATTATTTTACAAATGTCATGAACCCATTTTTCTTGAATAGAAGACTTAGAGTTTTTCAAATTCCTTAATAACTGGTTTTTGTAATGGAAGGAAAGCAGGTATCAACCGTACCTTATCTTGGCTAACAAAGTGTGATTTTAAAATGTGGTGAAGATAATACAAATATAAACAATATAAAAAGCTCTTAAACCTAATGCAACAATTGTACAAAAGGCAGTTTTCCTAAATCATTCCACCACAACAACATCCTATGGACAGTGTGTTGTACTAACCAGATACTACAGAAATATCTGCTATATACTGTCTTTTGAAAAAGTAACCTGAAAGAAAACAGATAGTGTCAGAACTCATTGGAAACCAGAAACAAAACAGTAGAATCTGAATTTCTAGATAAAGTAATACTGGCAAGATGAGTATGTAAACAAGATAAATGATAGAAATCTGTGAAAATGAAAGATGTGCTACAAAAGGCGATAATCTGGAACATCTGCCTGTTATCCTCAGGATTTTGCAAGTGGATAATTTTTCTTCTTTTTTAAAATGATACAAAAATAGTTAAGATTTGTTTTTGAATGTGGTTTATGCTTCTGTTGGATTAGAAGGGAAATCTGATGATCCTCTGTGAAATTCAACTAAGTAATTGTGTAGGGAAATGTAGTGGATATCACTTTTTCTTTCTTAATTTTAAATGCCAAATGCTAGCTATTTTGTTGCATATGTGCCAGTAGTTTTCTCTGTGAATTCTTAGTTTGTGAGCACATTCCTTTTAAGAACTTGAAAGAATGCAGCAGTGAATAACGTATTGATTAAAGAAGTCAACATAAAATATATTTGTATCACTTTTTCCTACATACTAATAAAAATATTTTTAAAAGGCTTATGTATTAAAATCCTGTGTTTTATCTTCACCATTCTGCCTTCCATCTCCCTTTTATACCTCATATTTTAATGTCACCGTTATATGTATTTCAGACTTGTTCTCGATCTCTCACAATTGAAGAATTTGCAAAATGCCCAAACATGAAGTTTATTAAATTTTTGAAAGTAGTTGTTCTGTTTTGTTTTAGGAACATGGTATTCCAACTGACATGGGCTATGCAGTGGCTCCACACCACTCTGGAGTCTACCCAGTGCATGTTCAACTTTATGATGCCTGGAAAAAGGTCTGGAATATCAGAGTTACCAGCACAGAAGAATACCCCCATCTGAAGCCTGCAAGGTATAGAAGAGGCTTCATCCACAAAAATATCATGGTGAGTTGTATTTATGCTGTTCATGTTACAACCAGTCTATCATTTTATGAACTATTTATTTTTAAGTCAAAAAAGCATGTTATTCTGAAAGTTCACTTTGTGAGAAGCACATATTGCTGTGCATAAGTAGCAAGATATATTTGACAGTATCTTATTAATTAAGTAAGATCAGTCTGTTGCTGATGTTACTGCTGAGGAAGGTGGCCTCCAGGAACCTTGCTGTTAACAGTTAACAGGCTGTTAACTGTTCTGTTCCTACTGTTAAATACTGGTTCAGAGAGCTCAAGGAAAAAGTCTACTTTGCATCTTTTAACAGAATATTATGAGTTGGATTTTTAGCAGGTTTTAAATTTGCATAGTACCATTAACTGCAGAAGAGCTTTGCCAGTTTATGCCATCTGAAAATCTGTATCTTTATGCATAAATATTTTATCCTCCATATGAACTATGCACAGTTGCCCTCATTTTCCTTCTTGATGTATAGAAACGTGAACTGTACTTTGCACTGTGATTTAACCCCTCACCTAGGCTCTGGGCCCTGGTGATCTGTCTGGATGCAAGGCTAACATGTAGAAGGGTGAGGGAAGGAAGACTTCCCCTCAGGCTATGAAACTGCGCAGTTGGCGCAGCTACAAATCAAATCACACACATTTTCTGTATTACATAATTCACAGTTTAACTCACTGACAGCAGTATTTGCCAAAAGTGTTGTACACTGCTGACGTGAAAGGCATTACACTAATACCATCCGGTCACCAGGACTTAAGCTATTTCTGAATCAAGTGATGTCATTATTATCTGAGAAGTTCTTCAAAAGAACTTGAAAAAATACCTGATGGCATGTTGTTGAGTTACCTTCTTCTGCAGTATTTAGGAAAGTGGTGAATGGGAAAGATACTACAGTGTGTACTGTGTTACGTATCTGGATGCACCAACAGTTTTGGAGGGTCGCGTGCCTCAGCACAAGACTGCCGCTGAGCTTATAACATAATTCTGGTATTGTCCTCTAGTTCCCATGGATACCACTTTTCTAAGCAGAATAATAATATGGCAAAATTTTAATGTTTTGATCAATATTTGGATGAAGCAAGATGAAATGATCTCCAGACATCCAGGAAAAAAAAACTGACACTAGACAGATTTGATCCTGACACTATACAGATTTGATCTAAAGTTTGTTCTCCTCAAAGCATTAGGGGCATGTAAAATAATGGGTTTTGGTTGTGCTCAGGGGCATAGAGCATTTGAGTAAGATCGATTGACTATGAGAATCTCCAGAAATCTCTTTCATAACTTTTTGTAAAAACATACAATTTGAATACACATAATGAGATTTAATATAAGCTTTGAAAGAAAGGACAGTGGGGCCAAACATTGATTTACTAAGAGCAATCGTATAAAACCACCTGTTCTAGGAGTCTCAAGCTTTCAGTTCTCCAGGGCAAGCACATAAATATTTTACATCTGCAGACTTATAGTGATGAATACATGCAGTAATAAAATTGTTGTATAAGATTTGCCAGAGCATTTCCCATCCACTACAGCTTCATTCCCTGTCTCGGTGAAGAATTGTTCTCCTATTTCATCAGTGAAATACGGTTTTAAAAAAGCATATGCGAGTTTATAGCAAACACGCAAATTCCATACAGCTTATGAAAACACATAATTTATGATCTATAGCCACAGCATCCTGTACAACACTAAAAGATGTTGAGAAATGTATCTGCAAGAAAAAAAAAAAAGAGTAAAAAACACCAATTAAGGGAATTGCATGTTTTAAAAGTTTAACCTATTTTATAATAAATGACCTAAATTGAACTAAAATATTTCAGAACCGTCTCAGTTTAAGAATTATACATGAAAATCAGTATTCAGCTGTTGAATTTCCATTAAAATAGCCATAATTTAAATATTCCCAGCAAATTATTTTCTGAAATTGATAGAAAACATTCTGATGTTTTACTGGAAATCCTAAATACATTTATTGGTTTTGCTTATTCAAAAGATATTTTCTTTGAATGTTTTTAAAAATACATGCTTTTATTATGCTACTTTTTATTGCAACTCGTCTTACAAAGCCAGCACACTTGAATTAGAAGCAAATATTTTTATAACGTGAGCATTTCCAGTAAAAATCATCACATCAGCAGAGACGTTCTATTGGTCGGAATGCCTAAGCCAAAAAAAAATTGACTTTCAAATTTCAGTTGAAATTTCCAGCAAATCATAGAATTATAGAATGGCTTGGGTTGGAAGGGACCTCGAGGATCATCTAAATCTATCTCTAAAATAAAAGTTGGAACTAATAAATACAAAATAGATCGATATTTCAGATTACATTTCTATGTGTTTTTTTTTTCATTGACTTGAAATCTTTGATGAACTTCAAATATATGATATTAGGACCAGGTATAATGGACAGAATTGGTTTGAGGAGGTTGCTGAATTGTAACAGCTACTGACATCAATCCCCAGTTTCAAACAAAGTGTGATGAATTTTTTGATAACATGATTTAACTGATAATAAAAACCTTGTCTCTTTCTTTGAGCACTATTTATTGATCTGTCAGTGTATTAATGAAACTAAATCACTGCTGACTTTTGGCAGTGTTGCAATGCCAAATTTACACAGTACTTATTACGAAGGAACACACGATCAGTTGTGTTACTTATCTGGATTTTACTATCTCATAGAAAGTATATTTTATATTTTTGATTTGTGAATTTGAATTTTTTATTTATTTATATTATTATTATTTTTTACAAATTCAGGTGCTTCCTAGGCAAACTTGTGGCTTATTCACCCACACTATTTTCTATAAAGAATATCCTGGAGGCCCAAAGGAACTAGACAAAAGTATTCAAGGTGGGGAATTGTTCTTCACAGTGGTTCTCAATCCAGTAAGTACAGTTTAATTTTGAAGTGATTTTTAAAAATTCATTAAAGGAGAACTGAACTAATGCTTCAAGGATAATCAGAACTGGTTCTCCAAATAGTAATGATTGTGTAGGCTCTTCTGTGTTTTTAATTGATGAATTTAAGATTAATATTATATATGATCTGTTGTACAAAGATCATCTCAACTTTTTCTTGAATACTGTTTTGTTAGTAATGTAGTAGTAGAAACCTTTCTTATTCTGCTTTATTTTGCATGAAAGAGCTCTGTTAAGTATTTTTTAAGAGTATTCAAGCATTAAGAACTGTATTACCATGAAACAGCTATTTCAGGTGACATTGATTATCCTGCTCTTCAGAATTCACAAACAGGTTGGGAACATCCATTGGTTTGAGAGGGTTGCAAGCTAGAAGTACATGCACTTAAACCTGTTTTGAGAATGTTCAGTTGCTGATTTGTAATAGCTTCAAAGAAGAGATCAAGTAAATGAACCACAGAGTTAATATGTCTGTTTAACCTTTCATTTACCTTTCCTGGAAGAATAAAGAACAAACTAGAACAGAACAGTACAGTACTTCAAAATGGCACCAAATTAGGTCGGTTACATACAAACTGACCTTTCAGACAAACTTTTAGGTGATTTTTTCATCCAAAGTTCAAATGAACTGAAATTAAAATAATGGCAGAAGCTGTTTTGTAGCAGAAGCATGTAAATAAATTTTACTGTACCTTTTTTATACAAATTTAATCACTAGGGGTGGGTTTTCTAGAACATCCAAAGAAAAAAGAACATATTTACACTCAAATTCTTTGAAATAATTGCCAAAGTATTTTTGTGCCATTTCTTAATCTTCCATAATTCAATGCAAGTCCAAAGGAAAAAAACTTCTGCCAGCTACCTTACCAATTTATAGGCAGGTCTTTTTTTCAAGCCTCAAATTTTTCAAGGCTATCATTTTGATTCTCTACAAGTAGTTAATGTGTTTTGTTCTCCTTTGTTTTCACGTTCACATAGCAAACTTAGGAAATAAAAACTTCTTCAGCACACATCTGGTCTCCCTGCTAGGGGATGGCAGTAATCCCAGTCCTAACTTTTACAATATATATCATGTCAGGCAAGGCACATAAACAGAGGTGAAATCTGGACAATTCTTTAGATAGAATTTATTGGTACCTTAGCAGTGCTTTGGAAATGTGTAGATACTAAGAGTTTCTAGCTCAACAAATGAGACTGAGGAAACCATATTGTAACACTCTGAGTTAGAACAAATTGTATTCCATGTTGGAAACACGGCCACAATTTAGCAAAAAAGCTATTTTACTGTCTTACAACAACAGTGAAACAGCAAAATTTAGTATGGTTGCTTGAGGCATAGCCCCTTCAAATTAAAAGAATAAAGAGAATAGAGGGGAAGAGAAACAGTAAAACAATCATGATTATTGATATAGATCATACATATTTCAGCATCCTGCCTTACATACTTGAAAGTGTGTACAGAAATGTCTTTCTAGATACTGATTTGTGCATTGCAATGTAGACTGCATGATCACATAGTTCTGAGAAATATCTTATCCCCAACACAATGCAGGATACAAGAATACATGTTAAATGCAGTATTTTATAAATACAACTGTAAATGAATATCTGGCCAAAATATGGCCAAAACAAATTACTGTAATCCTTTTAAGCACTGCCTTTAAAAAGATGATGCATTGCATTTTAAATATATGCATATAAACAGTTCTCAAGGTTGTAAGCATTAGCCTGGCAGGTAATCAATTTAAAAATTAGCTGTTTGTTTGTTGTTTTGTTTGTGTTTTTTGTTTTGTTTTGGTTTGTTTTTTGACTGGTTGTTTTTTATTTAAGTAATACATGTATTTGTACCACAATTCATAATTCAAGTTTTTAGGGATTTGTCAAATTATGTAGTGGCATATTGGGTTTCATAGGCTTTCCTGTGTTTAATTAAAATTGTTGGGATTCCTTTCTGAATAAATTCACATGAAGCATCCAGACTTTCAGAGGATGCAAAAATTCCATTACAAGGCATTTTTTAAATATTATTGGTCACTGATGCAAAACCCATGAAGAAGAAACACTACCCAGAAATCATTACGCTGTCAGCCATATAATCTGAAAAAAGAGTAAATAAATAGTTTCAAAAAAATGGAACGTGCAGGTGTAAATTAAATGCAAATCTTAACAAAGGCCTTCATTACATTTACATGTTCATTTTGGATTGCTAATCTTAAATTTTAATTTACTTTGAGGTATAAGTTGTTAGACTGGCTTTAGGAAACGAGTGCCCTATACTGAAATAAATGTCCCTAAGAATAAAATCCAAATTTTCTTTGCTGTCTGGTTGTGTAATGGTAGCTATTCATAAGAGAGGCTCTGCTTCCCTATAGTATGCTAGAATCAACCACTAACTGCGGTATAAACCACAAAAAAACACTAAACCATATGTGAAAGTGTAAGCTTTTGACATGAGAACCAGTATTACTGCCATTTTCCCAGGTCATTCTATAGTCAGAGGTTCGGTAGGTAAGAAGAGCATCAGTCACCACAAGAAATACTGTTCTGCAGACACTCTCTGCTGGTAATATTTTATCTGGGAAATAAGAATCGGTTTGCTGGAGTAGCTAATCTTGTGGTCTGCAAGCTGTATTTATTTGGTATGCATTTATATGCCCACACTGCTGGTTAAGTTGTGATCTGATAGTGGTTGTAAAATAATTGTGACAGCTATACCCATTGTGTTTGTAAAGCATTCTGAATGCTGAAGTGTCACCAAGCTGAAAAAGAGACTAAATAGTACTATAACATGCTATCTACTTTTCCAGTAATGTTTTGTATGTCTGTCTTCTGTTACAGATCTTGCTGACTAGAGCAGCCCTTAGGCAAGATCGTACTATGTCAAGATCTTGCACAAAATGTTTTACACCCCCCAAAAAAAAAAAAAAAAAAAAAAAGGGAAAAAAAAGCCTTTGGCAGTACTGTATTACTTGTACACAGGTATTAATTTACCCACTTTATCAGTTAGATAATAGACTAACAGGGTTGTTTAATTTGCACAAATTTAGGCAGGGAAATCTGTGACAAAGCTAAAAAGAAGACATGAATTGTAGAAGTCTTTAGTGAGAACTTAAATCCCTTATCCAGTAACATAGCTTACTATCTTTATTCTATTATTTCACTTTGTTACTTCTTTTTCTTCTCCATTTTTACTTTCTGAGTAGCAGTGGTTGCATGTAAAAGCACAAAGATGTTTTTCTCCTTGTTCCCGCTGCTTAGTAAACTCCTATAGGAAAGAACCTGGATGTCAGAGCAAACAGTTGGAAATAAAGAGGTATAACCTACTTTTAAGTGGTGTTGAAACCATATTAAGAGAAGCACAGGGAGAGGTGATCCTGTCAATTAAAAGGAGACTGAATTAAGCATATATTTTCATTTTCGCTTCATTTTGAAATGTATGACCATTTAATGTTCTATCTTTGCTATGCTTAACTGTGTATCCCAGAGTAAATAAAGCTTACTGTTAGTTTTGTGAAATATGGCATCCCCTTACAAAGAAAATATTATTTATCAATTTATTTGTTTTGCATTAGCTGCACCAGAAATGTTCCAAAATAATTCCATAAATAAGTCAGCATATTTAAGCGAATTAGGAATCTGTACTGATGTTAAAACATTTAGCAAGCATTTTGTTTGATACACCTGTTAGAATCTTCAGTGACTCCAGATTTATCTAGCTCTGTCTGCAATATTCAGTGCAGTTTTTGGATAAAACAGATTTCCATTAAATGTCCTTTATCAGGATTAACAGGATTCTGCTGAAGAGAGCACTGCATATTCCAGCATTTTCTCTAATGATGTACATGTTCTCCCATAGGACCAGCTATTAGAGATTAGGTATTAGAGCAGCTACTGCCAGATGAACACTTGATGATCACACAGAGCTCAAAGTAAAGGACCACTCAACCTTCCCATGAGGCTGATGGAGGCTACAGAGAAAAGGCAAACAGGTTGAACAGTTCTTGTCTTCCTGGAGGCTGCATGGCCAGCAGCCTCAGTTGACACATGACTGATCTGTTACCTTAGTCTGCGCTACGCAGACAGCAATGGAGTTATTTCTCTGAAATAACTTGCTTAGAGAGAGTTTGTATATTTGGTTTCCATAGAACATACACTAATTGATAACCATAATGTGCCGATCTGCACAGCAAAATTAGTGGGATTTTTCCCATTTCCTTCCCATTGACATTCTTATCAGTGAGATAAGTATATCCAGGTTCCTTTTCTTTAATGCACTAACACTATGTGGAAGGAATAGAGTGAAAAATAATGCAGAGATATGTATAATGACGTTGTGGAAATCCAAACTTATCCAACACCCTCAGCAGACTCAGTCATCTGTGTAAAACTGGAAGCAGTTGACTGAAGAGGACTACGAAGCAGTAAGAAAAACTCCACTGTGAAGAGAAATCAAAATGATCAAGACTGATTATATTTTAAAATATATGAAAAAAAAAGCTGAAATTCCACAAAGAACTTAAACAACGAGCTCACTTTAGATGTCTTGAAACAGAAAAACAGAGTATAGGCAATTAAATGAGGATGAGAACTTATATGAGAATTGTATCAGGATCTTGCTCCAAGATAGCATTTTTTACATTAAGAATTTAGCTGAGGTTTGAACTACAGAATTAAATTCAGTTGGATATTCATGCCTGTAATAGCTGATAAGACAAGGGTTCTGTATAAGCTTCCATGCTTTATGTAACTCTCAAGAACAGGGAAGACTTTTATTGAGGCTTGTTTTTCACACGTCTCCCTGCTGTAGTCTGTGCAGTACTTTCCACATACACACCTGCTACCATCTGCTTCTGTAGACATCATTCAGAGTTGAATAGGCTAAATGCAGGACAAATTTACTGGTTTCATTGTTTTGTTTTTAACATGGAAGAGCTTATTTTTTTCTTAAGTACAAAGTTTTAATAATAAAAATTAAACTTCTGAAACAGACCGACGATATTAATGCAGTATCTCTCACCTGTTTCCTACCAGTTCACTAGATTTTATCGCTAGAGTCTATTTCAGTTTGTTAATCTAATTACTTTAGTTTTCAAATCCTTACATGGGAGATGTATTTTGATTTTAGAATCCAAATAATCTAATAAACCCAGTTTTTCTTAATATAAGACTAACTTCCATAGAGACATGGTCCAAAGCAATATTATATGTCTCTCCTTTTCCATTAACATCAATAAAAGTTAAGCTGTACCTGTTTAAATCAGTAGAAGGCATGTATAAACCTGTGCCAAACATCCCAAGGTTTTTTCCTTTGAACTGTGGAAGATACAGATTGGGAGCTTTGCTATCCTACAAGATGAATGTTTAAGGCAAACAAGTCCATGAAAATCTTCTATGCCTTTTCTGCCTCCAAGAAAAACAAACAGAACAAAATACAGTAATTGCATGATATGCACTTACTTACAGTACTTCCTTACAAAGTACTGTGTGTCTACAGATCTGAAGAAAAAGGAAAGTGCCCTGTGGAGAGAAATTTGGTGAAAGCCTTCAAATGGTTGACAGCCCAACAATGAAACTAATGTGTAGCCAGCTGTGTGTTCCCTATAAGGTTACAGCAGTACTGATCGAGAGGAAACTGTTAATGGTTTAGGCCCTGTGCCTGACTGATTTTAAAATAATTGTAATCTATATATGCTTTCACTTCTAAGTATTATTTTCCTCTAATTTTTACCTCTCCCAAGTTACAGTGAGTAGAACTGTTATTAAGCTAATTGACGTGCAGCAAGAGAGAAATTACCTCCTTTAGCACTGAAAATGAGAGCGTTTATATGAGCATCAGCATAACCTACTGGATCTTAATGTGACCCTAAGCAAGCTGAATGTCAGGCCTTGAAACTACAGAAAAAAATATATATAAAAACAAAGGTATTCAGGCTCAAATCTTCCATTTCTGTCTGTCATGCTTTCCACATCCTCATATTTAATCATACCGACTGCGAGAGGCAGCAAAGACAGCAAATGTGTTGAGAAGCACTCTGATGGTGAGTACCTCCCTGAGCCCTGATGTGCTGGGGTCATTGTAGCCTTCCTACAACAGCGCTATCGGGAGTGTAGCCTGACCTCTCCTGCAAGCTGCTGCCACTCAACAGGCTCATCCCACATCACAGGTGAGTGAGGAAGGCAAGAATTTCATCTCATTCTCATTCACTCCGGTCTGTTTCAGGAATGCATGGAAACTCCAACAAGAATTCAGGGAATTGCCATGAGCTGGGGAGGGAGGGGAAGTCAGTTATGCCTGGCATCAGGTTGACTGCAAACTACTAATATTCCTTGCCTTTCTGTTCTTCAAAACCCACCCAAAAAAAAAGCCAGAATCTGGTATTTTTTGTATGGAATAGAGAAAATAAACAACTAAATGAGCAGGTAGCATGGAAAGTCCAAGGAACAGACTAGCTATCTAGAGGTGATTCCATGTAGCGGTGTACAGCAAATGCATTTAAATTATGGGCAATAAAACTTTGTCTGTCCTCAGAATTATCAAATGGGAAATCCTATAGAAGTGTTTTACAACCTTTAGTGAAGCAAGTCTCTTGGACAGGCTCATGAATAAGACACTATTACCAGCTAGGATATTGAGTCACAACCATAGTAAGCAATTTTTGGAGAATGCCAAAAAAAAAAACAACAACAACAACAACAAAAAACACCTTGTGCCAAAGCTGAAAATAAACTCAGGTTTCCTGACTGTCAGACTAATAATTGAGGACTATGCAAAATATGTAATTTTGTTTGATCTTATAAATCATCCCCGGCATTGTCATACTTATAGAGGAGGCACTGCTATGCAAATCAAATTCAACTAGTTGCCCTGCTGTCTTTGCAAGTAGGCAGATCTTTGGTAGCTCTGAAACTAATAGAACAGCCTAGGAACAAAGAGGTGAGTTGCAAGCTGGAATCTTTGTGTTGTGGCATTGAACACAGCTTTTCTGGTAGCATACAGGTCTTAGAGGAATATGGTTCAACCTATTAAAAATATATATTCCAGCACAGGCTGCAATCTAATTCATTATTCTATCACTTTGTGAGTCTAATGGAGCAAAAACAGCTGTTACCGAGTCTCTGAATACCTGAAACAAAATTCTTCTGAGTAATATGGAGACAATATCAGAACTGCAAACAGAGTGTACACAATGCCAAATTAATTGGAATATAGGTGTTCTGAGACTTAGGCTTACTCTTGTGGCCTGTAAACATTTGTTCAGTAGCTAAAATAACAGCAATATACTAAATTGGTAGTGCATCTGCTTCTCATGCCTAGCAGAGATCACCTAATTAATTGTCAATCATAATTTTACTTAATTTTAAAATGTTGTGCTTAACTTCATTGGAAGACCTCGGTGCTGCCTTACAATGTTGTTGCACAGATTGGAGGGAGACACCATGCCAATGATAAAAATACCTTTGCTTTAATAGTATGAAAATATGAATTAGTTGAAGTGGAATTGCCTGCAATAGATCTGTATATGGAAAATATATATATATATATTGCCCACTCTGCAATAAATGATTAGCAGCTTTTTCTTTTACCAACTTCTTCTAGTTCCAGATTCAAAATGTCAAAATAATAATAAATCTGGTTTTCAAGGCCAATGTCACTGGCAGTCTCTGTCATCCCTCTGCTTTCCAAATGCTAGCCAAAGAGGGAACAGCTAACCACCAACAGGAGAGTCTTCTGTCTGCTGTGTAATCTTGCTTCACAGTCAGATCCTGACTGCTTAGTGCAGTAGTCTTCAAAGGGGAGTATGTGCACCCCAGAGGGTACCCAAGATAATCCACTGGGATGTGGGAAGAAAATAATAGAACTTCAGTAGCAGATGTATGTAATTTATAAATAAATAATGATATATGTGCACTTCCAAAGAAGTATGGGGACCACTCACCTAGTGGGCTACTGTTCTCCAGGCTTTTGTGCTTAAATTTGTTTTACTCTGCTGTAGACATAACCTTTTTTTTCCTTCATTATTACTGCTTCTGAAACCAAATTCAAAAGTCCTTGTGTTGAGATACAACATTAAGAAAATATAAACAGATAAGGAGTATGAAAAATAGTAGTGAGGTGTAAGTGAAACCTGTTCATCAAAGGATTGTATAAAATGGAGTTTGAATATGAGGCAAAGTAAATTTTGCTTATCTGGAGAAATGGAAAGGAGTGGGAATATTCTCAGGTTGCCCAACACAGAGCATGCTGGACATGCTGCTGCTTTCCATAGGAACAGCTAGTCTTGCTCACCATAAATCATTTATATCCGATGTAGAGGGGCTTCATAATTCACCCTTTCCAACCTTTACAGGAACTCGGAAAAGTCTTTCCCACTGTCTTTGAATGGGTCGTCTTATCCCCATCTGTTCAGAAGTAGAGTCCCCTTGCTTCCATGTGAAGAAGCCTGGGACACAAACATGTCACAAAGCTGCAGCCATAGGAGTGGCTTCTCACATTTGTGGATGAAGGGATAACGTGATTCCCTTGGGAGGTGGGCTCCTCTGTTTTTGTCAGGAAAACAGCTGTTGTCAAAACTGTAGGAGCTTAGTAATGTCCTTGCTGTGTGATTCTTAACAGATGTTGCGTCCTAATAATACTGATTTTGCGATGATTGATATTTATTAGAATACCTACCCTGCTGCAGTAACAGCCAAGCTGGATAACTTGTTGCAGGTGGTTGTTTTTTTTTCATTTCGTGTAAATTGTTTGCCAAGCTTGTGTTCTTTTCTCGGTTCTTGATACTTAAATGAGATCATGCCAGTTCATCTTTCCCTGATACATGTAATTTAATAACAGCAACTCGATCTCAGTCTTCACTGCAATTTGTTGACCTAGAAGCTATTGCCTCTAATTGGGAAATACTGTTGTAGTAAGAAAATATGCAGCACAAAATGAGTATTTAAAAAGATAAAAGCTGTTTCTCCTGAATGCTTCTCCTCATTTCCCTGCATCTCTGCAGTAGTAGTCAGAATCCCAAATATTATCAAGGTTAGTAATGGGAAGAAGAGCAAAACAGAAATGCCTTTTTGTTCTGGAGAAGAAGGAATACAGAAGTACCGAGAAGCAGCTGAAAGGAGCTGAGGCTACAGCTGCCTGCAAGGCTCTGTGGGAAGGCAGAGTACAGGGAAGCACCTCTGCTACTCCAAGATGAAGATGGAAGGAAAGACAGGTGTGAGCGAGAAAGGAGCTGCTGCCCAGAGGCCAGGTTTAGTCCCAAGCCATCATTTTAAATATGGTCTGTATTCCATTTCAGTCCCCTCATGAAGGATATTAAATCCTGTGGAGAGTGTATATGGAAGTGCAACTAAGATGATAGTTTGTTTATGAGGAAGAGCTTGCACTCGGATAAAGAAAATGTTGAGATGCCCTCGAAGAAATGGTTTTAAAAGAGGGCTAAAAATAATAAAATCAAATAGGCTCCTTTTAGCTGAAAGAGAGGCTAAAATGCTTGTTAGAATAAAAATAAATCCATTCACAGCTGCTTCCCTTTTGTAGGAGTGAAGAAATACGTGAAGCTCTATTTATATTATATAGCATTGCCCAAAGATGCAAGATTATTGAACAATTTTTTTTTTTTTTTTAATGAGATAGAGCCTTCTGAGATGCCCACAAAGGATTCTTTTTATATTTCCTGATCTGTAGTTTTAAGAGAATAAATCTTTAATAGCATAGTATGGTAGTTATTAGCTGGGATGGAAAAGCAAGCATCCTCATTAGTTAGGAGTTGTTTGAATAAAACCTGGAGTCTGGCATGATGGAACAAAACAACGCATCATGGCTCAAACAGAAGGCAAAAAAATAATGACTGTTTTGCCTAGGTATGAAACTGCGCACCTGTGAACGGAAAAACAATTGCATTAGTTCCCATCATCTGTACTGCCCTACAAATTGCTAAATACTCTTCTTCTGCACAGGTTGGTGGGAAAGCAGGGAGGTAGCTAGCAACTCACTATCCCTGCAGCTGGGCTCACACCAAGGTGAAAATCATCCAAATGGCGCTTGGCTGGCATTTTCTGCTGTAGCCAGGGAAACGGGAGAATGAGCTTAGGCATCTCCCTGATGCCATGGCTGTTTAGCTGTTGTCACCAGGCCGTTGGGAATGCCCCTGGCACAGCAGCGAGTGCCTGGCAAGTTGGCATCATAGGCTGTGAAGCACCTCCCGTGGGAGTCCCTCATGTGCCAACTGTTCCAGGATTGTTCTCGGGAGAATGTAAATACAGCCAGTTCTCAGGTCAGACTGGGTGAATTAGGCCCTGGTTAAGCAATATCTTCTTGTTTTATGGAACACAGGATTGGTGTTTGCTAATTCAGCCCGGTGGTAGTGGCAGTGATTGTACTAGGAATTTGCTTGCACAGTACCAACAGGAGGGGAAAAACTTCTGCTCAAACTTTATTGGAAGGTAATCTTAGCTGATCTGCAACATTTTTGATGCTATATAAGTAATCCAGACCTTTTCTGCCATGCAAAGTTATAGATTAGGTCATACATTTGGTAACAGTAATTATAGATTTCTTTACAAGGTGTAGTGCTCTATATAGAAGTGCTCCAACAGAGCATTTGTTCATCCTTTTGTTGCTGTTATAAATACTTATCCATAAAGTATCTGATGAAAAAAAAAAAAAAAAAAAAAAAAAAAAGACTGTAAAATGGAACTAAGATCTCTGATATTTCTGCCCTTCATTGACACAGTTCCACATGCTGGAAATGATTTATGATGATGTAGCGAAGCAAATTTTTAGCCTCCACTCTCACATTCTTCAAATTACAATGATATTCCCCTCAGGGAAAAAATACTATATATTTTCCCTGAAATGGCAATCTTTTCAAATTCTCTTCTTTTTTTCTTCCAGTGCAGTGCTGAAGTTGGCAGGTAAGGAGTTGCCAGGAGGTGAACTGACATTAGAAATGTCAGAGGTCAGTCTATGTGTGGGAAAGAAAGGGGTTGTCAAGAAAGCAAGTTAACCTTTTTTATGGAAACACTCCGATTGTATCTTTGTTGGCACACTCATGTGGCTAGGCTCTTCCTGCCTGGAGAACAGAAGTGAAAAAAAAGGAAACTTGGAAAGGTTATAATTTTAGCAAAATGCTTGCTGTTGGTTGCCTAAGGGGAGTATTTAAAAAGAAATCTTGCTCTTATCTGAAATGAAAGATTGTACCCTAATGATTAATCGATGTGTATCTCCTTATTTTACCTGAGTCTGACAAAATGAAGCCCTCTGTTTACTTTGTAGGCCAAAGAGGTGTCACCAAATGACACTATTAATAAAACATATTTCCTGTAACATAATGTGTTTGTTCACTGCGAGTAATGCACAGTGTTACAGTGAGGTGTTCAAGGAAAGACATTCAAAAGCTTCGAAAGTTTACTATCATAAGAAGCCAGTGTTTTAAATACTCTAAAACAAAAGGATTAAGCTGTGGATCCACATTTTTCATCCTTCTTTTTTCCTTGTTAAATTGAAGGCTGGAATTCCTTTACAAAATTAATTTCAGTTCCTGAGCTGACTTCAGAGTTCTGGTCGTGATGTCTTTTTCAAGTGGTTTACGTGAAGTTTCACTTGAAATAGAAATTACCCATTAATGGCATTGGCAGATTTATTTATATAAAGAGCCCTGTTTCTAATGTTTTAATAGAAATGAGTCTGGAGAATTTGTCATGGGAAAGCTCTCCTATTAAATATATATATATATATATATATATATATATATATATATATATAAAATCCCTGCTAGAGAAGCAGGAGTTCACAGATGTCAATGTAAGAACAGACAGATTCATCAGTAAAAATGATTCTGAAAACAGATCATTTTCCAAATCAGACGTTTCAGTCTTCAGTCCTTCCCCAGCCCCTGAGAGAGCATCCTGAGAGGCTGGGACTGCTGCTCTGCTCAGCACAACGGTTTATGTGCATCCACGTCGTGTTTCTCTCCTGAAAGGAAACCGTGATGGCAATCGTTGCTTCCAGGTGGAGTGCGGGAGTGCGTTTGGACCTAGGGATGTAGCAGGGAGGATTTGTCTGCATCACAATTTCACAGTGAGATAAGAGCAAAATGCATGCAGCCTTGCAATTGACAGGATGGGGAGCTCTTTGTGTGTGTGTGTGTGTAATATTTTATGAACTGTTATTTAAAAGTCATGCTTCAGACTTTTTGTTTCTGCGTGTGATTTAACTACCTTCCCAGTTCTTGAGCAGAAGCTCTGTAGAAGCGATGAGTTACATATCTTATGAAATTTACAGCTGGACCAGCAAGATTCAAATCGCTGTAATAGAGGTCACCTCTCCTGTTGGTCTCTGACTTCTTTGCTCTTCTGCTAAAACAGAATTACATTTCTAATATTAATTTCTGTTCCCTGTTGCATATGTATTTCACTTGAAGTAAAACTGCAGGTACTGCTTTTGCTGTATTCTCCATTAAATGAATTTATGTAAAGATTATGTAAATATACAACCCCAGGGTTGGATGGCGTATCCTAGTTCACACAGAGCTCCTGGTACCTATTCTACAGTTTTCTTCAGTGATTCCAGTGAGTTGATTTGAGAAGGAGGATGTAATTCAATTAAGAAGAAGGAGAATAAAATCTGCACAGATGTGGTCAAAGTCCTGCAGGTCTAAATCAGAGCAAAATGCAAATCGGATTTATATTATCTGTGGTTACACTGCCATCTAGTGACGCAAAGAGTCAATGTATACTTTATTTATTTATTTATTT
The DNA here is from genome assembly GCF_011077185.1 of Oxyura jamaicensis. Lineage (NCBI taxonomy): Eukaryota > Metazoa > Chordata > Aves > Anseriformes > Anatidae > Oxyura > Oxyura jamaicensis. Next base: position 41,269,391 of record NC_048896.1, on the reverse strand, counting down.
ATTTATTTATTTATTTATTTTTAAGATTAGCATCTTCATGACACATTTGTCAAATTACGGCAACGATCGCCTGGGGTTGTACACGTTTGTGAATCTAGCCAACTTTGTTCATACGTGGACAAACCTGAAACTGCAAACTCTTCCTCCGGTGCAGCTGGCTCACAAGTATTTCGAACTATTCCCTGAGCAAAAGGACCCTCTCTGGCAGGTATGCAGGCTTGCTGATAAGGAGATCAGGAAAAAAAAAAAAATGTTTTGATGGTGTTTTTTGTGAAGTTCTTTGTTTCAGTTTCTTGTAAAATAGTATTTTCAGATTTGTTAATGAGTTTCAATCCAAGCAAATGCTTGGCTTGCTATTAATTTAATCTCCATAGAAAGACTGCAAAATTAATACATACTACCACGTATAGTAAAAATGAATTTGTTTTATTTGTGTCTTATTTTTAAAATTGTGGGAAATGAAGGAAAGGCATTTGGTGTTAGTTCTCGTCTTCTCCTTTTTAAGCTAACAAGGCTGAAGCATTTAAAAGAGATGTATATGCATGTTTTAACAATTGGCCATTAAAGACAAACTTTATTGTGAAACAAGTGTGTGAAGAGAAGAGGGAATCCAAAAAGAGCAAAGAGCACTAAGACCATGGGTACCTTAATACTAAAATCGACTCACCAAGCAGAAATAGGTTAGAGTAGAAAGTTACTCACAAAAGGCTGAAAAGTGTCCAGGCAAGAACTTGACCAGCACTTAGTAGTACAGTGATGTTGGCAACTCTGCTGTTTGATTAGGTCACTCTCCTAAGTGAGCAGATTGAATATGTCAGGAATCTGAAGATAAGCTACGGCTGAAGCCTGCACTACCCTGCAGCTGACACTTCTTCAGCCAGTGACCCTGTGATAAGAGCACAGTCCCTAAAGAGGAACTGCTGCGGGAACCAGTGACTGTTGTGATGCTCTGTTTTCAGCCACTTGGTGACAGTTCTCAGGCCTCAGTATTATAGATACCTGTATAACTATACTATAATACTGACAGGTATTGACAGGTATGTAACAGGTATATGACAGGTATATAACTATAACTATAATACTGACAGGCCTCAGTATTATAGATACCTGTAACCCTGCCTGGATATTGTATATCCCGAATAATCATCTTTGTGAGGTGACTCAAAATATTCTAGAGAGCAAGCTTTACAAAATCAAACCTTAGAATGAATTTAAGCTTGTTTATCCAAACATTTTCAAGTGTCGGATATTAAATTGCCAATTTAGTAAGAATCTGAATATGAGATTGCAAATTTGGCCTTAAATTTACAGCTTGAAATTCGTGGTGTTCCTGAATAAAGCATTGAACTAGCAGAAGATATGTTGAGAACTTTGCATAATGTTAAGAGAGCACGAATTTAAAAAATGTAAATTAGCCTGTAGCCAAAGGACTTGAATAATTAATTAGTATAACATAGCACAGACATTTTTGAGTAACAATGACTAACATCTACTGAAAGTGGTGTTCTTTTTGTCTATAACTCACATAAACGTAAATGCAGTTAGAAGATTGGTAATTCCCTTCATCTCAGCAAAGTACTGCCGAAGAGCAGTGTCAAAATTTGTATGCAAGTAGCATTTGTAAAGCAAATTTAAACTGATTCAGATGTAAAGCAATGTGAAAAAAACTGTTACATCAGGACTCAGTGTGGACTCAGTAGTCTGTACTGATTTGTACTGGGGAATCAGATGTATATGTGAATGGAAATCCTTCTACTATAATTAATTCACCATTTTAGTTTTAAAACTGTAGTATATATAAAGCGATACCCATTAAAATAATGTAAAAGAAAAAGTAATTAGAGAATTCATTAGCAATTTTAAGTCTTCTTAATCTCTATGTAATTGATCAATTTTGAATTATTCCCAAATCTACCATATGTTATATCAGATCTGTCTTTGGCATAATTCTGTTAAATTTACTGATATTCATTTGAGAAATGATCTTGTCCCAGGGTCTGTTGAGTAGCTTGATCAACTATATGTAGGAATAAGTTGAAATGAAAACTCTGTTTCTGCTACATACTCATCTGAAAGTGTCTATTCCCACAAAAATAAATTACTGAAATAGTTCTTTCATACATAACATTATTTTCTATCATAAGGGAAAATAATAGTTTGTGGTAAGAATATTTGCATATTGATGACAAATTGTTAATTTACGTAAACAGAATTTAAGAACCATGTCAGTTATGATTATCATTAAAATTCTTAGTAGTTGTTGTTCTCCATTTTAGAATCCATGTGATGACAAACGGCACAGAGATATCTGGTCTAAAGAAAAATCCTGTGATCGATTACCAAAATTCTTGGTTGTAGGACCACAGAAAACTGGTGAGAGTTTATTATTTCATCAAGATAGGTAGGCTATGTGTAAGTTGAAGTAATTAGACCAATTAATCAGGTTTTTCTCAGGGTGCTCTCTATAGATCTTGGTCATCTAATAGTATTTTTATTTTCAGGCATCCAAATACAGTTTAATAATATAAGTTACAACAAAAGACCATCTACATTTTTCCATGAATATAAACATTTGCAGTGTTCTGGTGCGCATCAGATTTTTGTGAGCTTTATCGCAAAATGAGTAATAGTGCTAAGTCAACAAGATTGACAAGACCTTGTCAAAGCTGAGGGAGGGAAAGACAGACATTTTTCCAGTCATGTAGATTCTTAGCTGCAAGTTTTTGTCTGTGCTGCAAGTGTCTTTTTTACAGAAACTTGTTATTTCAATGGAATTTACTTTATGTGAAGAAGTTCCTAATGGACAGTTTGAATTGCAAGGTTACAATAGTTTGTAAAATAACTTCATGATTAATTTTCTTTGTAATTATAAAATTGTTTATCTGTTTCCTTTTGTCTTCACCTTTTAAATTATTTTTGTAACAATCTCATGAAAAATAATTTTTAAAGCAGTTTTTAAAAGCATGAAAAACAGCATGGGCACTCTAGTTTCTCTGTCACCTATTTAGAGTTCTTTAAATCCCTTTGATTCAAAAGAAGATACAGATTCATAGGTGCCATAAATCAGCATCCCTTCACTCATGTGAAAAGGAATAAAGTCAGTTTAGTCCATCTGAGTGTATGACCCATAAAATATGTGTGTGCGTGTGTATTTTAATCTTGGATTTTTATCCCATCTACAGGTACCACAGCCTTGTATTTGTTCCTGATAATGCATCCTTCCATCATTAGTAACTCCCCCAGCCCAAAAACCTTTGAGGAGGTACAGTTCTTTAATAGAAATAACTACCACAGGGGGATTGATTGGTAAGATGGGTTATTAGTATAAATCTAAAAGTTTATATATTGTGAACAATACAAAAATGGCATTGCTGTTGGTAATGTTAACTGTGTATACATAGAGAGATAAAAAAAATAACCTTCAGTGTCCTTCTAAATTAAGTAAATTCAAGTGAATAACAGTCATAGTGCATATCATAGGTGCAGTAATTTTTGTGAGGCTTTCTTGTAAATATCCAAGTATCAATATATGCAGAAAGAGTAAAAACATTAATTTCTCAATTCTCCAAGTCTTTAAAGGTAAATTGTAACATATTTCTATGACAGGTAACTTACTCCTTACTACACATGACTTTAAAGCTGGGACAGTGACTGTTGTTAGTTGAATATATATGGATGCAAAAAATATGTTCCTATTAGAAATCTCACTTCTTAAGAAAAAAAAAAAAAAAAAAAAAAAAGGAAATAGATTAGCGATGCAATTTTTCCTTTACCTACAGTTTAGGAATAGCAATCAGGTAAAGAGGGAAAGAAAGAGGGGTGAAGGAGAGACTCTCAAAATGTTTTTCAAAGATGTAGTAATTAGCATAATGTTAATGGCTCAGTAGGGTAGGTAAGTAGTGCTAAAAAGAGGAGTATGTTTCACTGCTGCCATGTTCGCTATGGCTGCCAGGGAGTCACCAGATGTATCTACACCCAGAAGGTCATTCTTGATTTCTCTTACCTTCAGAAAGTGCTGCATTATAAAACACACACTACAAGATGAAAGACAGTAACATCCAGTAGTGACTGGGGAGCACCATTAAAAGATTATTGATGTTTTATCTTGTTTCTTTTTTCCCCAGTTTGAGGGAAAATAGTTCTATTGCCTTTGACTTTGTATTCATCCATAAAATTAGCAGGGTGAACACGGTTGTATGGTCGTAGTGCAGATACATCAGATCCAATTTCTTTTTAAGTCACTTAGTTTTTACAGAGTTATAATTGTTTCAGCAGTTTCTTACACAAAGTGTGGTGAGTCATCCAGTTAATACCAACTGAGAGATTCTGGCTGAATGACTGGAAATTAAAGAGCTGAATCTTTGCTTCTAAGCTTTCTGAAGTCAGGGAAGATGACATGCAAACAAGGCATAATGGATCTATGCTGATGATGACAAATTAAGTTCAGTGAGCCAGTTCTACAAAATTATCATTTTCATGTAGCAGGAAATATAAATACTTATATATATATATATATATATAATACTTATAATATAAAATACTCTAATAGAGTATTTTAATGCTGTCATGTAATAAGCTTACCAAATGTTAATTAAGTATATGGTCTCTCCTCATTACAGAATCACAGAATCACAGAATAGTCTAGGTTGGAAGAGACCTCCAAGATCACCGAGTCCAACCTCCCACCTAACGCTAACAAATCTACCACTAAACCATATCCCTAAGCTCTACATCTAAACATCTTTTAAAGACCTCCAAGGATGGTGACTCAACCACTTCCCTGGGCAGCCTGTTCCAGTGACTAACAACCCATTCAGGAAAGAAGTTCTTCCTAATATCTAACCTAAACCTCCCCTGGCGCAACTTTAACCCATTCCCCCTCGTCCTGTCACCAGGCACGTGGGAGAATAGACCAACCGCCACCTCGCTACAGCCTCCTTTCATGTACCAGTAGAGTCACCCCTGAGCCTCCTCTTCTCCAGGCTAAACAGTCCCAGCTCCCTCAGCCACTCCTCGTAAGACTTGTTCTCCAGGCCCCTCACCAGCTTCGTAGCCCTTCTCTGGACTTGCTCGAGCACCTCCATGTCCTTCTTTTAGCGAGGGGCCCAAAACTGACCACAGTACTCGAGGTGCGGCCTCACCAGAGCCATGTACAGGGGGACAATCACTTCTCTGGACCTGCTGGCCACACTGGTTCTTATGCAAGCCAGGATTCTGCTGGCCTTCTTGGCCGCCTGAGCACACTGCTGGCTCATATTCAGCCGATTGTCAAACAATACTCCCAGGTCCTTCTCTGCCAGGCAGCTTTCTAACCACACATCTCCCAGCCTGTAGCGCTGTTTGGGGTTGTTGTGCCCCAGGTGCAGGACCCGGCACTTGGCCTTGCTGAACTTCATACCATTGGCCTCGGCCCATCGGTCCAGCCTATCCAGGTCCTCCTGCAGAGCCTTCCTACCCTCGAGCAGATCGACACACGCACCTTAGTCCATGAATTTGCTAGGATTCATTCAAAACAAGAGTAGTCACAAATAGCAGTTCTCTAAAACCTTTGCAGCTTTGATGTTATAGAGTTTAATAAGTTGTCTGTAAGAATTAGCTTCTCAGAACCAGATGTCACAAAGTTCAGTTTCTTTAAACCACTGTAGATTCCTTCCTTTTCTCTAAATACCTTGCAATCAGTGCCTGTATGCTAATGATGTGTGTCCCCTAAGGAAAACTGTATGTGCATCAGTCAGTTCCAACCTCACAGGTCTTCTGTCTGTGCCTGCAATGCTTACAATTTCAAAGACAACAAAAGCATGTCATTTATATTGAAAGTAGTTCAGTCCTATGAATAGAACAAGGTCTGAGCACTGGAAGAAATTTCAGTACTTAAGCATAACCATCAGAAGAGGTTGTTTTAAATGCCCTTTATTTTATTGATAAAAGGTTTAACTGAAAAATCAAGAAGACCAACATTTCCCATTTATTCTTTCTCCCCAGCAATAATCAGAAGTAGTCTGAGGGCTAGGAATAAAGAAGTCTGTATGTGACATGTGAGATTATTGGACATTAATTGGAATTTTGTAATGGATGAGGAAAGCTCGCAAAGAAAACTAAAAGGAATTCAACCCATGTTTCCATTCATAGAACAATAATAGAAGGATGTTGTCACTGCTTAGAAATGTTTCATCTGCTGAAGCTGTGGTGGTTTTTTATTGGTGCATCTACCCCATATAAACAAGCTATTTTCTGCTTTTTAGCAAAAGCAGTTCTGATACTGAATGCCTTTTTCTCACAATATTTCACAATAATTGGTGTCTGCAAAGGACCAAATTTGGAAAACTCTTTTTTTACTTTTGACATTTATTGGTCAGAGTTCCTTCTGACCAAAGAGTTAAAATTCTCTAATTGTAAAAAGATACCTGAATATCATAATTTTTTCTTCCACCTACGAAAAATAGCTGCAATGTCTAGTTATATGTAGCGAAAAGAACAAAGCTAGTACCAAGTAAAATATGATCAAAAATACGATGTAAACTTCTTGTTGCTTTTATTTACCAATTAGGCTATTATTTCTATTGATTATTGCAGAATAAAATGTACTTAACAGATTTGTCAGCCTTTCTGTGGCTTTCAAGTAATTCTGAGAACGATGTTGCTTTCCTAGGTACATGGATTTCTTCCCTACTCCTTCCAATGTCACCACTGACTTCCTCTTTGAGAAAAGTGCCAACTATTTTCATTCTGAGGAAGCTCCTAAACGAGCTGCTTCCCTCGTCCCCAAGGCCAAAATCATCACCATCCTCATTGACCCATCTGACCGGGCATATTCTTGGTATCAGGTACGCATTTTGAGGAACACAGGCAGTCACAAGTCAAATAAGTCAGGTTTCCACCTTGAATCCACTATGTTCTTTCAGTCCATGTATATATAAAGAGCTTGGACAATACAAGCTTTTATTGGTCAGTTGGTGCACCACATATCAGTAACCATAGGCTAAGGTATCTGTCCATGTAAATCTGAAAAATCTTTTAAAGGTTAAAATACCAGAAACTACATTTTTGAAAGTCTTGCTAATGTAAACATAAAAAAATGCTTGCTCACTTGATTAATGTATGTAATCAGCACACAGATAAATTAGTTTATACAAACATTGGTCTGGTTCACGTTCAAAATATGGGATTTGTATGGGTCCATGATCTTGTTGTTTTACACACACCTGATTAAAATAAAAACAGGTGCAGAAATAATAGCTGAATTGCAATTAAAGGTAGAACTTCCATCTTAAATGCACCATTGGCATTGAGTGCTTTTTTACTGCAGTACTTTACCTTAATGTTTCATAGCACTAAAGCACTGGAATTCTTTTGTGGTGGTGTTGTTTTAATATTAGAAGACACTATGTTAATGCTGAAGGAGTATTCTGCAAATCATAAAAATAAGTAGGTTCCCCATATGTAATTTGCAACATTTATTCAAAGCAATAGTAAATATTTAGTGGAGTTGAGAACATAGCATAAAATTAAAAGGGTTGATTGAACGTTAGTTTAATACAAAGCATGGCTCTCTAGTGAATACATTTTGAAGAATCAGGGCAGATTGTGGTACCGACGCTTCTTTTTAAAATATTTTTAAAAGATATTTTAGTAACAGCAACAATAATAAAATACTATAAATTCCATATAAAAGTATGATGAAGTCCTTTACACAGTGCAGTCATTCATACCTAGTATTTCAGCAGTATAACAATTGCATATAATTAAAAGCTAGGTACCAGTTACCTTGCTATAAGATATTTAAAGCACAGATAGTAAGCTATGTTCAGAATAGATTTCTACTTCTCCAGTCCTAATCCTAGTTAATAGTTTTGACTTAGATTAAGCTATTTTTATTCTTGTGGTCCACATGAAATTGGATAAAATGCAAATACAAAAAAGAACAAAGTTCTTACAAGTTTTGTGACATATTTTGTGTTACTATTATGATGAGGAGAAATGAAAGCCATAAATCCAGTCTGGCCCTGTTTTGAATAGCAGGCTTGACTTAGAAACCTACTGAGAGCTCTTCTGACCTGAGTTATCTAATGATCCTCATAAATACCAATGGTCAAATTTTCCTTTTTAAGTATTTGCCTTGTTTAAGCTGGAAAAAATAAAATATGAAACTACTAGAAACAGAGCTTCATGGTACAAATGAATACAGATGAGGACTTCTTAACCTAAAGTAACCTAAACCAACTTCTATTGTGGATAATCACTCATAGCAAGGTCAGTAAGACTGACCAGTTTTTTCTTATTTTCACAACCTTTGTGGTCTGTAAAACTCAGCAATGTAACTTGTTTTACAGCATCAACGATCACATGAAGATCCTGCAGCTCTAAAATTCAGTTTCTATCAGGTGATCACAGCTGGACCTCGAGCCCCTTCTGAGCTTAGAGCTCTCCAAAAGAGATGCCTAGCACCTGGATGGTATGCTACACATATTGAAAGATGGCTAACTTACTTCCCACCTTATCAGGTGAATCAGACTGTAACTTGACATCCTAAACTTAGATATATAATATACTAAAAGATTACCTTAGTAATAGTCTTGCCTAACGAGTGCTGATCCTCAGGGGGTATCCTAGGTACACTCTAACATGCTTTAAGACATTGATTATTCATAGCTATTGTCTAATTAGTTGATCTGACATTGCTATGGATATTGTGTATTAGCACCATTCAGCTGGAAACTTCGTCTGCAAAACAGATCAGAATGATCTGGAAGTTCAGGAAACTTCATTGGTGCTCATTGAATGCTCTTGCACCCTGAACTGCCTTTAACTTACAGCTTTTTTTTTTCTTTTTTTTTTTTTAATTTTCTCATGCTTTCATCACTGTATGTCTGATTCTTTGTCTGTAATGTTGAGGAAAAGAGAACTAGGCATGCAGTGCTTTGTGGTCTTTTTAGTATCAGATATTCCATCAAGCTTCGCAAAAGAAAAAAAAAATGATGGAAAATAACGAGATGCTGCTCAATAATATTCCTGTCTTCTCTGAACAGTAACAAGTCTCGTCTACTACCAGGTGATATAAGCTGGAATATTGCCCTCTGTATGTGGGAGGGAAGGGGGAAAATCTCTTCAAAAGAGATTTGGTGCTTGAAGACTTTGGGGTATACACAATATTTTTTCCGTCTAAAATATGAATAACAGATGAAAATGGATGTGATCTAGTGAAGCTGTAACACTTCCATCTTTAAACGCATCAGTGTCTTCACCCAGTCCTTTGTTCTTTCATGCACTGCCACTGTGTCACCCTCCTCAGGCTATGATTATTGTAGTGAATAAACCTGTACCTTGCAAAAGTTCACACACTGGCCCACTGCTATCCATGTGCATGATTTTTAACACATTTCTAGCTGTTTGGACCCATAACAAATAGCATTTTCCCAGGCAGTTCCAAAGCATGGCTCAAAGGATAACAAGAACCACTGCCATCAAGGAGTCTGGACACAGCCAATTTGTTTTTGTGGGTGAGAGGTTTTAGCAATGTGGATCCAAGTCATGCTTATTCCATTTAGTCTCAAGAACAAAGAGAAAGAGCTGCCTCTGATTTGGTTTTGTTAACAATATAAATAAAGCTTTTGTGTACATCAGTGTGTTTGCCATCTCAGACATCACCAGTTTTTTAGATGAAATCGTAGTTTGCCTAATGATTCTTCTGTAACTGTTGGTGCTCCTAATCACCTACATATGGTGTCTATTGCCAAGCCTGAAAATCGTTGATATATCCTTTGTGTTACAACGAGTTGTTCTGTGTGTCTTTGAGTCTCAGAGTGTGTCTGCTTATGGGCCCAGAGATTTTGGTATAGATGGATCATAAGCAATCTGAAAATTGGATCTCCCATGTAAACTTCTGCTGGTAAACAACATACAAGTTGTTAGTCTATTTCTGGCCCTGTGTAAAATCAGGCCTCAAGAGATTTACATCCTAAGCCCTGAACATTGTCTGCTATACAAACACAGGCAGACAATATCACATGATCAGTATCTCCTTCATAGGTTTATTTCTGGAATAGATTTTTCTGACATTAACAGTGTGTCTGGCACTACTCCTCACCCAACATTTAAAGATAACTTTAACTGAGGGAGGTTGGCTGCAGCCTGAACCTTCTGTTTAGCCTGGAGTTGCTTAGCTGAGACAATTTGGCTGGAGTCCACACCTTCTGTTTTCCTAGGGTGTGCCAAAGAATCTCTGTAGCCTCTAGTTGGTGCTATTCTTCACATATTCTCTTTTGGGACAGCCTTGCAGAATTCATGAGATACACAGTACTGTCATATCATACTTGTATGAAATTTTCTACAACATTTTCATTAGTTTTTTTCCAAAGTAACCGATGAGTACTGAACAGTGCACGTCATCAGACAGAGTTTTGCCAGATTTTGCCTCCCACAATGATGGTGAAGAACCAGCCCTGATAGCTTTATATTTTATCTGTTAAAGTATTAGGAGTTAACTTGCATTGCAAAAGCAACAGCATATGGTAGGTTATATCCAAACTTTTTAGCAATTTCAGAGAACTGCTGAAGCATGAAACAGTTGCATAAGCTAGACCTGAAAACAGATCAGCTTAGAAATACAGCCTTATAGAGCCTTTGTTCTCAAAAAGGGCTCTTCCCTGGGGTATCCAAAGCTATACACAATTTTTATTGCTGTCTAAATTGTGGAGTATCAACATGTGCGAGTTGAAGTCTTAATAGCTCTTACAAAGTCAGTAGGCATATAGTAAGTGGTAGAAGTTGCAACAAGGATTGGTGAAGTTCCCTTTGTTATCTTCTCCCTGAAAGTGTCAGAAATTGAAATCAATTTCCATTGGCAAAACTTTTTCTTACACATCTTTTTTTTTTGGGGGTGGCAGAAGCAGGAATGGCCCAGATATTTCTATTTGTTTGTTAAATACTGAAGAAGAAATTTCACTCCTTTTCTTTTGGATGGAAATATTCCCCACTTGGGATCCTTTTTGACCGCTGTGCCTTTCAGAGCTTACTTCTTAGTAAAACAGCAGGTTCATTTTTGGACTCAAGCAGTCATAATGCATCTGATTTGAAAGACTTCTGGGATGAGCTACTGCTTTCTGAACAGCTTGATACTTCACTAATCCACATCTCTAAATCCACATATGGGCAATTCCAAAGACTGATCTTTCAAAAAAAAAAAAAGACATTTTCTCCCTTTTGATTATGCTCTGAAACCTTATAGTCTTGCAAACCTAATAAGCTTCATCCAATTCTGGAAGCAAATCATAGCCTCTGTCCTTGCATAAAGAGCAAGCTTCAGCACTGCATACGGAATGAGACCATTGAACCGTCTGCAGATTTGTAGCCCCCCCTCCTTTTCATCACCAAACATGATGGAAAATGTAGAGCTGTTTCCATGACAGGAAATGAATGCTTGCCTAATCCATTTTGGTGGGTCATGATACTACATTTGATATAATCCTCACGTAGTGTTTATTTCCATGAAGATTCATGTCCAGGTAAAAGGGTAGCCCTATCTGAAGTAGACGAGTGTGACTGCATATATGATCAAGCAGTTACAAAAAGAAGAAATTGCTTACCAGCACCTGGCTTTCTTAGAGATGTGTTGCACATTCTGTATCTACATGCCTGTCATGATGTCTTCTTTACCTTCGTTCATATTCTCAAGTGTTTTTCGTAGTATTTTGTATTCTTTTATAGTTTCCGAAGTGAGGCATTTCACTTAACATCCACCTACTCTTTTCTGTCTTTTTGGTCATTTCCAGTGACAAGCCTTTCAACATGACTGTAACATATATTTGTATATTCCTGTGTCTGTGAGAATTAATAGGTTATTTCTTCAGACACTAATAGCTTTTTTTTTTCTGGACAAGTCTCATTCAGTTTCCTGCAACATTTCTTATATTTCTAGGTCCTTCACTGCTATTTCTCTTTTGCCACAACAGCTTCCAATTTAATATCAATTTAATATTTCAGATTTAATTAACATGTCATTATCCTGCTCATTAATGATCATGACAAATAAACCTGGACCAATTATCTAGGACATTTCTCACTGTATAATGAATGACTTTGACAGAGGTAGAAGTTCCAGTTTGAAACTTGACATAATGAATTTTAAAATAAACTTCCATTTATTTTATTTTTTCTAGTTGCTAATTATTGATGGACAGCAGCTACGAACTGACCCATCTACCGTAATGGATGAAGTACAGAAATTTCTGGGAGTCTCTCCTCATTATAATTACTCTGAAGCCCTAACGTGAGTTAATTTTGTCATCATTATTGCTTGTTCATATGTTCCTAAAATACCAGTCAGTCTGTAAGTAAGGACACTACAAAATAAAGCCTCTCGTACTTCTCCTCTCATGTGAGTGTAGTAGGATGTATTCATTGGTGTCTGGAAAAGAGCACAATTCAGGGTTAGATTTCCTGGAAATCATACACGGAGTTTGACTGTTACTGGAGTAGACATTTGACAAATGGGCAAAATAAATATTGCTCTGTGAGAACTACATGTGAATTTTGAATGAATAAAAAGGAGTTTTATTTCCATCAGCAAATGGAACATAGAACACTGACATGCATAAGGAGAAAGGAAGACTTAGTTTCTGTTTTGGACATTAGCTGCTAGATTCAACAGTATCAATCAAGAATATGACATCTACTCTGTATGTCATAAATACACATGGATTCTGACACTTAGATTTGGTTTCCCTTAAAGTAAGATTGATAGGATTACTCTTTTCAATAGGAGTCTATTATCTGTCCTTGTAGGAAGCTCGCAGAAAAGAATGTTTTCATTTCTTAGACATTTCTTTATTTAATGGTTTCATCTAGTTGTATTCTATTCTCTTTTATGGCACAGGTAGCAAAACAGACTTTCATTTTCCATGAGATAGTCAAGTGCATTTTAAAGATATAAAGGGACAAATAATCCCTGAAGTTGAGTCTATTGAAAACATATTTCGTTTATTTGGCTTTTTGATTTGTTTTTGGTGATGGTGGTGGTAGCTTGTTTGTTTGTTTTTGTTTGATTGTTTTTGTTTGTTTGTTGTTGGTGTTTTTTTTTTTAATACTGAAGCCTTTGGCCTGGATTCTGTGAATTAATCCCATCTGCATCTAAGTCTATTGCATGCATTTTCCCTTATGTCAGCCTTTGTACCCAGGTAATGTTCACAGAAATAAAACAACTTTTTCCATTAGAGTGCGCTGATACCAGTTTGTCCCCTCAGCTGTTATCAGCTTGCTAACACCAGTAATTCATCTTTAAATGACTTCATTCTCACGTCTTTTTACAGAAGAGATACAAATTATACAAATTATTTTTACTCATAATTTTAAAATTGCAGTATAGCAATGTGAAACAAAAAAACACTTGGATTTGTGTATCCTTTATCCAAAGAATTAGAAGTGTTTTGTACCTTCTAGGTTTGTACTGTCCTGCCTGCAATGCATGCCAATAGTGTGTATTTTATGTATATTGGTATACCAATATACCAAATTTACAGAATGGGAGTGAAAGATTTGGAAGTGAACTGTAGGCTAAGTATCTTAAGATTCATGTTTTATAATTTGGGCAGAGATAACTAAGAGGAAAAAAAATGTGCATGGTTTTTACACTGTGCTGATGAAATCAACCAAAGTCCAGCTGGAAGAAGTGTTTTCCATCTTTGCTGTCAAAAGCTCTCTAGGGGAGAAGATGAAACCCATTGTTCAGCCCAGTGTAGCTGTCCGGTAAATGTGTTGCTTCCTGTTGGACTTCCAAACTATATGTCTGAAACAATGAACCAGCAGATGTTACCTATGTCTGTGTTGCAAGCAAAATCCCTGCCTTTTTTTCTACATACTTACTCGCCGTGGACTGTGTTCTTGGAAGACATGATATAATCCTTAAAATATGCCTAAAATTTGTGTCCAAAGTCCACATGTTAACATATATAGACTGCACATATGTATTTTTGTTACAGTTATTATACCAGTATCTCTGTCCACATTAAATCTGTCTTTCCCAATAGTAATCTTAATAATCACCTCATTGTATCATTAGCAGGTAAGATCTTCAGTGTAAACTTAAGAGATGCATCCTACTTGCAGCACCTCATAGCCTTTACATTGCAAGATGCAGTCTTTCCAGGATCATTGTTGGCTCCTGCCTCTCTCCTTTTTCTTCTCTTTATTTACTTCATGCGTTGTGTCTGCAGCCAGTTCTTAATGCCTTGCTCCTGTTAACTCCCCTCAGCTTCTCCATTTCCACACTTGTTTGATGCCTTTTTTCTTGAAATGACAATTTACTGGAACAAAAAAAATAGCTCTTAAGCTTACTTTATTTTATTTCTGTGTTGAAAGTGTACAAAATACTTGTTTCAGGTTTGATTCACATAAAGGTTTCTGGTGTCAGCTTCTGGAAGAAGGAAAAACCAAGTGTCTTGGAAAGAGCAAAGGTAGAAAATACCCTCCGATGGATACTGAGGTAAACCATTATACTCATTGGCATTATACAGGGATTTAGCCTCCATAAATGAGACACCACAAATGCAAAATCATAAGAAAGGAAAGGAGACAAAATCAAGTAGCCATTAATTATTTGACTACCTTTCCCTACAAATGAGGCCTTCAAGGTAGTTGTGGAGTGCACCATTTTTTTTAGTTCTTTATATCAAATGTGAAGAACTTAAGTGGTTGTTTGTGTTTGGGTTTTTGGTGTGTTTTTTGTTTGTTTGTTTGTTTGTTTTTAATTCAAAGTAGCTATACCGGCTTCAGAGCAATTCTTAATTTACATGTCTATCTGAGAGCAGATCAGATCCTTTGCTTTGACACCAGTGTTTGTTATGGACACCTTTTGTTTCTTGAAATTATCTGTGAAAGTTCAGCTGCTAATTGATGAGCTTTAACTTGTATGCAATAGATATCATAAAAAAATATAAATTGCATAGGAGAAAGTAAAGTTTTGACACAGGTAAAAGAAACTTTGAAACTAAGAATTCACAGCAATTACAGTACAGCATTTTATTAAATAAAAATATCTGCTTTTATATCCATCAGTGCAGGGCTTTTCTGTCAAGCTACTACAGAGATCACAATGTGGAACTGTCAAAACTCCTACACAAATTGGGACAACCTCTGCCATCGTGGCTGAGACAGGAACTACAGAAAGTAAGATAGCATTGAAAAAAAGGCTTTTTGAAAGCTCTTCCACACTTCAGTCATCCTACCTAAAGTCTCCAGTAGCTACCAGAAGGTCTTGTAAAATATAACTCTGCAAAAAAGAGTAAAATATAGAAATTATTTCCATATGCTGGCATGTGGATTGTGAAAATACATGTGTTTCTTAGACCTCTGGTGGGCCAAATCTTTCTCATTAACATTTCTGGGCCTGTGGACTTGTGGACTACTGTGCACATATGTGGAAATTAATTGCAGCTGGTATAAGCTTCAGAGTTACATGACCTGTCCAATTTTACAGTAAATATCTACATTTTTATATATCAATTTAAAAGTATTGTGTCTCCTGTAGGTTTTGTAGTCCAGTATTAGACTGCTGACAGTTTTTCTTTGTATTTGATTATTGTGTCTTGCATAAAATAAGAAAATTTAATGTAGCATAAAATGCCAAGTGTACTGCCATTGGAATCAGTTTGCTAATACCTAAAGGATATACTAATAAGGGTGAGAAGTACAGCCATCATACAATATTTAGGTGTGCACATCAACAAAACACATGGAGCAAAATCTGGAATCCACAGGCAAAAGCAGTATAGCAAAAGAAAAAAAAAATACATTTCCTATGATTATAGCCTGTAACAACAAACCCTTATAATGCAATAAGGGCCTTTTTCCATAATTACTGCCTAATTTTGCACTGACTGCAGTGGCAAAATACAGAATGTAGCCTGTATCTGAACAGAAATTTAATTGGTTATGTAAAGCACAAATGTTGCAATAAAACCCTTATGAGCAGTATTATACTTCAACAATTGTGAACCAAACTGAAGCAGTGCAATAACAGCCTTCACTCCTGGCTTCTATGAGCAGCCAAATCTGGATACAGCACTCTGGACATACATTGCTGTGAATCAGGAATGTCGCCACTCAAATGAAAAACTGGTAAAGAGCAGAAACAGATCCATGCTTAGATTGCCTTAATTTGCACCAGTATTTTTCCTTAATTTATTTGCCTTCAATCTATGCTGTGTATATTCCAAGAACCTTCAACCTGATCAAAACTGTAGCATCATGCAGTGACCTTCAGTTTATGTCAGCTGCAGAAATCTGTCTGTTTTACAGATGAAAATAATGATTCTGTTTCCAGACATTTTAATCAAATTTGGTATTAAATTTTAGAAAAAAGCTTTAGGAAAAAAAAAAAAAAAAGTATAATCATGGTAGAAAATTGGGCTCTAATCATGAAAAATATATATATATATATATCCAGCCTTACATTTTTGGTACATTTCAGTAACAGATCTCATATCAGTTTAAGTGTGAGATGAACTCAAATTAATAGTACTTAAAAGTTCAGAAAGAAGATTTTTGAAAATTTCAGCTGAGTATGGCCTTACTGGTTCTCCACTGAACTTTGGCTCTGAATGTTTTTAAAGGCATAGAGATAGCTACGGTACTAAATGCTATGATTTTTACAGTAGATCTGTACTATTATCATAATTTGGTTTAGGATGACTAGATAAAAACATGCATTAGATGGTGGAAAAACTTTCTATGTCTCAGTGCTGTTTTACAACATTCATGTAATCTCATAATTTAACTTTCAAGGTAATAGAATGAAAAGCAGTCTGTTACTCCCTAAACAGAAAACAGATGTTGAGATCCTTACTGCACCTCTAGCTGGTAAACTTTATTATTTATTGATTTTGTGTATGTAATACCTGGTTTTGATAGGCCTGTAAAGCAAAATTCTAGACCAATTTGCTGTATATAACAATATTCTTTACGCAGCACATTTTTGCTAAGGGAATATGCATGATCAATGATGAGGACCTACTAGAGTAGACATTTTTAACATGAACATCTTTATTATTTATTAGAGAGAATGAAAATTTACATTTCGTTTTAGATATTCACTGTCATTCTGATTTGGCCCAAAAGCTGACTTGTCTTAAAACACTCTTATTTGACAAAAGAAACACTCTGAATTCTGAATATCTGTAAATGCAAATTCTCTGCATGCTATGGACAGCTCATGTGTTCTGTAAGCATTTATATGGATTTGTTACAAGTAAATTGACTAACTGGAGAAAATACTTGGGTTTTTCATCCTGGCATGACTGATTTTACCATTTATATAACCTGATGTAACATCACTCAAACATTTTAAATAGAAGAAAAATGTATAATAGAAGAAAATTGGAAAAACTTTGAGCACTATAAAATGCCTGTGATCTTCACAAATTGAGTGCTTCCTACGTGCTGGAGAAATGAGCTTCAGCCACTTTGATAGCTCAGTCTTTGTTTTCAGAAGCTCCATTTCTGTCTTTCTCTGGGAAACCAAGGCCCCAGCAGAACTGGGACAATAAGCCCCACATGCACAGTCATGCCTTGGGTGGACTAGACTTGGTTTGGCAGCCACACATAAAGGTTGTCCTCTGGGAAGTGCCTTGGTGGCTCTGAAATCCTGGTGGAGGGGCTGTTGTACCATCCTAGTGCCCTTCCTAAGGTTGAAACAAAATGAATGAATCCCTAGGCAAATTTCAATGGATTCCTCTGCTAACTTCACCTGGGTCAATACTGTGAACAAAGTAACTTGACCTTTTGGCCCTGGAACTGTGTATCCAAAAAGGGCCTGATCCTGGATGAGTGTTAAGTCAGAGCTCCTACTGAGAGGCAGCTGCTAAGCATTAGCATTTCCAGAAGAGGTGCTGGAGGGGCAGCTTCTGGTAGACTAGGTGGGCTAGGCTCAGGCTCCAGAGCAGCAGAGAAGTAAAGGCAAACAGCTAGTGGTCTTTGCAGTTCTGAGTTTGACATACTGGTTTATACAAAGACAATATGAAGCCATGCTATTTTTCTCCAGAACTATTCTATTTAAAGATGTTCTTACATTTAACAGGAATCTTTAAAAAGCAGAATGACTTTTAATGTGCAGTCAGCTTGGTGAAGAATGAAGTCTGAGCAAAGCATGCAGACGAGCTACATGTGTTACTCTCCAGATAACAGGATGCATATGAGTACAGCTGAGTAAGCAAGTCATACAACATGAATTTACCTGGGAAAGTTTGCCTCTCTGTTTACAACTTCCCTACAGCAGTGTTTGATTTTCAAAAATAAACTATCATTATTAAAACTTTTAAAAAACAGTGATTTATCACAACAAATTTGTACTTGCTAGTCAAAGTCAGGTGTTTTACTGTGGTTGGTAACACAGCTATGGTTTTTGTTCCTGTGGTTGATAACTGCACAAGCAATTCCTTTAACAAAGGTTTGATTATGTGAGTTTCATGTTTATTTTCATAAATATGATTCTGAAATTTGATTTCCTCAAATATCTGTGCCATTAAAATCAATGTGTGAGTATGAGTAGAAAGGGACCATTAGGGGGTGTAAACACAGAGGCTAATATGAATTCACTTCACTGTTTGAACAAACATTCCTGAAATACTGTGATATATTCCCAGTTTTACTTGTGCAGAAAGAATTAGTTTCAATAATTTGCAGACTATCTTGTACAGAATATCCTTTTTCATTGCTTAAAGATGTGAAACTTCCTCAGGAAGAAATTAATTAGATATTTCAATGTTTATAGATGTAATACTCTTGTCATTCACATTGAATGAAAATTGATGGAAACATTTTTCTCAATTTTTTTTTAATAAAAAATAGATATTATTCTGATAGTGGCATGATATCTGAAGTGCAACAATAAACTCTGATAAGAAAATGTACTGATGTGTGGAAGTTATTTTTATGTTCATAAAAGTTGTCCTTTTCCAGGTTTGTTAGCAGCTTGACACTGACCTACAACACAACCCAGGAGCATGGGAGTAGCATGAAATGTTTTCACAAATGAAAAATATTGCTTACTCTCTCTGTGAGTGAATGTTACTGCTTTGTGCAGCTGCTTGTTTTACTACTTTTGCTACTCTCTTACTTTTTTACTTCTTGTGCCAGAAATTGCTAATGTGCTATAGAAACATTTCCAGAGCTTGGCTATTTGTAAGAGAACAAGCAGACTTTATTCAAATTATTTGCTTTGGGGATTCACTAGTTGTGCCAACGCATCAGCCTGCACAGACATGAAATAACTTTTTTTTAGGATAAATGTCTAAAAGATGGAACAAATGTCCCAAGGAAAATTTGCTGTTATCAATGAAATCAGAACAGAACAGAAAACTGCAGTATCTAGCTGGGCAAAAGCCGATTCATATCTTCATATGGGTGTAGAGAATACAAACCCTATGATAACAAAATATTATTTTCATTACAGAGAAATGATGTAGTATATACATTCAGAAGTCTAAGCTTCTTTTCTAATACCCATCTCTATAATCTCTAAGAGTAACAGAAATGGAACAGTAAAGAAATAGCAGAAAGGTACTAAGCAAACAGAAACGATCTTTGCTACAAATAACACCTGGCTGACCTCTGGATACAGTTTATCTGCTTTCATTTAATATTTCTTTTCAGTTCTTCCAACCCAAACCTCTTAAGAGTTTCTAAAGCAAAGGATGCCCTTTTTTGTGTCTGTGGACCACGAGGATGAAGAAAGCAAAATAGTCAGCATCAGCAGAGGAACAGGAAATGAATTAACAGCTGAAACCAAGAGCCAAGGAAACCTGAATAGAGGAGGAATTTAGAGAAATTAAGGGTGATTGATCTGAAAAGCATATTGTGAGTTTGATTATTCTCCAGTCTGCTTTCTGTCAAGTAACTTTCCTGTCTTTTTTAATAGTTATTTTCTTTCTTCAGTTCCTTTTTTCTGTTCTGATCCTCTCATTGTCTTGAGAAATTGAGACAGAAAAGGCTTATGTCCTGTTAATTGCTCAGCTATCTCCATACCTAGGAGAGCTGTCAGTCTAGTAGTGCAAGGTCACTACCAGATCTCTTCCAAAAGGTAGGAGTCTTTCCTAACAGATGTGGCCTAGTTCAACCGTGATGTAGGGGCTTCCCATAACCTTTATTATTCAGATCAGGGAAACGGACTCTTACCCTTAAAGAAACCTATTAGTCTCCTCCATTGTCTCCTCAAGAATGTCTCTGCTATTAAGTTTCCCGGTAAAGCTACTTTATTCAGCTCAATTCTGAACCCAATTTACTCTGGTACAAAAATAAATAAATAAATATATAAAATACAAAAAATATGTGTGTGAATGTTTATACAAACACGGTACATGTATTTCAGCTATCGACTGCTTTCTGTCATGCACTTGACAGAGTGGAGATAAATTTCTGTACACAAAAGGTGCAAGGTGAGAACAGCCAAGGCTCATACGGCACCGGCAGGACTGTTGGACATGGTAGGGCTGCATTTTGTCTCTGTACTTTTGTACAGTCCTAGCAGTTATCCCATGGTACTGCCGGACAACCATGTACTCGAGCTGGTGGTTTTTCCATACCCTGGCACACAACAGAGGCCAAGCAACCCGACAGCCCCAGCCCTGAACCAACCAATTCGCCTGCCGCACGGTTCCTGCCAGAACCGGCCTACCATTATTTCTTACGTTATTTCCCAAGTGATTTCCAGACTGGAAGCGTTTTAAACCCGCCGTTCCCGAGGCCCTTCCTCCACGCTCGTTGTGAGCAGGCACCGCCTTCTGGTGGGCGCGTCTGCCAGCCGCTCCCCTAACGGGGGGCGGACAGAGGGACGTCCCGGAGCCTCCCCCCCCGCCCCGCCTCTTCCTTTGCCTGGTGCCGCGCGCGCGGCAGCTGACCGTTGGTGGGCGCGCGGGGCGGTGGTTGAGGCTCGCGCTGGTGCAGCTGTTGGGCCTCACGCCCCCAGTGAGGGGAGCGGGCGGTAGGTGAGGGGTGCCTGAGGAGAAAATGGTGCCGGGGGGGGGTGCGCGCGCTCCATGTCTCCATGGGGGCTGCCGCCCGTGGCTGTCCCCCTTCCTAGGCATGGCAGAGCAGCTCCTTGCTAATTGGCAAAGCTCCTACCATCACGTTGGTAGCAGTCGTTGACTGTAGCGAGGAACACGGCGAGCCCGGCGAAGGGGCGCGGCGCGGTGGCTTGGCGGTCCTTTGACTTGTTCGGTTTTCCCTTAAGTGGTCGGAACTCGGGCTTTAAACGAGTCTTTTTACTTTTTTTTTAAAGGTTTCTTTGTCAGCCCGGAAGCCGGAAGTGCAGAGACGCCATTAAAGTTCCTCTCCCCGCCGAAAAGCCACGTGGCCGGGTAAGTGCTTTCATAAGTTTTTAGAAGGGAGGTTTATGAGCAGAAATAATACCCTCAAACCACTTTGCAATTTAATCACTGTACGAAACTAGCAGAGATTTGACCGATCAGCACTGAAATCAAGGTATAGGCTTGATTTTTATTTACTTTGGTGTTGATTTGTTTTTTAAGCCATACTCGACTCGTGTGGGTGCTCATCTTTTACTGATAGAAAAACATAATCAAGAGCAGAAGTGCTCATTTCTAAGAATTGGGCTGGAGTATAGATACATTAGGAATACTAGGAATGGTGGGTTGTGATTAAAAACTGGTATTGTCAGAACTTTTGCCTGCTAAATTAGAGTTACTGGAACCCACAGATTTCTAGGAGCTGTCTGTGCAAGGGGCATCTCTTTTCTGATCAGCACATTGCTATTTTAGTGAAGTGAGTGCTTAGAGTGATCTGGAATTGCCGGAGCAGGGAGAGGTGCCTAGTTGATTTTAATAGTTTTGTTTCAGAGCAGCTTACAACTCCTTCTAGGAAGGTATTGTACTGTTCAGTAATGCTTTCTGTCTCGTGTGTTTTCAGTAGCAATATTAAATTGCCTCAAACTTGTCTTTACAGGGGAAAAACATTCTTGAGTTGTGATGACAGAAGAAGATGGGGCTAAATTCAACATGTGTATTTTTGGAGTAGTAATTAGAATTTCAATTTTTTACTTAGCTGAGGGGTGAATGTCTGAGCTTCCAGAATTAATGCTCTTTGCAAGCAGTAGTATTTCTGGTTGTCAAACAGAGCAGGCAAATTCTACTTTTAGGCTAGGTCTTAATTTCACTTCAGACAAAAATGATCTTTTTGATCGTTTGAAGTTGAAACCTACAGCCTAGATGTTCTGCAATCTCTCTCTGCTCTTTACAGAGAGCACAGAGGACCTGGGATGTAGCTTAATGTGCTTGAAATTAGCCTTGACTCTTGCAGCTCTGTCTCGAATACTGTTCCCAGTGTTTCCCATTTAGCATTGTAGACCTGCCTGTCCCTGTGGCAAACGCATCTCTTTCTGATTGTCTGGTGCCCAAACAAACTGGAATGCATGGGCCACAAAACAAAACTCATGGAAGAACAGGAAAGTGCTTAACAAAAACTATCAGCATAACAAGCAAGTGCATAGGCACATTGGTCAGGTTAACTTATGTTCACCTGTCCTTATGGGGGTGCACAACCACTGAGGACCCCTGATGATGGGCAGTACCATCAGGAGGAAGATAGTAGTACAGCACATGCTAACCACATGATAGCAGAGGTCTCCCCGCCTGGTAAGAGTGGTCTTGACCAATCTTAACTACACATGGTTACTGTGTGTGCTGTCTGGTCTAGCAGGAATATGCATGGCAATGAACTGGCTATGTGCCATTACCCTGGAAGCCAGATGGGAAAAATCACAAGGGAAAACTATAAAGGACAGTACTTTTGGAAGACATTAGGTACCCTCCCCACCAAATCACTGAAGATAGCAGACCAATGGGATGCTACTGGATCCACGGTGGTGACCATCTCTTGCAATCTGTAAGATTCCTTTGCTTATATTTCCATACTTTTTCTATTCCTTCTTTCTTAACTCTTGCTTCTCTTTTGATCCACATATAGAAGGAATCCAGTAGACAACATCTGATCTTGTTTGTGTCTTAATCTCACTGTGTGTGAATCACAAACTACCCTACGAGCAATCGGAACAGGACAGCTCCATACACAAATACCAAGCAAACCTTATCCAGACTATATTCTTCTTTTGTGCTGCCTTCCAAAATCTGTCTGCTCCTGCCTTAGGGCCATCTCTAAATTTTAAGCTATCCAGTCTCTCAGTTGTTCGCTGACTATGCTGTCCCATGGCTGACCATACTGCAGTATTGTTAAATCTGATGATGTACACCTTCGGTGGCTGCTCTTCTGCTGCTAAATAAACTACCTTAGAAAGGTCTCAAGGAGTACACGTGTAGTCCAAAAGGCAAAGGTAAGTTTGGGAAGTCTAGAAAATGCACGTGACCATCCAGTCTTAATTTCAATATATGCTGTTGTGAAGCATTCAAATGTATTAATGAGTCAATAAAAAGACATTGAGTTACACTGAAAGTGTCGCTTCTTCCTTACAAGTATACTGATAACAAAGACTAGACTGCCACATGAACTTGGAAATCACTGATGCATTGCTGTGTGGTAGATACACCTTTTGGTAGCTGGGCCTTGTATTTTGCAGCTCTGTGTGGTTTCAGGCTAAAGTAGTGACTGACCAATACTGTCTCGGAGTCATTCCACAAGCCACATGGTCTTAATCGGATGTTACTGCTGCAGGGGAGGAAGAGTGATTTTGAACATAACTGATTTCTAATGCGTTTTTAAAAAATGGGATAAGATCGAGCTTTCACTTCCAAAATGTGTAAGCAAACTTAGTCGTAGATAATAGCAGTTATCTGCTGGTCAGAACTTCCTGTGGAATATCCTTGTTAGTAAGGAAATCCTTAGTGAATCATTCCAAACTGAAAAATTTAAGTGGATGGCTCTGGAAGAATTGGGAAATGATTGAGGGGGTGGGGGGAAGAAATCAAGCTAGAACTGAGATCAGGTAGGCACTGCACTAAATGAGTTGATGACTGAGGGAGTAATCAAATATTTGAAGTCGATGTGAGGGGAGTTACAGATTTAAATTACAGCATGGGTTACATTTTTCACCACAGTACAGAAGGACATTAGACTGTTGGAGAGTGTTCAGAGGAGGGTGATGAAGATGGTGAAGGGCCTAGAGGGGAAGACATGAGGAGCGGCTGAGGTCAGTAGGCTTGTTCAGCCTGGAGAAGAGGAGGCTGAGGGGGGACCTCGTCGCGGTCTACAAATTCCTTGCGAGGGGCAGTGGAGAGGCAGGAGACCTTTTCTCCATAAACACCAGTGATAGGACCCACGGGAACAGCGTTAAGCTGAGGCAGGGGAAGTTTAGGCTCAACGTCAGGAGGAGGTTCTTCACTGAGAGGGTGGTTGCGCACTGGAACAGGCTCCCCAGTGAGGTAGTCACTTCACTGAGCCTGTCTGAATTCAAGAAGCGATTGGACTGTGCACTTAGTCACATGGTCTGAACTTTTGGGTAGACCTGTGCGGTGCCAGGAGTTGGACTTGATGATCCTTGTGGGTCCCTTCCAACTCGGGATATTCTATGATTCTATTCTATGATCTCAGGAAATGACTGTTAGTGAAGCTTTGGAATAGGAAAATCTGGTAGGGAGAGCAGGGAGCTGTCTTCATAGGAAACTTTTTTAGTACTGCCATTGATGACAAAGCTGAATGTATATTCTGTGTGGAGCTGTGTTACTACACCTGTTTAATTGGTAGTGTGTGATTACTTCCCTCTCAAGCATACAACCCTATCATACAATGTTTCCTATGTAGGATTCCAAATCTGTAGCTGCCAAACGTGGTAGCTGACAATCATGAGTATGTACTGTGAATTTCCTCTTCTCTGAAAGTGGATTTCTGCAGTAACGAGTGCTTTCCTAAAAGAAGCCAGCCAAGCTGTTCTAAAAGGGCAGTTATTTGATTATCTTAAACAAGAAAATACTAGGTTGCTGGTGGCCAAGAGAGGACTGCGGCTATACCTAGGATGAGGTGAGGGCAGTAAGGTGCTACAACCCCAGCTGCAGTTGGGATGGCCGGTCTGTGAGGGACACCTCATGCAAAGTGGTGTGCTCAAGTTTTGAGGTCTGTTTTCTGTGAGTGGCTTTGATTCCATGGAAAAAGCCAGATGCAGGCAAACAAAATAGGAAAAAGCAGGAGCAGGGTTGGAGATCAGTTTCTCCAGGGATGTGGAAGGCATTAAACAGTATTAATAAAGAGTACAGAATGCAAGAAAATGCCATGAAGGTCTGCAGAGAAGCATTTTCTTTCAAGTTTGCTGAAGTGCTGAGAAGTTCAGGCCTTCTGGTGGCAGCCTTTAGCTATGGTGTGCTCGTGGCTCTCTGTGTGTTATCCCAAAGCCCTTGAATGTTCATATCTGCTCTTACCAGGCAATAGCTACCTTTTTGATCAATGTTTCATCAGTTTCAGTGTATAATAAGTTGTTTTTTAATAATTTGCTCTTTGAAAACCAACTGTCCAATATCTCTGGCTCCTGTAACTTTTGTATTAGTGCTTGTAAGTCACAGGAGGGCCATGTAGCTTTCCTGTCAGTTCCCTGTGGGAGCCAAATCACGAGTCATTGGTATTTCCACCTGAGTCTCATCATCAGGGGGGAAGTAGCTTTAAGATTCTTAAGCTGGTCGTGTAATCCAGTAATAGAAGTGACAAGTGTTTTCTTAGTTTATGCTACTGGAAGCAATGTGATCAGCCTGCTTTAACAACAAGACCTCCACAACCATGTATGTACTAAAAGTTAAACAAAGGGGAGTGCAGCAAGGGTCAACAAATTCTTAAATGTTATTAATAGTGTAGGCTAGACTTGTTCATGACAGCCTAACTGGTCTAAATTAAAGTACACCAAGCACTAGGAGTTCCATGGTACAGGACAAACTTTCATCTCTAAGAAAATGTCCTCAGGCTTAGATGCTTTTTCAGTATTGTCAAGAGCAGCCTTCTTCACGTACGAAAACTTACACAGTTTACCCAGCTGATGTCCCTGCAGTGTCTGCTTGTACATTATGTATAGAAGTTCTAGTCAGTGTGGCAGTTTTTATTGCATACAATTACATCATCAGGCTCACTGAACAAAAATGAGTATGGCATAACATAAAGACAATTTCACTTTCTTTAAAAACTAAGAAAGGCATGCTGTTTGCATGGAAACTGTAGTGCAACATTTTAAATTCTAATTATTAAAGCATTCTATTAAAAGAGAAAAACTAATGAACTACAGTACTAAATCTAAATGTTTACTCCATTTAGTATGCAATTTATTCTCTGTATTGTACTTCTGTCGTGCAACTCTTAAAATGATTTCCCCTGTACATTCCTCTGTACATTGCGCTATGTAGTCTATTCCACCATAAGTCTCAAAATAATGGGTCTTTTATAGGAAGACTGACAGTACAGGTAGTTACCTTTTAACAGATTTATGTCCTCGTTAAAAGGGCTGTTTAGAAATAAGAACATCAATGGTTCTGAAGTTGACTAGCAGTCTTTCACATAGGTCTACCAGTAGGTGATCATAGTACCATTTTATGGTAGGTTTTTAAATAATATATTTCACACCAATCCCATAGTGTAGAATTAGAGAAAACTAAAAAGCACCTCACGTATACTATTTTAGCACCAGTTCCAACAAGACATTTAAGCTAGCTGAAGACAAAATTTGAGGTTGGAGAGAAGTTGAGGGCCAAGTATACAATCACTTGCAATAGCGTTGCCACTTTTTATATGCAAATCAAGTTGTCTTGGATATTGTTACAACAGCAGAGAGACATAGAAGCATAAAGAAATGAATGAATGCCCACTTACAACATGAATACAAGCATTCTACT
Source organism: Oxyura jamaicensis (assembly GCF_011077185.1). Taxonomy (NCBI): domain Eukaryota; kingdom Metazoa; phylum Chordata; class Aves; order Anseriformes; family Anatidae; genus Oxyura; species Oxyura jamaicensis. The sequence continues at coordinate 41,242,572 of NC_048896.1, read as the reverse complement.
TTGTTCACAAAAGGCCACACAACAGTGTCACGGCTTGAGTGACTGGGGAAGGGAAACACATGAGAACAGTAACTGGTAGTCACAGTTTGTACAGTCACTATGTGGTGACACACATCTGCCACACTTGTCTCACTGGGGTGTTTCACGGCCCACAGCTTTCATTTTGTCATGTTAAGAAGGTTGTTTGTTAAAAATGTACTATGCAGAGTACACTTAGAGGCAGTCCAGTTGGCCTTAGAGCTTACAGATGTAGTATGGACTTTCATGGTTCACTGTTGATTGGAGTTAGTCTCAGACTAACTGTTTGAAAGACTGATCCCAATTAGTGTTGCGCTAAAATGGTAACTGCTTCCTCTGTTCTCTGTGATAATACTAGATTGGACATTAGGAAGAATTTTTGCACAGAGAAGGCAGTCAGGTGTTGGGTGGGGCTGCCCAGGGAAGTGGGGGAGTGCCCATCCCTGGAGGTATTTAAGAGCCATGTGGACGTGGAATGAAGGGAAGTGGTTTGGTGGTGGGACTGGGTAGGTCAGGTTGGTGGTTGGGGTTGATGATCTCAAACGTCTTGTCCAACCCAAATGATTCTGTGATTGTAAGTTTAATGAAGCGGCCCTTTCTAAAAAGATAGTAAGTTGTTTAATTTTTGTCTTGACATTAGAGTCACTTTTTATTGGTGCATTTTTATAACCATTAAGGTCTTCTTAGCATGGGGAAAGTATTTGTGAAAGGAATTAACACAGGGAATCAAGATACATAAATACTTCATAAGTCACTGGAAACTGTAGTTTATAGATATTGCTAAATGATATTTAGAATATAAGAGGGCATTAGAGAACATATGACAACTAGTTCTTCATGTAGTATCATAAATTACTATGACTAGTTTGAGCAGTTACTAGATAAAAGATAAAAAGAGACTTTTGCAGTTACTGATTTCAGATAATTCTCACCTTTCCTATGAGACCAATCTGAAACAGTATTGTACCTAAAGGTGAGAGTGTTGTCAAAGTGTTATACAAACTACTCTATTATACAAACTTACCGTATTGTACAAACTACTATTTCTGCAAACTACTGTAGAAAACAGTAGTTTAAGACTTCATAGACTTTTTCAGATAGGCATTGTCTGAACACCTCCAGTATTTGATCTCACTCTTACAGCTGTGTAGGGAAGCTTTGCAGGGAAACTACCTCCCAGCATACTACCTACGTCACTTGGGAATGTGCTTTATGAACTAAGCTGTAATAATGTTTATCAGGCTAGCTGGGCATCTGATTATTGACACTTATTTTCCCTGTAACATTTAATACATAGAATTACTTACCAAGAATCACCCTGTTTATGGGCTCATCAGCTAATGAAACAAGAGTCAAAACCAGAAAGCTGAGTGTAAGATCATATGAATAATAAGAAAGCAGTCAAGAACTGATGAAATAAACTAGACTGAAAATGAACTTTGAGATCTGTAATTAGTTCCAGAAAAACTTGGAGCATAAATAGCTCGGAGCTTCCTGTGAACAATGAGTCTGAAAAGGACCTCTCCAGCTGGCCTGCTCCAACATTATTCTAGGCTGGAGGTCGCTTCTCCACTTATCTTAGGTGCATGATAACTTCTTCATGCAATATAAACTTCCTCAAAACAGAAGGGTTTTGTTTGCATAGTAATCCCTGACTGGAAAGGTTGTGTGTATACAGCTTGGATTTAACAACAACAAAAAAACACCACGTAAATCAGGAAAATGTGTGTTTCCACCAACTGTGGGCCCCAGCTGTGTGCACTGTGCTGTTCAATCTGTCCTGCTTCAAACTTTGTTAATCAAGTTTGGTTTTGATTAAGGACATTCATAGTTTGGTCACGCTTTTTATCCAGGGGACGAAAGATGAAACTTTGGTGTAGACACCTGGAGAATCTTTCACTCCGCAGCCATAGCCCCAGGAGGTCACACCATATACAACCCAGCTTTGTCCTGGGCGTTCACACATCAGTGGTCCACCACTGTCTCCTTGACAGCTGTCAACACGTTTCTGTTCCTGGACATTTCCAGCACAGAGCATTCTTCCTGTGAATTTCCTTTTATAACGCTCTTCACATACCCTCTTGGGAAGTAAGGGGATGGCAGCTTGTTGTAATGTTCTCGAATAAGCCCTTCCTGAAAAGAGGACTCAAGTTATGTGATGCTTTGTCTCAGAAACATAAATAGCATTGAATCTAATTTATGCTGTCAATCCTTTTCACTGTTTCAGCATTAAGTGTACTGAAAATAATAATAAGTATTGGAAAAAAAATGTGCGTTACATACAAGATTGTAAATATAGAGCTACACTTTTTTTTTTTAAAGCTCAGAGTTTAAGATGTAGCTTTACACCTCATGTAAATCTCACTGGATCCTTCCAAGGTTCAAATTTGTTGTTATAAACACACTTTTTGTGACTTTTAGAATATATGCATTGAAGTTTTACAACTTCATTGAAGTTTTACAACTTCAATGGTGAATCTATGTTTTTTTTTCTCTAGCTTGCACCTTTTTTTCAGTTGGAAACATGGGAAACTAAAGCTAGTGGAAAGTTTTTTTTTCCTAAGGTAAAATCCTAGTGTTTGTGACTTAAGTATGACTTATATAGTGAAATTTCAGCTGAAGCACTGCAATTATGGAATTTCTTACCATAATTTGCGGCAATTATTGCAACAGCTCATATTTTCTTAAATAGATGCCCTAACTAAACAATACCGCAGAACTTTCATTGAATCATGTAAAATGCAGAGACAAGAGCTAAGTAATGAATTAGCAATTGTTCTTAGAAAATAATAAAAAAAAGAAACAGAAAAAAACAGACCTACAAGTTTATCTCCTTATTTGTAGTACACTGACGTAGACATCTGTGCATACAGTTTGATGCATATAAAGAGGAAGACCTGATACTTGGCCTTGCCTCTGCCAGTTTGAGTGAATCAGTGGAACAAAGCATCAAGTGTGGTTGCTCTCCTGCACTATATTCAACCTCACGAAAACATGACAGTAAAGCGTGTTTATTAACTTGTAAAATATTTTAAGGAGAAAGACCCTTGAAAAATAATAATCTTGTACTGACCTAAAAAGTGACTAGCTAGTTTATTCCAGAAACCTGGATTGCAGGTTGTATTAAACTCTCAAGATTTAGCAAGATCTTTTCTCATATAAATCTAACTGCTGATTATGTCAATGGTAACAAGAGAGACTAAAAACATAACTTGAAATTCTACTATGTATTTATTTTCTATCCATGCCTCCATTGAAGCAGAGTAATTTAGATAACCTTTCTCAAGTATCTCTTGTACTCACCTAAAAAGCCTAAATATATTAAAGCTGCTAGTTACGTTCTGAGGCAGGGGGAGGTGATAGTGCTGGTATTCAGGGTGTGTCAGGCAGCAAATAAGCTTTTCCTTCATGCTTGTCGATCTTAATGAGGCCACTATTCCAGCTGGTTTGTATGACATGGTTAATCACCACTTCTCAAGCACAAGCTAAATTCACTAAACAAAGTGTTATCCTTCCTGTTTCAGGACCAGGAGAGAAAATATTTCTGTATATTAAAAGGGTAAAATTGTTACTTTTTAGCTTTTCCTCACTTCAAGTATTCAATTTCCTTTTTTTTTTTTTTTTTCAGGAAGCAGCCTCAGGTAGCAAGATCAGGGGGTGGAAATCATTAAAACACTTTTACCTGTGTCACCCCATCCTGTGATGTAACAGCTAGGAGCAGTTTTTTGTGGTCTCTCTCTCCATAAAGGCAGGCAGGCAGGTAAGACATGGGTACTGAATCTGGCACACTGTTCCTCCAGGCCCTGTAGCCTCACCAGTGCAATGTCATAGTCGCTGCTGTCAGGCCTGTACTCTTTATGCATCACAATCTGTTGGACTCTGATTTCTTCCTCGTACTCTTCTGGTACCAGCGTATGATAATCTCCCACTCGCACGGCATAGTTCTGAGTGTTATTGCCATACCTGAGATTGAGATTAAAGCAAATAGGGCTTGCTCATGAAAAGTCAGATTTGATCAGTGTCTTTATTGCTCATGTATAGCAATGCCAACATTGTTTTTTTTACGAGCAAAACTGTTATCTCAGATACTTAGATTGAAGTTCAAGGGTCTCCTAAAGAGTACCTTCTAACTTTTCCTGGCGTTCCAGATTAGTTGATGTTCCTTTCTGTATATTTACATGTACTCGATTTCTTATAGACATTTGCTTTGACCGGCACTTAACTTCAAAGGTACAAGCAAAGTGTGTGTTATAAATGTATTTAATAAGGGTAACACAAACTGCCAGTGATTCTAACAAAAAGTTGAGTACTTAACATCCTAAATAATTACTGAAATGAAAACAGTATTCAAACTAGCTTTGTAGGTTGGCTGTGAAAAATCTTGAGGAAGGAAAATGCTCTTTTAATTCTAGAGACAGATAACCTGATAAAAACATCTTTGGTTAACTAAAGGTATGTTAAGGAAAATGAAGGGCATGTGAATTATGAACAACTATTCTCAAAGTGACAGAAAGCCTGTAAATCAGATTTGTTATTATGACCCCAATCTATTTAGCATTTAAGACTAAATGGTAAATACTCTAGAGGTGATTGCTGTGGCTGAAATAACAATTTTTAATGCATGCCTTTTGTGATTTTGAATTACAGGGCACACAGCCCTTCTCAGGAAAATGCAAACAAGGGAGTAGGGTTGAGTGTGTTTATTTATTTTAAAATCTGGCTAAGCTTGCCCAAATATTTTTGCTTTGACTTCTCCCATTCCCTTATAGCCTTCAGCAGGAAATTTGTAATACGTGTGCAGGAAATAGCCCACAATGTTCAGTCACCTTCTAAACTGCACTTTTTTTTAATACCTTCCAGCAATGTCCTGATTTCCATAGCATACTAAAACTTGCTTGAGGAATAGTGGGCAAAGCAGGAACATTAGAGTGCTTCTGAACAACATACCATGGAATATTTCTTCTAATTGCAGGTTGCATCCATGGCTACCTGAAGAGCTTTCTTTGTAAATTCTGCATGTCTCCCTTAGGTCTTGTATGAGCAAAATTTCACTTCTAGGCTTGTAAGAAAAGAAGGCTGCAGGCTCAGACCAAACATTTACTCCTCTGAAGATGACTTGTGTAGGAAAAATGGAGTCACTTGTCTGCCACAAAAAAACTTGCCAGGTCATCCTCTGTAATATGTGTGAAGCGCTTACTCTTCAGATATACTGAATTTTCTGGTTCAAAATCAAAACTGTATAGCAGCTGGAAGTGAAGAGTTGTGACTGATGCAGACTTTTTAATGTTTACAGAAGTGTTGAACAAGTATTCGTGTTGATTTTAGTCTCAGAGAGAGAATGAGAAAAAAAAATAAGTTGTGTATTTAACCAAACACATTGTTTATTTCCTACCTGAAAAAAATACCTCAAAAGATTTGTGTTTCAGTAAGTTTATCTTAAAGATATTTAAGAAATAACCTCACAGTTAGCTCTTTTCCTGGTAGAATATATGGCAAAATTCCATGGGAGTGGAATTAGCACCTGATACATTGTTTTTACTTTTGTTTGCTCTTAAGGAGTTTTTTTCAAATTAATAAAGTTTGATAGGTCTTCACTAGCTTCTAGAGTCATATGTATGGTCACATTCAGCCATCTGAAGTATGACGTCAGTGAAATCCTAAATTCTGCATCCCTACAGATAATCTGTCAAAATCCTTGCCATCTGCCACCTGCCAGGAATTTCTGCTCTGAAACTGATGAATCCCCTCTCGGGTCCCTGTTACCACATATATTACATCAGAAAAGGCTAATCTCACTGAACTTTGCTGAGACAGTATGCTCTTATCAGTCTACCCTTATATTATCATTACTCTGAGCTATTATGTTGGAGCCAGTAAAAGTATAATCTGGCACTGGATTGAAAACACTTTTTTTTTAAATACATATATAGCAGTGCTGTGATCTGTTCTGTAAAACCTTGGGTGAGTTTCATCTTGTTCTCTTTTCCTTTTGCCATCTATGTGGCTTTTCTTTATAAAGGAGAAAGCTATGCATTTTCAGTAAGTTAAAATATTGTATAGTATAGGCATTACTTCACACAGCTTTTTTTCTAGTGTTATTTCTGTGAAAGTGGATTTTTTGTGAGTAACTTGTGCATCTCTACAGTAAAATGCCTTGGATATTGCTGTGCCAGTTTGTACTGAGTAGGTTCTATATATTTGCTCATTGTTACTTCTGGGAATTTTTAGAAACTATCATTCAAAGTTTAATTTATCATGTTTACATATGGATAGACTTGCAAAGCAAGTTTTCCTGGCCCATGAGAAATACTTTTCAGTAATGCTTTAGCATTCCAAGTTAGAAACTTTCATATATAAAATTAGGGGGAAAATACTATTTCTCTAGTTATGCTTTGGACTCTGTATTGGTTGCCTTGACCATCTTTTTTTTCATGGCAGTACCTGTAATGTGCTTGCTTCTTTGAGTGAAGACATGTCACTATGATAAATAAGGCAGTTTGAATACACCGTGAAAACTGAACTGGCCGACACCAGTAGTTCGTTTTCTTGTGTAAGCTGATGAATGCATTGGTCCTCTGTGAAACTTGGATAGCAGGGGAATAGAACACCCACCTGCAGAACAGACAGCACAGCTCTGTGCCCCCCCCTCCAAAGTGGATGAGGGCAGTGTGAGACAAGTAGCTGAATGCTCAGGGTGCACAGTACAAACAGTCTTCTTTCACTGTTACAAAATCTATTTGCAGAACAGAAGTGATGCATAGCATCTAAGTGTGTAATAGCACTGGGATGGATTATGCAACCGACAGAGCGCTTCTCCAGTGTCACCCCTTGCACAGGGTGAGATTTCAAACACCTTCAGCTGGTGCATTAGCCAACTTTGTAGGATCTATTTTCCCTAGAGTAAATTACAAAAAGGAAGCTGGCACAGAAATACTTCCCTTACTACTGCAGTAAAATGGCTTTGTATTATTTTCACTTGAAATATTCTAACTTAAATGTAAAACCCCCACTTAAACTAGGAGGTGGAAGAGTTATGGGTTTGTTATTGACATCTCCTTCAGTTATATTTTTCCACTCAAATTTCATAACTGTGTGATAACATTCCACTTAAGCATCTAAATGATAGAACTAAGCCCAATACAATAAGTAAAATTACGTGTTTCTTTGCCAATTAACAATACTAAATGGTTTGATAATATTTGCTAGTCATTGTTTATAACATTGTTAGTTGCCATTAAAAGCTATTGTAAGTAGGATTCTATACCCCAGAATGAACTTGCTAGATACTATCTTTGAATACTTGAAAGTAATTTTTTACTGTTTTTGGTACACATCTGAGTGTTACTATATTAGAATACAAATATACCAAGTCATTAGCATTGAATATATTTTGCCTGACATAATCTGCCAAAAACATTTCCAAAAGGTCACTGAAAATACTGTCATATAATTTACAGATACACTTTTGGCTCTGTGCAGCAAATCACATGTGAGTGCTATTCTAAAAATGACATGGTCATTCTAATTTCATTTTTATTTCATGCCTCATATTTCTAATTATCCAAAGTTAATATTTTTTCATGTATAGGACTGGAAATTCCCTGTAGCTGTCAGAACCACTCAGGACAAATCTTGCTAATAAGATGGGTGGGTTGTAGAAGGAAAAATAGCTTCAAGCAGCCTTCTATCTCAATTGTATATATGAAATCACAGAAACTAGTAATGTTTCTATACTGCTGGCAATCAATTTCTACCGTCATGCAAAAAAAAAAAAAGTATTTAATTTTTCATCTATAATACAGCTGAGATCACTTTTGTTATTTAAGCAGTACTCTGATTTCCAGGATATAGAAAATGGTATACTAGACATTCTCTTGTCTGTCTGTGGCAAATATGTGAAGAAGGCATTTGATCTATAGTTAGCGGTTAGAAACCTATCCTAGCCCTAAAGAAAATGACTCTGAGAGCATGAGGAAGTAGTTCTGTCCTGTCTGTCCAGTGCCAGCTCAGAACCAAAGGGGTGTTCTCTCTTTTACAGTAGTGCCTTCATCATCTGCCAGAGCCACATGCTTAGATTTAGGTTGTGATATTTTAAATGCAACATGTGGGATAAAACAAACATGTAAACATCTAATGAACAGTTCTAGGAGAGCCTGTTACAGACCCTTGAGTGGCTGAATGAACAGGCACTCAGCTTCACCTTATGTTGGTGTTCGGGAAAGGATCCAAAATGAGCATGCTTTTGGCAGCACGTCATTATGACTTGGAGCCCCAGTGAAATAAGCAAGCTGTAGGGAAGAGCAGATAATGTGTTCTCTGGGGAGTGGGAACTGCAAGGACACAGTTCCAGGCACAGCAGTAACTAACTTGTATCATCAAATGTGTAAAAATTCTAATAAAGAGGACAGCTGGGTAGCTAAGATCTTGATTTGCACACAGAAACAGTAACTGCCTTCCTGTGACCTCCCTTTCTTCCCTGTGCTTGAAGAAGATCTTTAAGGTAAAACAACAGAAAGGACTGCCTTGTTTTCAAGCCTCTAATCAAAGGCTTTCTCAAGAGTTTAAGGTGCATCCTTAGTAATCACTACTGAGATGATAAATGGGAATATGAAGCCATTTTATATGAATTTTGATGACAGCAGCTGAAGTGCTTTCATAGGTCCACAGAAACAACTGGAATACCAGTGGAAGTAAGCAGTAATTTTATTGAGTTTGACCATTTCAGCTTGAAATATTACTAAGAAAAATCTTTCATGATTTTCATGAACCGTAAGAACAAAAAAAAGTGCATCTAGCACTAAGCCAAGGTAATGATTCCTATTCACTTGAGTAAAAATACGCCAGACTCTTTTTTTACTTACTAATGTAAAAGAGGAAAGGCTCGAAAGTCCAAAGGTTAAATATTTGCAGCCCACTCAGGCCAATTTTAGCAAATTTCCTCAGAACTACAATGCGTTTCTTCTACACTTTTATTCCAGTCTGTACTGCAGTCTTCTGTAGAAGTTCCAGTGAAATAATTGCTGTTGAAAGCTTAAAATATTACGCCAACTTCCTTACTTTGCAAATTGGTGGTTTTTTACTACAGTAACTTCACGGCAATGAATTTCTGATGTCAAAAATACTGAAAAGGGCATATAATAAAAACTGAATAGGAGAATCATCAGTAACAAAACATGTTTCTGCAAAAATGTGAAAAGGCATTTAGAAAAGCTTAATAATAGTTTGATATTGAGAACTGCAGAAAAAGTTAGACCAAGTAGACCAGATGTGATTTATAACAAAGTGTAAGTCTACGTATAACAGTCTACGTGGAAAGGAGCTGAACTGGGCATAGTTTGCTAGATACCAGTGTCGGAAAATATCCTAGCATAACATCTTAGGCAACTATTTCTTTGTTTGAAGAGGTTCTATTAAAGGGGATGCAATCTTTATTTAGATAGCTGCAAAAGACACAATTCTGTTCGTGCTGTGAAATAATAGAGTAAGGCAGTTGCTCCAGCCTATTTGTGAAGAATGAGCAGAACTTGTTCAGTCTCACTAGTGTCCAGTTTACAGATATTTCCTATTAGACTCTGCAAAATACGTAATAATGCTTTACCCTACAAAGAGTTTTGGGGTACTGGTACAGCTAGTCACTATAAGAACATCAAGCATTTACAAAAAACAAAACAAAACAAAAACAAACAAACAAAAAAAATACAGTTCCTGTGTTCGATGTTTGCTCAGTTGTCTTTGCTATAAGCTAAAAGACATAGGCTGCAGTTTTGTTGGAATAGAAAGATCTGTTAAAATATCAGAAGTATTGTGTATGCTTTTGCATGGAAATGCTGAAGTTTTGAATATAAATTTCTTGGATGATGACACCTGGAATATTTCAATGAATTGTTTTATTGTTTATTTTTATCTGGGGGCAAAGGATGTCAGTTTTTTCTTCTTCTTTTTTTTTTTTTTTTTTTAAATCAAAGATGAAGTATTTTGAACGGTTTTCAATGGGCTTGAACCAGAATGTTTTTGCCTATATAGAAATGTGATGTAGTTTGAAAATGCACTACATTGTTAAAGGGAGACAGACCTACCTTTTAAAGCAGTGTGCAGCAGTGAGGACCCAGCAGCTACTAATTAGAGTAGCACCACACAAGAGTCTTCCATCACCGTGAGAAGATTTCAGTCGGAGGGCAACCTGCCATGGCCAGCCACCCCTGCAGAGAGTACAGACATTGCCTTTAGGTACAAAAACAGAAAGGTAAGGTAGCTTGTCAGTTACATTGACTGTAAATCCCATGTAAGCTCCTTTGACTGACAGAACTTAAAAATTATGGTATGTATTGAGTAGCAGTTGAGAATACCTTTATATTCCTGCAGCATTCACAATTCCATTTAACAATGGTTGGGATTACTTAATGGATTGTTGGGACACCCAGCACTCCGAGCACTTCCTCCCACTGTGAATAATTTTCTCTTCTCAGATTGCATTCATTGTACCAGAAATAAATTCTATGGGTTCCTCGCCAAATACCATCCAAGTCAACAAACCAGAAATTTCCTGTCAACTGGTGAAGGGAAAGAAGGGAAATTCTTGAAAAATGTATCCCAGACTGCTTTCCTGTCTGAGTTGCTATCTGCCTTGTTGATCCTGAGCTGTTTGAAAAAGGAAGCTTACAGATCAAGAGGTCTAAAGCAACTGTATAAACCCAAGTAATAGGTTAACACCTTAGTTCAGCCTGTGATCTTCTGTTCTGGATAGTAGATTTGGGATGCATTATTGCAGGCCTATCAAGACAGGATGGATTGATTTTTGCCAGTTTAATAGATTAGCAAAATATACAGTCTGAAAGGAAGGAAGAGGGAGAGAAAGGGATACTTCTGTAAGTAATGTCAACATCAGGAAAAAGCAACAGATATTTTCTGACTACTGTCAATTTGAATACAGGAGCTGCCCAAGATCATCTAGACCAGCATGCTATTTCAGAGTTGCCAGTGCTAAATGTCAGTAAGGTGGAGAAATTTACTTCCCAGAAAGCATAAAAGAATAAAACAATAGACTTTGAATAAAATAAAATAAAATAAAATAAAATTGCTGTTTAAATTTAGTATGTGTTTCCAAAACTGGGGGGTAATTCACAAAACCTTGGATTTCTGGTATATATGCAAGCATCCACTTCCTTTTTGAGCTTTGTTGTGACGAGACCTTTTCTGATCTCATTCATATGTTCTTTTTCTTGATTTTGAAGCATTTCTAAGTGTACTATTGGGTTTCTCTCACTTCTGCTTCATCTAATGTCTCTGTGCTTCTTTATTATGAGACCAGGTTTTTTGCTTTTAGACTTAACTGTGCAATCCACTACTTGTCATCTTTTCATTTCAGCCAGTGTCCTCTGTATGTGTATTCTGAGACAATAATTCCCAACCTCCTTTTTCTATACAACGCACTCTTTATTATTCTCCTGTGTCTCTTACTAAAGTAAGTAATCCTAATTTTCTATGACTGCATTTAAATGTGTTTTCTAGGTTCCTATTGTTACATTTGAATCCCCTCTATTTACAAAGGATCTTTTTTTGAAATTAACTGATTGGTTTTATAGCTGTGTTCTCATCAGAAAGGTGCATTTTGTGGAGGAAAATCAGGCAGTGAATCATACCCAGCCATTCTTTCAGTATAGGTAGTATTTATAGCCTTGTACCATATTCATAGCTCTCTTAGTATAGCTCACATCCTGATATCAAGATATCCTCTGAAAATAAGTGAAATTACTATTTTGAAAGTAAGAAATTTAACCCAATCCAGTAGCTAAGCATCCATAAATATTTACAGATTTTCAACTAATACTCCAAGATTTTACCAATTAATATTTTTGAATTTCACACCAAATTTGCTTTGATTATATTTCTGCTTCTCATGACAAACCAAAAAAAAAAATACAATAAATGCATAAGTTACGCAAACAGCATATGGCAAATAGATGTCTTAGAAGCTTTACATTGAAAATGATGTTTCTTTACCAAACACTTACCGTAAAGAATTTTTCCCACCAATTATCCGCTTTTGTCGGCGGTGTAGTAACCTCAATCCACAAACAGAAGCAAGAGAATCTAAGCCAGAAACAGATAGAGACAGTGTTAAACTTTAAAAAGCATCCATTTTGCAATGAGATAGTTTTTTTTAACTAAAAAAACTATCTGTGTTTCATGACAGTTCTTATCAACCAAATTTTACTCTGGGAATATGAATTCTCTCAGACTGAGAAATGCTTTTTAGCTATATTTTTTAACTGTGATCAAAGAGCAATTTACACAGTTGTGCTCTGCTTCTCAAGTGTACATTTGGACTTACTCCTACGACTTTCTATGGGCTTCTTTCTTTATTATCCTCATGAAAGTGTAAGCGGAACTTGATATAGCACATGGGTCTCAAATCCTCAGCTGAAGATATGTTATACCTTGAAAAGCTGTGAGGAGCTGTCTAGGCTTTTGCATTTTCATGTCCCTTGTATGTTTTAATAATCATGGCTGCAGCAAATTATGGCAGAAAAATGCCTTGTCTCATTGGAATAGTCTTAATGATTCCTTTGTAGTGCTGGCACAGCAGGAAGATTAAACAGTGAAGGCAGACAATTTCCTTCCAATTGTGTTTCTAGAAATTCTTTTATATAAGTATTTCCTCTATAAGGTGCGATTGCTTACTTCCATCTCTTCCTATCCTGATGGATCCCCATCCAGTTCTCCATCCAAAGGTGTTTATTTACCACTCAAAAAGGGACTTCACCTTTATTACTATTCCCAAGGGTCTTCTTGCCTAGGTGGTCACAGATGACCCCCGCATCCTCGCTGTGACGGCAGTTGTGTTTTCCAATGTCCTGCTTAATGCAGTCCACCAAGGATCTCTCGTTTCCAGTACATTTCACGTTATCTGCGTGGATCGGGCCCTTGCCCTCCCCAAAATATGCCATTGTCCTTGCTCTAGCTGGACCTCTAGAAACAGAACATATATATGTATATATATATACACACACCTATATATTAATTAAAACACTTTGAGGCGTTGTTCTACACAACTGAAATAGAGTATCAGTAGTGAAATGAAGATACCAAGGTTTTATTCCAAGTCATGTCGCTGATTCACTAGATGACAATTTCTCTTATTGCCCCTGTTACTCTGGTAAGTAGGAAAAAATAAGTGTAACAAAATTGCTGCACTTCATTAATGTTTTAAAAGTGCTTTTATGTCTCTGGTTAAAAGGCACTATGCCAAGTATTTTACATTGTAACGGCATTACAAATATCTACAATAAAGCAAAATATATGAAAGCTGCTTTTTCATAATCCCTTTAATCCTTATATAAAAATCAGCATCTGTGAATGCTAAAAATGTATTTTTAATCGTTCGGTTCCCTGAGAAAGACAGACTAGTTAACTAACAAAGTATATTTGAAGTGTAGTAGGAGCCATGATTTACAGATCTATTACTTGTTAATAGTTATTAACATATTTTGTTAACATGAATACAAATCCCATCATTTTTAAAGTGCACTTCCATAGTTAAATTCTAAAACTGCAATGTAACTGGAGAAAGGCAGTGAAGTGTAACTATTGCAATACTTATGTAAAAAAAAAAAAAAAAAATTAGTGATGGATATTTTTGAGGCCATACAAAGCAAGTAAGGGTTGTCCAACAAATAAGTGTTGAGTCAGTGGGAGCAGCAAGAATTAGTAACAGTAACATAAAAAGGGATAAATCTATTTACCAGACAAACATTGCTTTTCCTTGACCATATAAGTAAGTCAGATTTGTGGCACATTTCTGCAAAACTATTTGTCTCATTAATGCTGGATTTCTGCTGGATCAAACTCAAAGAATCCAGCCCTTAATTGCCCATATTGATATAATTTAATTCATAACATAGAATATATTGTAATTCAAACATGAAAGCAATACATACAAACTTCCTCCATTTTTCGAACTTGGGCATAGCCTTGCCTATGTGGATTTCATTACCATGTATTGAAGGGAAAGGGACAGGATTTCTAAGTAGCAAATGTTATTTAGAATTCACAAATTGTAAAAAGCCAGAAAAGGGAAGCATGATGCTTATCTCACAGAGATGATACTACAAGGTCAAGTGTCCTTAGACATTTTTAATTTCCATGGCCACCACCATGTATTTACCAGATAATACAAAGCCTTAACTGACTTTGTAACCAGTATAGGACAATCTTTGTCTAATGGGTTTAGGATGATTTAGTTTGTCAGTTACAAGCAATGTGTCTCTTATTGCTCCAAATATTTTCTTTTGTGAATAATACTTTGATTACAGAGAACTAGAAAGTATGTCCAACTCTCTGATACTGAAGGGTAGCTGAACCATGTACGGTTTTACAAAATACTGGGACAGCACAGGCTCTCATTGCAAAATCTTAACCTGGTTTAGATATCTCTGTCAGAATACAAAGTTTCTGCTTTAGGGCATTGCTCTAAAGTTGCTCCTTTGTTGTGAGTCACCAAAGTAGTTTTAGCCTTTCCCAGAGAAGTAGATAATTGCCTGTACAAACTTTGCAGGCACTGCCTCCACTGGCTTACCAGGCAAATCTCAAAAAATACTGATATGTATGAGGTTTCATACGTAAATATTATAGGTGAAAGACACAGAGAGGAGGAAATTTAGCATATGTGGATTGCAGTCATGCGTTGCCATGAATTAAATCATGGGACTTGCACTGCATAGACTGTTGATACCATTATACGATAGCTATCTGTCTCTTACTGTGCATCAATAATCTGACAGTTTACTGGTAATTGCTATGAGAAGTATGTCTGTACCCATTCAACGAAAAACAAATGAACAAAGCTGCTTAAGAACATCTAACAGGAAACAAATGTAAAAATCATGGCATCGTAAAGAAGTACAGGTTAACAGAGTAAATCAGTTCATATAATTGGGAAGGCTTTAAGAGTAAAAGCATTAAAAGTCTTGTGTTTGTTACATGCTGGAACATGATCTTACAAGTGTTTTTAGTCTTTAGACCACCCTTATCGAAGGTGCGTGTGTCACTTAATTGCTGCTTGCCAAGACAGCTGTCTATGCAGGAATGACCATCAGAGATGCTTGCTTGCTCGGATCTGTCCCCAGAGAGAAGGGTGGGTTCAGGTCTTATCCTCCAGCTTTTCTCAGACATAAGGCCATAGACAATAATATGCTGAGCTCTTCAGAAGTGGTATTACCATTATTAATAATGCTGTTAATGAGGAAATCTAGTTGATTTATACAGAGGGCCAACTAGCCTAGCAGACTTCTATTTCTGTATAAGATCATTTTTGGAGCACTAATGGCAGGATATTTGTTTATCTGGGGGGTTGCACACATGTGTTCTTATAACCTTGTCCTAAATGAAAGGAATACAATTTTATTGAACTTTGTTTATTCCTTACAAAAATGAAGGAGATTCTAAAACCCTCTTTTGCTCTTTTCTCAAAAGTATTTTTACCAAAATACTCTCTTGTATGCTAAACGCAATCACATTGTAGACACTACTTCAGAAAAGGTGCATGTTCTCTTAGTGTTTATCCTGCTACAAATATACTTGGACTAGGTTGCTATTACTTATTTTTATGTTTTCATGACTTCTTAGCCAATTCATAAGGCTGTTTTTTTTGTTTTTTTTGTTTTTTTTTTTTTTTATGTTTTGCTAACGTTAATCCCAAGTTTAACAAACTGGCTTAATGAGGCATCTTTAGAACTGGTATTGTTTTGAAACTAGGGATTTTGCCAAGTCAAGGATTCTCTTGTTTCAGCCTCAGAAATGAACTCTAATAAATAGCTGAGAATTTTCCAAAGCAGGATTTCATTAAATGAATGTACAGATAACCACTGACATTATGAATAATATATGCAGGAAAAATTCAGTCCATGTTCTCAATCTTTACCCTTTGTTTACACAATTCTTCCCTTTTAAGGCAGTCATTTCTCCCCTTTGTAATAATAAATATGTATTTTTTTTCCAAGGAATGTAATGCAAGGCCAAGTATATTAAAGATTCCCCAGCAGGAAAGACTTGGGAACTAAACATAGCATTGTAATGGGAGTTGAATGATAACGTTTAGTTCTGTGATCAGTGTTAGGAAAACTGATGTCAGCTTCAGTGTTAAGTGCTTTTTGAATTCCTCCCATGAAAGGGTCATCATGTGTTTATTACAACAGAAGAAACAACATTCATCAACCCCCAAGCTCAGGTGCATGAACCCAGTAGCTCCAGTCTTGCTTTGGAACAGCCAAGTCACCGCTAAATATAATTTAAACTTCAACAAAAAGATCTGTGCATGAACTCCTAGGCCCAGAAGCAATTCCAGCTCATCATTGTACTTAACAGCACAGTCAGGTTTATGGAATGTGACTGTCTAGACACAGGGTCGCCAAGATCCAGCATTTCTGACAAGCTCTCCCATTTTGTGGAACCTAGTTTTAGATTTCTAAAATTTGATTATCCTTAGCCCTTCAGGAAACATGTATCTTGTTGTATCCTATAATCTTAAATCCCTGTTCTCACATGACAGAAATTGAGAATCCATCCAACTGCCTACCTCTGCAAAGACTTAAAGCAGAAAGTGGGGGTAAGTGATTGAGTTCGGTCATCTGTGAGAGAAATATAAAAGGATAGAGAGGCTGAGGATGGAGCAGACCAAAGAGGTGATTCAGTCAGAGATAATACACGTCAAGTTTTGTTGTTTTGAAGATATAATCTACTACTACTTACAGTATAAATTTTTTATTTTTTTTAAAGAATACCAAACATATTACTTTAAAAATGTATATATTATATGATGACACTTAAATCAGTGATATTGAGTTGCACAAACTTTGTTAGATACAGCAATTATGCCAAACAGATGAATTTTAGAAGACATATATTATGCAACAGACATAATTTGGTGATATTTGGTTGCATAAACTTAACATTGTTAGATATGGCAAACAGATAACTTGAGAAACAGCTTAACAAGTTTTCTTACTTGTAGCCAAGCTGTCGACAGACTACAGCTGCATCCTTATCAGACCATCCATCATCACAAATTGTGCCCCACAGACCATTAATAAACATCTCTACACGTCCTTCCTTCTTATTCTCACCATCCATCAGCCTGATGGGAGGACCTGGGAATAAATTACAGCTGTCAACCCACAACAACAGAAGCAAGAACTAGTACTTTAAGTCATTACATTCAGCATACAGGGTCAACTGATCTTTATGCTCAGCAAAGCTAGGAATCAGCTGATAAAGTAGTCACGTATTTTTCCCTAGCTGACAAAAGGAAGTAGTTTGTACAAAGTGTAAGGCATTATGCAATACTACTGTACTCTGTGCTTTGAACTTCATAGTGCATAGGCCATAACTTGACCACAGTGGGCACAGAACAATTTTCACCTTAATGGCAAAGACACCTGAGGTGTTTTTGTTGTGGTACCCATCCATGGGGCACCTTCTCCTTGCAGAAACGTTGTGGATAAATGTAACAATACCATAGTTCATAAATCCATTCTCAGACCAGCTACCACTCGTCTTACCACAATCTCAGCAAAAAAGTACAGCATTGTGCTGAAATTCAGTTATTACTTACTTGTTATACATGCTGTTCTGTAGTATATTTTGTGTGATAGCATAATGATCTACAGTGTGTTATCAACAAAGTGTGATTATTTTTCTAGCATTTTAAATGATTGTTTATTCAGATATGTTCATAATACAAAATCTTACTCATGGATTAGTCAGACTTGATTAATCATGATTTGTTCAGTGCTCAGCCTATAGTTAAATTTTGAATTATTAAGTGAAGTACATATTTGATTCTTACTTACATTAAGACTCCTTTATAATATGCAGGTAGCCTTATGAACAGTTATGAATTCCTTTGAGGTATCTTTATACTATTTAAGTGAGAATCACATTCTGAATCTTCTACTATGCCATCTTTATTGTCTGATTAGTCTTACTTATTTTGAATAATTGGTAAGGTTGTCCTTCATCCTTCTACTCTATTCCAAATCTCTTCTAACACTGTAAGGATGAGAAACTAATTAATTTTGCTCTTAAATAAAAGCCTATTTTGAGATACTTGAAATTGAAATTTAATTCGGATTAATTTAGGGCATGAATTATCTTAATCTGGTGCAGAGCTGGTTAAATCTAGTTTAATTCACTGATTAAATTAGGGAAAAAAATAAGTCTTTTCACTTCAAATGTAATTTAAAGCATATTGTTCTCACTGGAGTTCATAGTGCCTGGATGGTTACAAGTGTTTGCTTCATCAACTCTCTGTTTAGTTACTTTGTCAAGATCTTATATACTAAACAAGTGTTGTGGGTTTTGTGGTATATTGCATTTTTAGTGTCCCTTAATGTTTGTATTTCCTCAAGTTATATCATCTACTCATATTTTTCCACTGAATTCATTCTTAAAGGGAGAAAAAAAATGCTTTTTTCAAGTGCTGGAAAGTAAAGAGCAACAATAAAGTCTTTGTCCCCTGTCCAGTCAGGAAGCCTTTAGGAAATGTTAGACACACCATCTTCATTTTGTTGTTGAAATTATGTGTTGCACTAGAAGAATATGATTTAGGTGTAAATTATATTACCCAGCTAGAGGCATGGGTTATTCACAAAACAGTATATCTGTTTTATTGTTAACTCATCAGCCTGTGTTTTAGCATGTATTTATTTATGAGCACAAAATTAATATGACTTTCTGGTAACGGGGATATTAGAATGTTACCATATGGATGTATTTAACTGAACCGGACCTCCTTCAGCTAAGATTACACTTTATAGGAACTTGAACAAAGCAGCACAGGTGGTTTGGATCTGTATAGACAGCAGTGATTATTTGGATTCCTGTTATTTTCGGTCTGAGAAAATTCCTTCTACCAAGTATGATTCAACATCATCTATACATAATGGAACTGTACTGCAAAATAAAACATTCATTGGATTCTTAAAGGCCAAAAGGCTGTGAAGAAAAAGACCAGAAATAGGGAGAGACTAGAAAAGTGCGTGGGGAAGTGCAGATTGTTTTAAGAACAGGTAGCAATGCCATGCACTGAATCCATGTCTTAGTTTCCAACATAGGCCTTGAGTCTGTAATTTCCAGAGAACTTCAAAAACCGAGGCATACAAGTCCATTAGATTTCAGGAGAAGCAGTGAGTCTAATTCCACTAGCTCCTTTGTTAATTCTAATTTCGAAATCAACTAAAATATACCTGGTTAAATTTCAAAGAATATTGGCAAGAATTTTGGAAAAAGTTACTGGCAAGTAATGACATCTGTATGTAGCAAATCAAAAAAGTGAAGCCTGTTTTCAGAAATGCTGAGCAACACATTGTTCCAGTCTTTTTATTGTGCATATCTGATAGCCATAATTCTTGTTGGATTTAGGAATCTTTGGAAAACATTTGTATGTGTACTTGTTTGTATGTGTTATATCTCTATGTAATTGGTATTTCTCTCTGATTTCTAAACTGTTTTTTATTCTTTCTTCATGCAAGTTTGTATGCTTTTTGGCATTGGAATTGGCTTTTTGATCTGTGTTTGTCATTCTGTCCTGGTCAGCACCCAGGCACAATCAGGTGAGAGACAATAGTAATGCAGAAACGATGTCATGCTTCTCACCCTTTCTTCCCACTCTCTGAATTTGCCTTCTTTCTCTGTAGCTCTTTTTTCAGGCTGTCTGTATGTAAGGCCATAGGAAGATATACTATTGATTTATATTTTTCAATGTACAGTTTCTTCTCCAACTTTTGATAATATGAGGCAGTTCCTTAGAACTTGGAGAGTGTGAAGTGCTCCGGTACACTGCGAAATGCAGTATACCACTGGAAAGGGATGAACAGTTCTAAAATCCAGTTAAAATAAAGTTTTAGATAATTCATGCTGATCTCTCTCTACTGTTTCCTTATGATCTTCAGGAAAAAAAGTGAGCTTTTCCCCTTCCTCGTCTTAAATTGAGTACTTCTGCCAAACATTAAGATTTTGGGCACCCTTTTAAGTACACTGTGTTTTCCTCTGATCTGTACCCACAACATTACTCCCTTTGAGATGTTACCAGAGTTGCCTTACCAAGCGAGAGCTTATGGCTGTCATTATCTGGGTGGCAAATGAGTCTGACATCCTCCTGATGACTGCAGTCATGCTTTCCCCACTCTCTCCTTGAGCACTGCAGGAGGTTTGTCTCCTTCCCTGAGCAGCTGACATCATCCAGCCAGATGGGAGCAGAGTTTCCTTCTGAGTAGCTCTCAGGCATGCTTTTTCCGTACCTGCGTAACAAACACATGTACATAGTGTTTGGGTCCACGGTGATCAGAGGGCATGTGATACTTCAGCATTAGAAAGGAAACAAATCGTTTCTTAAGAAGTAAGGATTTCTCAAGAGTAACAGTGGACAGTATTAACCATGACAGAGCAGGTTCAGTTAGCATTAAAATCAATGAGAGCACTATACGCTTGTTTCCTGATAATGCGTATTTTTAAGACATTACTGTTACATTGAACCAGACTTGAGAACGTATCACCTTTAATTGATTAAGGCCTCTGTTCAACCAATTACACACCTGTCTCACTGACTTTTGGACTTAAAGCATGTTCTTAGTATCATGTATACATATTAATGTCAGGGTCTCAGCCTTTTTTGAATGTGATCTGACATAATATGAAGGCACAGCAATGATTACCTAGTGAGAGTGTACCTTCTAACAACAGCCAGTGTGAAAAATAGTTCAGAATGAATGCATGAAACTAGTGGGAATTTTTCTAAAATATATTTTTCAATACATAACAGTGTCTCAGGGCTGGACTGTGGTTTTTTTTTTGAGCTAGATCCACAAGGATTTATACCTTGGAAGTCTCTGTGATTTTTGAAGACTGTTCCATGAGTAAAGATTTTGAAGAATTGATCTTTTTTAGGTCAAGTAGAATACAACAAATCTATTATTCTCTGTGGATCACTTAGCCAAAAAGATGATTGGAAGGATCTCAGTGAATGAAGACTGCTGAACCATAGACTGAGCTGAAGCTTTTTGTCCTAAACTGAGGCCATAAATATCTGATGGAGACTGAGGGAAGCAGGCTTTAATGGATCATAACTCAGTAGTTTCTAGGAAGCACTCAGCTAATATTAATAAAACAGCCTCTTGAAGAATATAGGGTTCATGTAAATGTCTGTCATCATTGTCAAGTCAAAGAGTCAGATATCTAATACCAAGTAATCTTACTTAAATCCCAGCTGCCGGCAAACGACCTGTGTATTCAGCTCTGTCCACCCATCATCGCAGATTGTGCCCCACTGCCCAGTATAATAGACCTCCAGGCGTCCCTCATGACCGCCTTTCCCACTTGTTAGCCTTAATGCACCATCTGTGTCATTAACAAGTAAGGAAAAACAAAAACAAGAATCAATTTTTCTTAGGTCCAATTATTGTTCTGAAATAAAATGAATATAATCATATTTTACTGTATCTCATTATTCGATTACTAAATCTAGTGCTGGTCACTGAATACCACTTAATGAGAAGATGAAAGAAATGCCATAATGCGCCTAGGTTGTTGGGAAGTGTTGCATAATGCAGTTGCTTAAGTGCCAGAGAAAAAGTGTGAGATTTTGATCCCCCAAGCCCTTATTACACACCAAGTTCATAGGAATGGGTTCTAACCACATGATGTCATTGTACAGGCACCCTACCATTTTCTTTGTGTATTCTGCTCTTTCCCATTGCTTTTATGCTTTACTGTTACTGATAGATGCGATACATGGTTAAGGCATGCCCTGTACAGTAAGTGCCAGTTAGCATGCTGAAGAAGAACCAAGGCTTTGTGTAGAATAATGAGGTTTTCTGTACCTCTAAAATTTCCACAGGCAACAGCCTGCTCTTTCTGATACTGCCACAACATGTTATTACTGAGGGGGTTTGTGCAACTGCAGACTTTAAAAATTCTCCCTCCAGAGATGACGGTTTTGCATGTGTCACTGTTGTTCTTGTGTGTTGGTAATTGAACTACCTGCAAGAGGTGTACAGGAGACACCGGCATCTTCTTTGTGGCCACAGTTGTGTTCCCGCCAGGAGCTTTTTGGACACTGTTCTATAGATAGCTCATTTCCTGTACAGCGCACTTCATCCAGCAGCACGGGACCTGAGCCTTCTCCAAAGTAAGCCTGGCTCCATGCCTTGGCAACACCCCTGTTGAAATGGAACAAA
Source organism: Oxyura jamaicensis (assembly GCF_011077185.1). Lineage (NCBI taxonomy): Eukaryota > Metazoa > Chordata > Aves > Anseriformes > Anatidae > Oxyura > Oxyura jamaicensis. The sequence goes on along the minus strand of NC_048896.1, from coordinate 41,220,325 downwards.
CACCAAGTCAAGTACAGGCAAGCTGAAGAGTCTTGGATGCAGTGGGAACAGCTAAAATCTTGCATATCCAGCTTCTAAAATAGCAAACAGGACTGCCTGAGAAGCTGCTGCTCTGGTAACCAGCTGACAGAGCAGCCTGTGTTATATACCTCTACTGCAATGTCATTCTGTGCCCAGCTTCTAACTCAGCTTCGGTTCAACTACAGCTGAACTTAAGCATGCTGTTTTGACATTTCCATAGTTTGAACATGCTTTTGACATCAAATTCCATTGTTTCATATTTATGACACTTCCCTTTTCTGTCTCTTAATTTTTAAGCATAACATTCCTAAAAAAAGATTGTAGATTTACAGATGGGTACGAGGCTTCCACATTTAATTTTCATCTAATATTTATATGTGGTCATAATAATCCTATAGATAACTAGAGCGACTTTCATCTGTTAACCTCAAAGCATATTAAACAAATCTCAAATATCCATCTGAAGCAGCTAAATGTGATTGTTCTCCTTTTAGTCATTTAAAAGCCGTGGTAAAGAGATCTTAAGTGAATTGACAATGTCATAAGGTAAATTAGTTGTAGAAATAAGAACAGCAAACAGACCAATAAGTACCCTTGTGCTTGTTATACGCATTAGGTCAGCATAGGGGATTTTGAGCTCAAAAACCTACATAAACTGAAAACACTCCATTGGTTCAGCATTACAGAAATCATGCAATGTTCAACACTTTATGATCTATCAGGATTTTTCCAGTTCTATTCGTTAAGATAAAATGCCTTTCATATCTAAATGATTTTTCATTATTTGTTTTCCTTCCACTCAATGGCTTCTCCATTCATATATCCAGTCTTGTTTTTATGCAAGTGTTTTCAATATCTGTCTTATTATGAATATCGTTACTAACACCTAGCAGGAAAGGTGTATTCAGTTTATACTGAAAACATGACAGATCTTGGCTTTTTTTTTGTTTCAGACTGTGGTCATTCAAACTCTTAAAAGGCTTTTGTAAAGGTGTGTCAGAATTGTCCATTGCTATGATCTTTTCCATGTGAGTTGCATTAATTCATGGTTTTGAGGCAGTGCTTTATTGATCCGTATATGGATTTAGATAGATGTGGATTTCATTTTTACTGCTTTGAATAAAGCTATACAATCTGTTATCTCTTTTTATAGGAAAACAATACTAAATTTACAGTTTGTGATCATACAAATTCTTAATGAACAGTAAAAGGGGTATGGGAAAAATAGCAACAATAAGAGGCTTACAAAAAGTTAAATCAAGATCAGAAAAAAGTTCTATAAAAAGGAAGAAAGTAGGAAGTCGTGGTAGATACTGTGTAGATGATACGTGCCCAGTAAATAAAAGCACATATGAGAAAGGTAAATTAAATAATCTGTGTTTTGCATTCATGTCTTGTTTAAAATCTGTTTTTCATATTGTTAAACTGAAGTGCTTCAATCTTAAAAGTGCTGTGAATTTTCAGACTGTTTCTCTGATGACCAGATGCCTTCTTCAAGTGGTGGGGTGCACAGAAAATATCAAAAAGCAAGTCTTATTTACTCAGTAGGGAAATGAGCTGTAATCTGCAATTGCTTCAGAGAAGCAACTGAGCAAAACAAAAATACCCTCGAGTACTCAGCAAGTAACATTTTAGCAAAACACATTCTGCTTTCTTCTGGGAATTTATCAGGGCAAGTTAGTAAATTCAGTCTGAAGCTAGTACTTTTTTTTTTTTTTTTTCTTTTTGAGAGAGATTTTTAATTAGACATTACCTTTTCTTTAGAATGACCTTTCTAATTCCAAATAACGTATCACCATGCATGGTCATCTAATGATGATGATCCTATCATTAATCATATACACAAGAGAGTTGAATTGACATTACACAATCTTTACATGCTATTAATATCTGTAATGCCTTTCTTTACCTTTTTTTTTTTTTTTATGTAGTCTTTTCTACATAAGCCTTAGATGACAAAGGAAAATAAACTAGGGAAAAATGGAAATCTGGTGTCAACGGAGCATGCTGGTTCCCACACGGCTCACCAGTAGGTTTAGAAGCTTTGTAAGTACAGCACAGATCTCAGCCTTTTGAGCTAATTTGGATGGCACCAGCAGGAGTACACAGCCTCAGTTTCAGGTTAAAAAATGAGTACACTCTGGTTAATGCCACAAAACTTGCTGCCTTCACCACCACTTCTTTTAATTCTTCATAATTCCAGCAGAGTTTTGCAGGTGAGTTCTATCCCAATCTCCTCTGCACTGATCTGTTTAGTTCTCAGCCCAGGCTGTCTCATATATAATCCCCTAGTCCTCCTTGATTTTATATCTTAGTATTGTCTCTGCATCTTGCTCCTCATTCTTTCCATCTCTAACCCATCTGCCTTTCATTCCAGTTGTCCCCATCTCCTTCGTCTGGGATCCAGCAGTTCTCCTCTTTGCCTCCCAGTTCTGCAGCATCTTTCCTCGTGTGCTGGATAGTTAATCCTGTGTGTGGTATCAAAATCACCTCTGGCTGTTCAGAAGAGGAGCAAGAAAATCTTGTGCTGCTATGACTAGATTATGGACTATGCTTAGTTCAGGCAGAATCGCTTGCAAATTCAACTGGTATCTACTTCAAAACTTCGAACTGGTATCTACTCAGTGCATGCAAGCTGACAGTTTTCAGAGATTCATGACTTAAATCTTCAGAGATTCTCATAGGTAGGCCAAAAAGATTATCCTTTCTGACAAAAGCAGTTTTCACTCCAAAGCAAGGAGACTGTTAAACTCTTCAGCTGAATGGAAATGGATGAAAGGATTTTAACAGTAAAAGCAACTTCCTTGTCTGTTTTTGATTGCAACTTTTCTGAAATTGTAATGCATGTTCAATAAAAAGTCAGAATTTATTCTGAGAAAGAATAAATTTTGTCTAACAGACAAAATTGCATCTATCATATGACACTGAAAACTGGATCTTGAAAGTATTGGCACTGTACCTGACCTTTCTATAAATAAATGTAGTTCCTGCTTTGAAGAATTAATGCAATTTTAAAGGAACATCTCTGGAACACTCCAGGCTATGTATCTTACTACCTTCCCTGCTTTGTTGCTGGAGTAGAAAACATCTAGAAAAACAAACCCAAGGCCAAGCTGCCGACAGACAACTTCAGCATCTGCATCATCCCACTGATCATCACAGATAGTGCCCCACTGGCCCGCATGGTAGACTTCTACTCTTCCTTCGTAAGCGTTGTTCCCACCAGCCAGACGGATCGGAGTAAAGACAGAAGCTGTGATCAAACACAGATTATAGGAACAGGTCATTTTGTTATCCTGATAGTAAAGGGAAAAGAGGGTTTCTCTGACACTGCTGAAGAATTGGATTTTAATTTTTCTAATTAGATGGAAAACCTGAAAGTAAACTTGCTAGAAATTAGCAAGTCTTCCCTGAGCTCCACACAGAAGATAAAAAGTAATATACAGACAAGAAGCCGTACTGCTCTTGACTTTCTTAAGTGTCCACAGATACTTAGGACCAAGTACTACACTCTGTCAGTGGTTGCATTTCTACCAATAGGGGCAAAATTGGCTCTGTTTAACCATATGTAGCATTTGAATGATGTACAATGTGATTCATTTTTGCATATGCCTTCCAACCAATTAATGCTACTATTTCATCTATTTCTTGGCTGAAAAAAAAAAATCAAGGGAATTTCTTCAAGTCTATCTTACTATTCAGTGGTGTGAAATGTTTCTTTGTTGTTGTTGTTGCTGGGTTTGTTTCTTTTGTAATTAATTAAAATGCTAATGGCAGTAGAACCTGCAGAACAGGCAACTTCAGAAAACTTCATCTAGTCTGCAGAATCTCAGGATCAATTTAACTAATTTTAGATATCCTGGGCTCTGAATTATTGATAATCTTACTTTCAGCATTATTGAAACAGACAAAATGCCTTCAATATATTTATCTAAACGAACAAACTTTTCTGGTGAAAATTTTTATAAGCAGAAGGAAAACCTTATGATCAAAAAGTATAATTTTCCAAATGTATAGTTTTCAGTTTCTTTAGGCAAAGCTGTTTCTCTTGCCTTGGCCTTCAAGTTCTTTCCTAGCTTAAGGATTTTTCTTTCTTCTACACTACTGTTTTCTAAATTAAGTATAAAATTATGGTTTGGGAAGTCATTCATCAAAATATTCCTCGTAAATAGTGGAGCTTTAGGACAAAAATGCATCTACCTTTGGGTAGGAATGCAAGTAGGAGAGGAAAAGAAACACAGGGTTGGCTGCAGCCATACAACATGTTTTGCTTACAGCTGAAGAGACTGCCACTGCCAGTTTTTCAGCACTGCCAGCCTTCCTTGAGGTCAGCAGCATCTTAAACCTGGTGGCATAACTGCCTATTTAGATGCTGTTTATCATGTCAGTTAAAATAATATGAATTATCTTAAAAGCCTTGGTAATATGTTTTCCTGGTAATATCACATTTGATTTGTATGAGTGATGTGTGAGGTGGCAATCTTCAGGTAGGAGACCTCAGACCTGCTGTTTTAAATGTACACAGAATAGGACAAAAACTTTATAGCTCCTTGTGCAATGCCAGCCAAAGTCACAGTAAGGAATCTAAGTCCAAGGCTCATCAGAAACTTCTGTACTAAAGCTGTGTTTAGCCTCTGAGTGAAATTGGTGCTCCTCCCTATTGTTCACAAAAAGCTACCAAATTGATGTGTAGCATGTAGCATCTACCAAAGAACCTCTGAGTGAGTAAATAAATAAATAAATAAATAACACGAGAGGGATAAACGATCCTTTTACAGCCAGAAGTCCCTTGGGGAATTCTAGCTGTTTCACCCTTCCTCACAACCTGGATCTCAAACCAACAATTTGCTTCTTGATTATAAAATGGTGGTTCTGCTAAATTGCCGCTTGCACAGCATAGTGGAATCTGAAATAGTTAATGATGCTATGAGTCAATCTGTTTAATTTCCTGTTCCAAGAAGTCTAATAAAGTTTATTTATTTAACAATTATTAATTATTACTACTTCCATTTAAATAAGGTAAATACCATATGTATTTTTTTTTTTTTACCCAGGGAAGAGCTACACGTGACAGCAGCAGCCATTTTTTGAGGACATGTTCCATCCTGCCAGATGTCTTTTTCACATGACAATATAGTTGCTTCATCACCACGACAATGCACTTTGCTCCAGTAAACAGGAATAAGGCCCAGTCCAGAAAATGGTATGTGTTTTGCTGTACCTTTTTCACTGTAAGAAGAATAATCAGGATGTTAGAACTGGGGGCAAGGGGAGTGGAACATTTGTTTGTGAAATCTGTTCATTCCTGGTACTTATATATAAATCTTGGGGTAGAAAACAAAGGGCTTTCTTGAACAGTGTAAAGTCATCACATTTTCATACGGTTCAGCATTGTCTTCTGCACAGAGCAAAGTAACAGCGTTGCACGTGTGACCCAGATCTTGACATTTTATCATGGGATATTTTAGTATACTGGCCTGTGCTGCTGCAAGGCTAGCCACATTCCTGTTCTCCCAGTTCTTAACTACAAAAATCAATACATAAGTTCCTTCCACAGTCCATATGTGAACCTACAGTACCATCCTGCAACAGATACACTTCCAAGAGAAATAATGCAAAGGGGCCTTTCACTTTTCTTCCCTCCCCATATGTATGTCACGGTTATGTATAACATGGTTATACATATGTATAACATGGTTATAATATGGGGCTGTAAAATCACCTCACACTGCATTAGATCAGGCTTTTAAATTAAAATGAGGAAAGGAAATATTGCACGTAGACAGCTAAGTCATAACCAAAATCACAGCCTCCAGATGGCTGAACTTTTATCCCATATAATCCTTGTATTTTTTAAGTTGGCATGGTGTGTCCAGATTAATACTGAACCTTATAAAACAGCTTAGATACTGTTCTGGCTTGCAGTCTTAAAAAGTGGAATAACCATTAGGAATGCCACAATGCAAATATGGTATCCTAGCCCCCTACTGCTTGTAGCGAACACAATCACTTTTTTGATATGTAACTGCAAGAAATGTTAGAAAGGCAATAAATCCAGCCATACTTTGTGTCTAATTGAGAAACTGCAAACTGAATGGAGTTCTAAGGGAGGATATCCAAGTAATATTTGTTTGCCTAACTTGGATAACATTGATTTTCTAGAAGTTGAATCTGCATTTTTAAAGCTTCCTGAAGGTATGGGCATTTTCTTCCTTTTACTCAGTTTCATCTTGCTATTGGAATTGCAGCATCACTATAGGCATTATCTAGAATTGAATGACTAAATTACGTTAAAAGGTCCTGTTGATTAAATCCCCTCTGACAGCAGAGGGAACCAGTGGTCAACAAGGACAGTGAGCTGTTAGCACAGTTCAGGGACTTTCGAACTCCACAATATTACCATGACCTCATAAAATGTTTTCATGAGAACATTTTTTGTGTGTGTGTGTGTGTGTGTTTAGTTATCGAAGTGTAACAGTAAAAGTAAACCATACAGATTATCTTGTTGCAGGAAGATGCACACAGCAAAAATACTACATTTCCCAAAAAATCTAGGATGCCTCCCAGATGTCTTTTGGCAGGGTATTATGGATGATTACCAGGGTAACACCATGCCCCTGGAAACCAGGAATATTCCTTAAATTAGGAGGCCATGGAGAGGCTAATTCTGACCCCATTTACATTTTTATAGATTCAGTAACTTAACAAGAGCTGCCCTTAATTGACACTTACATAAGCGAGATTAGGATCAGACCTCATATTTCTGTGCTCATGGACATCTACTGGACGCCTACTAAAGGAGATTTTGTTTTACTTTGAAAGCACAGATCTACCCTGCCTCTGCTCTTCATCAGATCCCACACACAGCTTTCAGATGAAATACTGATTCTCACAGTGACCTCTTTGAACTACAACACAATTCAAAGAAGCAAAAGATCACCCTTTACACTGTAATGTCATTAAAATAAATTCACTGACTTTTACTCAGATTAAAACTTACCCAAGTGCAAGCTGCCGACATATGACTGTTGCATCATTATTGTCCCAATGGCTGCCACAGATTGTTCCCCAGACTCCATTCAAATAAACCTCCACTGTGCCTTCAAACTCATTCTTGCCACCTTGGAGTCTCACTGACCCTAGTTAAAAGAATAAAGTTAGGTCTCCAAGATGCTCCATCACTCATTTATCCTACATAATAGATTCCGAATCTGTTTTTGGACTACCATCTTACTTTGCACACTTTGGGTAAGCTAAGAACTACTCCGTCATATCTAACATATGTTTGTGATATATAAAAGCAGACAACCTTTTTCCATAACTTTTCTGATTCTTCTGATACTACAATCTAGTTAAAGATCTAACCACCAAAAGAAAGTATGTACAGACTGCATAATTATTTAAATGTGGTTAAAAAAAGCTCTACCCAAATGAGCAAAATCTATCTATATATGAGTGTTATGCTTTTATCTTCCACATAAATCCATCCAGCATAAAAATAAAAAATAATTAAGAAAAAAAGAAAAACATGGATTGCATAGCTTTTTCTCTGAGCCATGTAAGATTATGTATGTCATGTATGTCAGTAGTTTATTTTAGCCAAAGAATGCATTTGTTCATACTTGTTCTCAGACAGGAATACACTTGTAGTTCTATTAATGTAGTTCTACTTGTAGTTCTATTAATTCATGAGGGCTTTTAAGGAAATTCTCAGATAAAATAAGCTAAAAACATTAGGAATTTTCTAAAATAAGTGAAAAAAAGTCTGCTTCTTGGGAGCAACAAATCCAAGAAAATTAATAGATTTTGCATTTTTATATTACAGTAGTTTTACTTGAGGTGCAAGATGTATCTGCTGTTGAATGTAGCCAAGTGACACTTACAAAGGTGGGAAAAAGCTGATAATAGGTCTGACTCTACAGAAGCAGAACAGAGTCAGAACAGTAATTCAGCACGAATGAATTTCTGTTAAATTATCAAACAGCCTAATTGTGTCCATTAATATTGCCTGAAATCTTGGTTAATCCATCTGCCTCTGCTCTGTGATCTACTTAAAATCATAAGCTACGCCATCGTCCAGCTTGCAGCATTTTTAGCAGTAGAAAAGTCAATGTTTGTCCCTGCCTTCATTGTATATGTGTTCATATATGAGTATATAATAATAATTATAATAATAGCAACAGTAGGTCGATCTACTTTTTCTTCTCAGCTTTCACTCAGATTGTGTTCTGGTTTGAATTTAGTTCAGTATAGTTTATAAAACTCCCAAGCCAAATGACTCGAGGAATTAATTAACCTCAAATTTGATTTTGTGTGTTCCTTTTTGCCTCCTATTTATTTTCTCAGCGGTAACTTACTGTGCAGTAAATTACAAACAAAAGTTATTCAACTTACAGGGTGAGCTATCATTCAGCACAGAGGATGATAAATGGTAATAATAAATGATAATTACATAAATGATAATTACAGCAACATTGTAGCCATAATGCTTGTCGTTTTTCTGTCTTTAAAGTCTTTCTTTTTATGCTTCTCTGTCACATACAGACAGGCTCTGGAATTTTGTTCATTTCTGCTCCTCACCAGACATTTGTGTAGACTATTATTTCCACTTCAAATACCAATTTTAGTCATAGCAAAATGATTCCTGCCATTCCAGAAATTGTGTTTGAAGATGTCGTTTCCAGAAATGAGTTTATTTTTGTACATGATTGCTTAAGGTCCTGCATGACACCTATTGAAATCAATACAGTGTTTCCTGAGTACACATTATACAGCATTTCTATGCAAATATTTGGATAAGGGAGTACTAGACGATTAAAATTATCTTCTAATGTCTCCATGGCAGAATGTGGCTCACTGCTCTTTCTATAATTGCAGAATTCCCAATGACAACAGTGGAAGAATTTATTCATGTACACAGAGTAAAAGATGATACCAGAGATAACTTTCACACATCAGCAAGTCTTTTCCCAACAATTAAAAATGAAATAAATGTGAAATCCTTTGCCTGTCTGATGGAAGCCTCATGAAAGAAGTCTGAGAAGCATGGAGATCTCGCTCTGGACACATACTGTTAAACAAAGAAAACAGACTTTACCCTGCTGCCCACTCGTCCAGAGAACCCCAGGTGACTTTCCACCTCCTTGAGGTGGAAAAATATACTACTGGGATCAGTTCGTAAGGAAGGGGCAAAGATTGGAAGGGACAGGGCCTTATTTCCATGTGCCTCTGTGACAAGACCTATAGGAAAATAAAAAAATGAGGGATTTTTTAAAAAATCATCTCTTATCTCAACAAAATATTTTGGTTTCCCTTTTTCCTGCAGATTTACAGCTGCTTATAGGAACACCAACGTTTTTTGAAAGACAGTAGAATATATAACAGACCTCTGTTTATCTCACAAGAAAATACAATAAAGAACCAGCTACCATCATATGGAAAAAGGACACAATATGATTATTAAAGGTAAATTTTTAACAAATTTAAAATATTCTTGATTTTCACCTATAATTTAATCTAGAAGGAAACAAAGAGAAAGCCTATTCTTACATGTAACTAATATTAAACCTTTTATTAAGTCTGAAGTGTAATAGATTTAACTGAATATATAGTATAACAAAACCATTTCTAACATGGTTGCATTGATTCATACTTTTCTCTTAGGCTGGTGTTGATATCTACAGCTATGCCTAACCTAAAATATCCATGGCAAAATCCAGCATTCACTCCTCAGGAAAAACAGTAAGTAAAGACTTTTTTCTTAAATAAAAGTTGAAACCCCCCAAAAGGTTGCTTAGTATTTTACAAAGCCCCTGTCTAAGTCAGTATTTCAGCACTGAATCAAAAGTAAAATGATACAGTACTCTACATGTTTCATATGCACTTTGAAGTATGTGTTAGTTTATGATAAGTCATAATTATGTAGCAAGCAAACCAAAGAGCAAATTAATGAGAAAATGATTGTTCTGTAGTTTATTCAAAATGTTGCAGTATTCGGCCCTTGGTAGTTATTTTACTGGATCAAGAGATTCATTAACTACAGTAAAATTGATACCTCAAAAAACATAACAGAACTTTAAAATATATCACTTCGCTTCAATAGGTTATTTTTCCTTTCCAATACTTTCCAAAACTTTTACTTCATAACGAAACAGATTTATTTCTTATGCAAAAAGATTGCAGGAAATTGCAATCTGACCAACATTATCTACCATCATGTATTGTTATGCTATATTACTGTTATTAGCTGATGAGTCTGTCTTTGTTATTAAGAATGTATTAGTATCTTCATTGTAGGGTAGTCAGTGTTTGCCTAGTTAAAATGAGCAGGAAACACTCTTTTACTTCAGAGGTGGCAAGGAAACTAATATTTAGTATGATCAAAAGGATACCAGATAAATCTTAATTTTATTAATCCTTAATTCTTATTTTCACTGGTTAAGTCTTCTGCTGTTACATTTTAACACAAGTCCATACTACACTTCAACATGCCTGTTCCAAGTGGCTTACTTCTGTGCTCTCCTTGGGGCAGCTTTGCACAAGAGCATTTGAATTACTTCTCAGCAAACAGGTCTAGCTTCAGCATATGTAATGGAACATCTATGTTTCTGGAGTTGTAGATATGGCAGAATCTCAGATTTTTTCAGCTGTAGGTTTTGAGCTGGTTGCTGAAGAAAACTAAACGTGATGGGTGCAGAGCTAGCACAATAACATCTATTCTGGCTTGCATGCAATGCTCTGAGAAATGCACACAGCTCAATAAGGTGTCAAGCCTCTAATTGAAGTGCTAATCAATCCCTCACTGCCTCAGCACCAAACTCAATAGCAGGGAATGCGAGTGAGTACAGGGACCCTGCCCATAGCTCTCAGTGCCCTCCTCAGCACTGGTCAGAAAGAGGAAGGAGCCCCTGCAGCAGAGGTGAATTGACCCCACAAGAGTAAGAGAAAATGACACGTGAGCACAAAGTGGGACTTGCAGGCAGCTTCAGGACACCTATTGTGGTCTTAGGATGGCATTCATTCAGCCCTTTATTGAAGAATACAGATTTACCATCTTCACAGAAACTCAATCATTTATACACACTCAAAATGTGGACGCATTTCTTTTAATTAATGTTCTGCCCGAGGTTACTGATGGTCAATCACGTTGTTTACATACAGTCTGGTAATTTTAGTTGCCCTGGTATTTGCCCAAGTAAGAATCTGCTATCACTGTAAGAATCCGCTATCACTGTTTAAAAGAGATTAAGTTATACTTGCAGATGTTAGGAAATAAGGGTATCCAGTGGGTGCTGCTGAGACTTGCTCAGCAGCACCTGCCATATAGACTCAAGCTGAGACACAGCAACTAAAAAAAAAAAAAAAAAAAGAGAGAGAGATGCTGGATAACTTCAAACCCTATTTTATTTTCTACATTTCACTGAGAACAAGCATTGTTACTATGTGTGGCTGAATTGAAAATAGAATGAGAATCACATCCATTTTTGCTTATGTGTAAGTACTGCAGTGATAGGGTTTAAAGGTGTACCAGTATTTTCTTCATAACACCTGTATTCAAAGACTTGTAGTTTGGCTATAAAATGTAGATTTTCAAGAGTAATCAGAAGGAGAATTTTCCTGTGCCTTCTCCTCTGGTGCTACATTCAGAGGTCTGAAGGAAAGCAAAAGAAATATTACTATTCTGGAAATTTGTAGAAACAGCAAATGTTATTTTTGCTTTCATTTGCAAGGTGTTACGATGTGGGATAGTGCCACAGAAAGGCCCTGCACTGCTAATGTTGCCTTGCAGTAATTAACTAGGTATAAATTAACACTACGTGTAAGGGTCACCTATTGATATATGCTCTATATCTCACCTAACAACTTCTAGTATTTCCAAACACTAGTGGATTCAGAATACATATAAAAGTGTCCCAGTTTCAGAATGAATTGAATTCATTGGTTTGCACAAGGTTCTTGAAAAAAAATCTGCCCAGTCTGACACCAGTTCAAATCAATGGAAACTCTTCTGCCCTTCCAGGGTTATCCCTGGATGAAATCAAATAAAAGATTCCTGTTGACTTCAGAAAAACAATGAACGATGCTCACTGTGCAGTTGTCCAGCACTTTCAGTCTAAAATTATAATTCTTTTCTCTTGGTAGTTACACCTTGAAAAAGGGTGCATCCATCAGAATTGCTTTGTAAGATCTACTTTAGTACACAGCATTATTGCATACTCAAGGAGCTTTATACTAGGAGTTTCATAAATAATATATATATTGAGTATGTAATGTGCTGACTTGGTTCCTCTGTAGCAGTGAGGTTCATCACATCAACAATCAATGGTTTAAGGTTCTGAAAAAAAAAATATGATTAAATTTTAGGAATGTAATGGGTTCTAAAGGATTGCAATTATCTTATGTGATACAGAGCTGCAGAAATTGAGGGGGTCTCATGCTGTGCAGCTGTAATAAGAATGGTTCCAGAAGAGCTGCTTCAGTCTTAGAAGGAGAAAATAAACATTCATGTTTAATTTTTCATCTTTTTTTTTTCTTTAACCTTATGCTAATAAAAAAAAAAA
>NC_048896.1:41204959-41207734 GCF_011077185.1 Oxyura jamaicensis | reverse complement strand
TTTTCATCTTTTTTTTTTCTTTAACCTTATGCTAATAAAAAAAAAAAAGTCCCAAAATACCTTCCATCAACTGCCCAGACCATAGTGTAATAAGTAGGGAGAATAATCTGGTGTTTAAACTATGAGCCTGAGGCTTGATTCTTCTCTCCCAGAACTTTTGTGAACCATTATTTGATTGGCATTAGTGGAATTACCCTGTGATAAAAGAGATTCAAATGGAAAGACTCCACACTTGGGATGTTCTGGAGGTGTGTGTTTGATTTCCAGTTCTGACACTGACTGGTGTGACCTCTGGCGAGAAATATGCCCTCTCTTTTATTGTTTCCCCTTTGCAAAAAAAAAGAAAACTAGTTAACCCATTTTACTCAAAGAGCTTTAGATACGTAACAACATATAATGCAGAATACTGTAACTACATGCCACATAAACATTGTGTGGCAGCAGTTGCTTCCAGGCGCTGACAGGGACTTCTGTTTTCAAGCATGAGTAAGGTACACACAGCTAAGCTGCTAATAGCAATGCCTAAAATTCTAAATTCTGCTAAATTGTAAATTTTGCTGGTTCTGTATACAGCATACTCTTGTACTCATTTATTTTCCTCTATGATTTCCATGCTTAATCATGATAATTTATATCCATTTGTATTTGGTTTACTTGCTTTCAAAGATTGAATAAGAAATATTACCCAGATGCCTCTCATTTTAGGAGGAAATAAAACACCAAAATATATTATTTTAAACTATTAATTTAATCATAGGCTGGTATCATTTTGTATAATTGCAAAGGCATTTTTGTTTTGTTTTGTTTAATTTTCCAGCATTAATGTTAAAATATAAAGCTCTTTAATATATACGCATGCACAAAGTTTAACCAATTAATTTTGCACATTAGTCTTAATATGTACGCTAGAAAATCCAGGAGATTTGTGCTTAGGGCTTTGAACGTAGTATTGTATTTACTTATTGCAGGTGCCTAATAACTGAGTGTGGGCTTCCTCAGCACATGTACTAATAATGCAACAGATGCAGGAAGATTATCTCTAGTCTGTCCTCTAGCTATAAACTGCCTCATAACATTGTCTTGCTTGCATTTCTTTGCTTCTTGTGAAAAAGAAACATATTTCAGGACCAAAGTTATAGTAACGTCTATTTCTGGTCAAACGGCTTGATGTTCCACCTTAAGCCATTTCATACATTCCGTAATTCTTTGGTTTCCCCTCCACAAAGACTTTTGGGCAGACTTTTGGCCCATGGAAATCACTGAGAATTTACTGCTGAATCCAAAAGACTCAGGGAGGAAAACAGACAAACAAAAAAACTCTGAAAAGAGTAAAGAAACATAGCTAAATCCAAATCATGCAGTATTTTTGGCATTTTTTTTCATGATCAAGTTCTTACTGAACTTACAGGGGATTCTAGAATTTGCTTCAGTAAGAGCACAATTGGGTTTTTAGCAATAAAATGATACGTTATTCCTCACTGGCAGATTACTCCAAAATCCTTACAAAGTACTTTGTAAACCAGACAGAACAATTCTGGATAAAACTATGAATATGATAGATTAAATTAAAGAAGCAACTGTGGGACCCTTTTTCAAACTGAGACCAGTCAAAGGGTGTGAAATCTTCTGGATTCTTTTCATCTGTGTCTAGTTATCTGTATTCTCCACCATGGCATCAGCTGCCTGGTATTCTTTCCCAGGAAAACATCTGTAATACATAACAGCATTTGGTCTTCTTGAAGGAGTACTGTGTTGACTTTGAACATGGTTTTGAAAGCTGCATTTTTATTTTATTTTATTTTTTAATGCATATATTAACACTATGGACCTCGGTTCCTCCATCTGCTCTTCCTGTGATATTTTATACCAGTATGTATAATTATCACATTGTTAAAATTATCATCCTTTTTTCAGCTCTGTATCTGATATGCCTTCGTAGGACTATCATTGGAAGAGAAAGATAGCCATCCCCTTCAGGGATCAGAGAGGAAATTTAAAGAAAAAAAAAAAAAAGGTAAAAACTTCCACAAGAACAAAATTATTCATACCAGTATTAATAATTAATGCCCTTGTTGGTGTTGCGATATTATGAAATATGTAAAAGGAAGGGCAACAAAGAAGAGAGTCTTAATTTTTATTGCAGCAATTATACTTGATTGTTGTTAGTATGTGTATAGATAGGATGCAATTCTTACTTAGGAGATGATACTAAAGAGATGCAGAAGGCAATGCTTCCCTCCAGTGAAGTCATTCCAAACGCGCTATACGTAAATATATTTAACTCTACGGAGAGCTGCCAAAGACCCAACCATGCTGCCGAAACCTACGGCTGCCCATGTGCCCAGGGGCTGGGTGCTGGAGCGGCAGCACGACTTCTCTCGGCGGGCTGCGCACACGGGCTTGCCGACCGCCTTCTCGCTTTTCCCCCCATATTTCGGGACAGAGAAGGAGGGAGGGAACCCAGTGCCCCGCGGAGAAGCGCCCCGGGTTAGAAAGTGCTGGGGCACTTAGAAAGGGCTAGCCGTGCTGGCCAGCCCTGGGCAGCCGGGCAGCCTGCGGCGCACTCACGGCGCGGCGCTTGAGGCGAGCTGCCTAGCGCCGGCACTGCCCGGGGACAGCGCAACGCGGGACCTGCTGCAACGCGGGACCTGCTGCCGGGGCAGCCGCGGGTGTCAAAGTTGAAGACCCGCCGGGCTGTCTCCCGCTCCGCTCCCCGCCCGGCTACGCGTCCCCGCCGCCCCCCGCCGCCCCCCGCCGCCCCCCGCCGCCCCCCGC
>NC_048896.1:41129449-41204559 GCF_011077185.1 Oxyura jamaicensis | reverse complement strand
GCGGCGGGGCCGGGAGGCCGCCGGAGACCGGCTCCGGCCCGCGGGCGCCGGGCAGCGCCCCCAGCACCAGCGCCAGCAGGAGAACGCCTAATGCCATGGTGCCGGTACCGCCGGCTTGGGCCCATCGCCCCCTCGCACCGCCGCCGGGATGCGAAGGGGGGAGGCGGGGCCGCGGCGTCCCGCTAATCCCCCTCCCTCCCGCCTCCCCGCCGCTCCCCCTCAGCACGGCCTCGGGGTCGCTTCTAGCCCCCATGCCGCACCCCAGCCCTTTTGGCACCCTGGTGTGTTGGAGGGTTCGTAAGGAGACGAGGGGGAGCGGGCAGAGCCCGGCCCGGCTGTTAGGGGGGAGACATGCACTTAGTGGGGCCGCATGTAGGGCTGCGGGCACAGCGACGGAGAGAGCCATCAAACAAAGGGGCTGCGAACAAACGCCGCCGGGAGCAACGTCTTCGAGGAGTCAGCTTTATCCCGTGTGCTCTGAATAGCAAACAATCTGCTTTCCGCCAGCCGCCGCGGAGTTTTGCGTGAGCTGATCATCTCTGATTTCTCCCTCCTACCGGCACGGCCATCACTTAGTTTAATCTCTGTCTTGTATCGTCCAGCTAAACAATACCATACTGGTTGGGCTGTTTGTTATCCTTTATTTACCACCGTTTCTACTCTCTGCTGTTCATTTTTTTTGCTAAGTGTGACTGCCTGATAGAGCACACACCCCTTATTTGCCAATTTGTCTGTCCTGTGAGTTTTCACATTCACCTCCGCAGAGGATCTTTATCCTCTCCAAATGTTTTTGGCTGAGAAGTGCTCACCTGGCGTCTGGGTGAGCTTATCAGTAGTTGCACAACCTTGCCTTCTGGCAAGGGTCTAAGAGCGTGCTTCCTGCTTTCCATGCAGGACCCCATGTAACACCGTTAAACAGTGGTCTCCCTTCAGCAGCCTTCAAACTGCTCAAAAGGGGCTGGAGGCTGGTTTGCCGATTTAAGCTTTTGCTTATAAGGACAAAGCTCCAGTGCTAAGGAAAAGCAGATACTACAGCATTTGGTATCACCTGTATTCGTTTGAGTTGTGCTGATCTGTGATTGAAGTATTCTTGTGACAATACAATTGGTACTTTAATCCCTCACGAAGTTAAAGAGCACTCTCCTAGGGTTTCTACAGCAACATGATAACTATGCTGTTACATGTGTCCATTGCATTTCTGTGTGGGTTTAAGCACACAGGTTGGTCTTGCTTTCTGAGTTTTCTTTTGAGGCACATGTGTATGCATTAGTTTACAAACTGTCATGACTGGGATGAGCATAATTTGGTCTCAAAAAAATGGAGTATGTACAAGATACTAGCCTGAAACCAACTCATTATGGCCATTCTTTATTTGTCTGCAAATTTGTTGCTGTCATGGCAAGTTGGTTGCTTTCATCCTTTGGAAGGACGGGTTAAAAGCATGTTCAGCCTAGCTGCTTAAGGCTACCTTCACTAACTAGTAAACACTTTTTGGCATTACAATAACAGCAAAATTTTCCCTGACCTAAGCTCTTCCCTGTTCCCCCCCCCCCCCCCCCCCCCACAGCCTGGAAGAGGCATGGTTCTGCAGATCAGCATGGGAGCAAGAGAGCAGATGAGTGTGATGAATCTTGTAAAACCCTTCAGGCAAAGCTTTGAGTCTGGTACTTATTTATGTATTCTGATTTCATTTGTCTCCTCTAGGTGTGTGGGCCTGCAGGAATCTCACATGCAGGGAACTTTCTTTGCCTGTGTAGGGTAGGGGAGTTTGTATTTTAGGTTACAAAATGGTACTTAAGTGGGGGGCATGGAGGGATAGGAAGAGAAGAGGTTACACAGGTGAGAAGGTTAGGAAGCAACATCTTGAAGAAAAGAGTACTTATCATTATGACCCCTTTCCCAAGATGCGGTTCAGGTTAAATCAAATAATCCACGTGCACAGGTTCAGACTTGAAGATTTTGATTTTTATCATGATTTTTGTTTTTGATGTAATCATATAAGGGGAATGAGCATTAATTTGTTTTAATAACTGTGAATTGGCTTCCAGCCAATTGGGAGATTGCTAATGCTACAGGAAATACTACTTTTGTTAGAATTTACATATTAGGGACTTAGTCTGGTTTCCATTTAAGACACTAAGTAGACAAGGCCCTTTTCAAAAAATTCCAGAACTAATGGAGTCTGGTTTTCTCAGGTTGTATGGTCTGTGCTTTGCAGCTTCTGTCTTGGCTTGACCATTGATGAGGGTCTCCCCCATTTGGTTTCTCACGTGTCTGACCTGTGCACACGTGCATGTTGCAGTCCTTTCTGCAACTTACAGGTGCCATATATAACATCACTCTCATCTGCTCGACTGCCTACTGTTATTACACTTGTAAGAAGCTCATTATCTCTGCGACTTCTGCCTCTGTCACATTTCTCACAATCAGTCAAAAGTTAGTGGGAAAAGAGAAAGCAGCAAAAGCAGCAGTTACTTGGACAGACAGTGTGATTTGCAGATCCTTGATTCTTTTGGACATCACACTGAAAATAACAGTAAGAATTACAAGTGTGCTTAAAAAGAAGCTGCGTTATGCTTTAAGGGTAGACTTTACATTCATGTATTTATGAAGAAGAAATAATGGCTTATTATTCTGATATAGCTAGGATTTTTTTAAAAAGATGCCGATACGAGATGTTCTTGATGCTTTTTGTTGTCTTTAAAGGTTTTTGTTGTTCTTTACAAAACTGATAAAAACTCATTCACAAATTGAGTTAGAAATTAAAAGAAAAAGTTACGTTTGCTCAATTAGAAAAATAAGCAAGTAAACCTCAAACGGTCTCAATGTATCTGGGAATTCAGTACAGTTTTGATCCTGAAATTACAGTATCAAACTTTTCAGTAAAAAAAAAATGACACAAAATGTTGAGAAAATAATACATTTTTTTGAAACTGTGCTAGTTCTCTGCCCTTAGCAACATTGTGAGATTTAAAGTTAGTAATCTGTATTTAACAAGGCCCACATTTTTATATGGAAAGAAAGGCTTGTTGGTCGTTTTACATTGGTAGAGAAAATAATCCATGAAAATGACATGACAGTGGATGAACTGGCTCCATCTGAAACCTACAGCAATTGTGCTCTTTACAAAACATTTCCAACATTTAAGCTTAGTATTTGGATTGCAGCTCCTATGCATGGAGGTAGTACTTATTGACAGCAGTCCCATGGAAGCCCATCGAACAATGATTATGACCAAAAGCTAACATATCTGTGCTACATACATAAAAACTTCCATGAGAGTGATTGTAGGAAATCATGTACTAGAATAGGTCTTAATTTGTGTGCAATGCCACAGGGTTGGCTGCTTTTTACTCTCCTGGTATTTGACAGACCAAATACCAAACTGTTGATAAAACAAGGAATTCATAGGTATGATCTGTATAATCTAACTACTTAAAAAAAAAAAAAAAAGGCACCAAACACCTGCTGTATTTCCATGCATAGGTTCAATAGCAAAATTCACTGATTAGCCTCTTCCTGTGTGCAGTAAAGCTACTTACCTTTATCTTAGAGTGGCTCATACTGTGTGCTTTCAGCACAGATTTTAGAAGAGCTGAGCATTTCCAGCTGTTGGTGGAATTCAGTTAAAATACTGCTGACAAATTAAGTCCTGAGTCAGATCTATTTTACTGCCATGGATGCCCCTAAGCCATGGTATTCCCTCCTGTAGTCC
Source organism: Oxyura jamaicensis (assembly GCF_011077185.1). Lineage (NCBI taxonomy): Eukaryota > Metazoa > Chordata > Aves > Anseriformes > Anatidae > Oxyura > Oxyura jamaicensis. The sequence continues at coordinate 41,200,844 of NC_048896.1, read as the reverse complement.
CTCTTGAGCAGGTTAGTCGAAGAGCAATGTAGATGTGAAAGATCAGAGGGAGGGCTGACCTAAGGCAGTGCAGAGGAAAATTCAGTCCCTATATAGGAGAAGTTCTCTCAGGAAATAATTACAAGTACAAAGCAGAGAATGTAGATAAACAGCCAGGCATAACACATACTGACATGATTTTCAGAATATCAGCCTAGTAATTTCTTGCTATCGTTTCTTCTCACTTTCAAGAGTGCTGGGGCCAATAGGTCATCCACTGGAATCAATGGAAAAAATTATGCACATGACCTAGTGGGCATTGAGTGAGATCAAACAGCAGCAGACAGGCTCTGAAGTCAGGCTTAGGAGAAGAAGCAAGGCTTCACATAAAGGAGATTTCCATGTTGAAAGTGGGCCACAGAATGGGTGCTGTAATGAGTCAATATTTTTAGGGTATAAATCAGCGCTCATATAGAATATTTTTATTCAGTAATCTCATTCTTTTTAACAAACACAGGCAGCAGAAATTTGAAGTCCTGCCAAGTGTGCATCATAAGTAATTTGGGTTCATGCTTATATGGAAGAGAATAGCCCTTTTGTCTGTAATTGTATATAAGGTCCATAGGGTGACCCTGCGTTAGAGAGGATGTAACTGAACAGCCTGTAATTGATGAGGTTTCCATTACCACATAATGCAGTGCACACAGGAATGAGATCACAGAAAAACCTTCTTTAAAGTGTTAAGTATTTTCTTGTACAACAGGATAAATTCATATTATAACGTAGTAAGTACCTCAATTTCCTGGAACAATTCAATACCTAGGTATATATATACATGCCTGAAACTGGATTATTCAGACATCCATGAAGTACATTTATGAAAAGTAAATTGAATCTTACAAAAGCAATGAACACTTTTTGTTTAATCCAGTGAGTGAACAAAATACTGAGATAACTGAGATAATTTTGATACATCCAACATAACTGGATGTAATTTTAAAAGTATCATAGTTTTCCACAGGACAAAAATGGTTATTTGGGTAGCAGTAAGAATATAGAGATACTTGTTTAAATTAAAATAAAAATAAAAATACTGCAGTCAGTAGAGTAGAGGCTCTGATTCTACAGATAAGTAACCTCATTCTTAGTAAGTTAACATCTGCATACTGTAATGTGTCCATGTGTAAAGTAGGCTACACGAGTCTGATGTGTAAAACTTTGGATGGCTGAAGAAATAATTTGTCCATGCTGTTGCTCCTGTTTCAGTCACACAGAGGAGCATGCAAGAAGTTCAACATACAGTCTTGTTTGGGCAGTTGCAGTGTGATGGTGTTAGCAGCAGGAGCAAGCCCCAGGCACAGCTTTGTGTTCCTCTCCCCACCAGGCCATTTGGCAGATCCCAGGTGTGATGTGCCATGGAGACTGCAACTGAGCAGGGAGCGAGACTCAAGTGCAAGATTCGGCGTGCACCAGCACAGCTGTATGAATGCTGCAGAGGTGCTGCTTTATTTTCTGGTGCTTAGAGGTCAGTATGGCATCGCGTGCTGCAGGCTGTTAACTAGGCGAAAGGGGAGTTTGTGAGGCCGTTCTATAAATAAGCACAAGTAAAGAGGAAAGGATATGCTAATAGAGCATTTGGAATAGAAAATGGCATTTGTTAAAAGTCTTAAGGATTTGCTAAAAAATTGAACTTTAGATGGAACTTTAGTTTCTAATATGACTACCTTGGATACATATGATTTTGGGCACTTGATTCAGTCAGTCTGTCCTTTAAGGAAGCTCTGTGATACATTCTGTGCTCATGCTGGAGAAACAACACGCTTCAAAAGAAAAAAGGATCAATAGGCAGGCTGCACCCTTGTTAAAATATTTAAATTTTGTTGAAATGTTTAACATTTTGGCTTAGATCTAAGAGAGATAAGGTGAGAAAAAAGAGTTTTTTGTTTGTTTATTTTCATGCCTTCATCATCATACAACATGCATTCTTTTTTTCATGTAGAAAGTGGCCTATATGTTAGTCAACATTAGGTCAGCCTGCCATGGAACTGGGTGAAGCCTTATGTATTCAAAACATCCCCTGTCAGTGAAGACAACTGTTTCACAGAGCTGAGATATATGACCTTCTACAATTTCCTCTGACATTCATGCTGTAGAAGGTTCCCTGGTGTAAACAATCATTTATAAATGGAGTTTCTTAAATAAGTTCTTCTCTCATTAGTAATCCAGGTAGTCCTATCACAATTATTTATGTCTGGAATGGTAGCATGTATCTCCTCTTTGTTTGGAATGAAAACATTTCCTAGTAATATATCTCAGAATATTGCACTTAATTGTTGTGCAATGAAAGTGCCTATGAAATGAAAGTCACATAGCACAGAAAGAGAAGTCAACCAGGGTTGGATTGTGCTTTCATCTCTAACCTAACCCTAGTGTCAGCTTCCCACTAGCAGCAATGGAATGAGGCATTTCTCATTTTTCCTGCAAGGATTTCTCTGTTCTGCATGAAATCCCACAGCAATGTGTGTATAATGTATAAATACATCTTTTTTTCCATAATTTCAGAGGGACACAAAAATAACTTATGTGCTGAGCTAGAGTTAGATATACGAAGCAACCCTTCAAGTATTTGATTTTTCTTAATTAACTTAAGATTCTGTTACTGGGAATGAGAGAGGATAAAGTGAGTCAGAGCTTTATTTTTACAGTTAGGCATAAATGTGCATAATGCAAGCATAATACATCCGTAATGCAAGCATGTATCTTTAATAATCACTAATACACAATTAAAACAGAACTAGCTTATTAAAACATATGAAATTATCTTGAAAAGCTGCCAGTACTTCAGATTACCGTAAGCCTTACCATGAGGGCATTTGGTCTACAAATTGAAATACAAAGCAAGATGTTCCTTTTTCCATTAATCCCCTCCTCTGTATGTATGCAGCTATAATCTGGTCCATGTGGTTTATTTATTTAACAGAAAAACATTTTGGGAGGTACGCATTTTTAAAATAAAAATCTGGTTTATTATCCGTAATTTTTATATATGTTTCTTCAATGTGATCTTAACAGATGTGACTTTTAAGACTCTGCAAAATGTCCTATGTTACACATCCTGGTGTGTTACGAAATCGTGCTAGACTAGATACACAGGTTTTATTAACTAGAAATACTAAGTTTACTAATTGTAAGTTCCTGAAACATCTTGTTTTTATTATTATTCTTGTCCTGTTTTGGAAACAGGTCTGCGTTTTGCTATTGGTTTCAACAGAATCTTTGTTTGGCCATCAGATATCAGACAAGTAACTCCTGTTTGGAACTGTAGGAGATGGACTTGCAACTCAGATCATGAGTAGTTCATGTTTGCACCTTCTTTTTTCTGTACACGTAGATTTTTCTTCCTTCCAAATTTCCTAGAACCCAAGATAAGTAAAAAGCAGCAGATTATGTTACTTCTGTAGGATTTAACTACAAGCCATCTTCTGGAGTAACAGTGTCATTAATCAGATTCCTTTATTGCCCTCTGTCTGTACCTCTGGTACTTCTAAGGCTGTGGTTGCACATCTGCTGGAAAAAAAAAAAAAAAAAAAAAAAAAAGGGCACCACAAAAAAAAAGGGGGCGGGGAGGGGAAAAACAAAAACAACAACAACAACAAAAACAAAACAAAACAAAAAAAATATTTTTTGCCAGATCTTTTTCCCAATCTGGTTCATTGCACAGCCACACAAAAACCAGAATGGGTAGAGAGCTGTCATGAATGTGGAAATAAGGGGCTGTTAGTGTGCTGTAAACTTAAATAATAAAGTATGAATATGCAGATAATGAAAAATGCAGGATTCATAGAAGCAATTAATTGATGGTGCTGTAAAATCTCTGAAAAATACATAAGCAAATGGGAGACTAGGAAAAAAAGATAAATAATAAGTTCAGAAATATGTTTGTATATAACCTGTATATTTTAACTATATCATGCTGATGTAAACTACTCCAGCCTAATTAGCTATGGGGATATGCAGGAAAACATTAAATAATACTAAAAACAAATGGAAAATGGAAAAGTACTGAGTGTATGATGTAATAGATAAGAATGGAATACAACGACTTCAGACATGAGATTTTCAGTATACAAAGATTATACTGTAATGTTCTGTAAATAGCATCATCTACTCACCTTTATTGTAATTTAGGAACATCAAAACATCTCTGAGACAAAGTAAGGGTAGTATAATCACATAAAATATGCACCAGTACTTTATTTAAACATAAACATGTATAGGATTGTTTTGTAAGTATTATAGGACACATTTCTGTCTGTAAGATAAAACTGGTAGTATAATTTTCATATCTTGTTTGAGAAACAAAGGGAAAGAGGAAAAATGATACATAATATTTTCTCATCTCAGTGCTGATAGATAAGTCTGTAAGTTCATACTGACATGTATAGAAGGAAGTTTCTTTGTTATATTAAAGCATAACACACTTTTTCACACTTCTTTAACACTTTATTATAATAAAGCCAGCAGATGTTATGTAATTAGATTTATACTGCCTTTGAGAGGAGTGGATCAAATTCTGCTCAGTGTTAGAACATGTAACATTGAAGTTCTGGCATTTACTGGAGATTTTGCAGCACTGGAGTCCTGCCACACTCACTGAGGGCTAATTTTTGGGCAGTTTTAAAATGAGAAGGAGGAAATATGTATCTAGGTGTAATGCATCATCCATGTGTTTGCAACATAAACCTGCATTCCCTGCACTCTTCACATTCAATTTTTTGAGGCATATACATTTGAGGCAGACATTTTAGTTAAAAAGCCAGTTGTATCTTAACACACTCTCTGAAGGTGTTGGGAAGCCAGTAATGTATGACCTCTCCAAGCAAATCAGGTTTTGGGGGATCAGGGGACTGATTTGGCTAAAATTCTTGCTAATTTAAAAGGAGGATTGTGATTAGTTTCATGATTCGTTGAATCTGTGTAAAGACTGTGTTAATCTATTTGTTAAAATATGGATGTAACTGTTGGCAAGCTGTGGGGATGACTATAGTGTGCAAGGTAGAAACTTTGAAATTGCATATGCTTAGCACCTAAATCCTTACAGTGACGGGTACCAAGGCAGACATCATTATAGCTCCAGAAGAAAGAAAAAAAAATAAACACAACAATATGCTACAGTGAGGAAGATGAGTTCAGGTCATATTTTGCCAACCTTATTCACATTTAATAGTATTTTATGGCCTATTCTCTGTGAATAGTCCCAGTGACTTCAGTGGAACTCTTAATGGCAGAAGGGGCTGTGGGAGCTGTGATGGTGCAATACAACTGTCTTGTGGCCTCATGAGTGCTGAAATGCCCCAAATGCCCAGGTTACATGGGAATTATGGAGCAAATTCACAGTTCTGAGGTCCATGGCTGTATGTGGTTTACCTAGACAAGTGGGTACTTACTTTCTGCAGCTTGCTACTTAGTTTCTGCAGCTTGCTTTCTCAGCTTTCTCACTTCCCAGTCCCCTCCCCCCATCCCCCAACTAAATCTTACATTTTGGTGTAGAAATAAACACAAAAGAAAGAAAGAATGAAGGAGTTTATTTCTGTCATACTAGAAGCTTACCAAAAAAAAAAAAAAAAAAAAAAAAAAAAAGCTATTGCACTAGCAGAAGCATTTTACAAATGTCAGCACATACAGCTTTGGTGGTACAGTGGTAAGACTACAAATAGTTAACATTTAAAGTTCAGTCAGTGGAAGTTCATATAATAGAACAGCTCAGGTTGGAAGGGGTCTTAAAGCCCATCCAGTTCCACCCCCCCTGCCACAGGCAGGGACACCACCCACTAGGTCAGGTTGCCCAGGGCCTTGTCCAGCCCAGCCTTGAACACCTCCAGGGATGGGGCATCCACAGCTTCTCTGGGCAACCTGTGCCAGTGCTACACCACCCTCACAGTGAGGAATTTCGTTCAAGTTGTTAGATGGAAACTCCATGCACTCCTGTGCAGAGAAGGAACAATATCTGTTCCACTGAGCTTCTTTCAGAGTAGCTGATTTTTCATTTTAACTGTAGTGCTAAAAATGAAACAGGGAGGTGTTTCTTTTAACTAAAAAATAAAATTAGTAATTTTAAGTGAAACAATTTCATCTTCAAAGTAGAATCAAGTAAATAAAAAAACTTTATTAATAATCTGAAATTAATTTCTAAGTAGGACATCTTGAATTAAAAATATATTCTATGTTTTTCTTAATTTGAAGATTTTAGGAAAAAAATGTTGATTGGAGAAACTTTAAAAAGTGAGGATCATTTTAACTCCCAACAATCTAGTAAATTCAGTGCAAGTTCTTAAAATGTTCTCTTGACTCAGCCACATTTTTCATCAAAATAAAATTCAGATCAAAAAGCTTCCCCAGCTCTACTCTAATGCTGCAGCCCTTCTGGCAATGCTGAACACAGCTTGAGGAAAACAGAACAATGTTTTGCTCTGAACTTTAAAAAAAGTAAATGAGTTTATTCTGTCTATTTTTAAATATTTCTCTATAAGCTACTTATTCTTGCTGACAAAGTAAGATGAGATATGACACCATGCAAAAGAAAAGAAATGAAATTATCTCTTTCAAAATTCCTTCCTATAGCCTCTTCCAGGTTTCTAAGGAGGCTGTGACAAGCTGGTCCCATGGTACCTGCTCTCATGCTGTGAGCGACATGCAACAAACACCAAGACTTCATGTTGATTACAAAGGCCATATACAATGCTGGACTGAATGGCAATGAAATTTGATCTAGATGAAGTGTGAAATCACAGTACATGTCTGTCAAAATATCCAAACAGCATGGTATGGTGTTTATGAAGGCTCTATTTAGGCTGTGTGTTGCTTTACTGAGGGCAAGTAGTACTGGGCCTAATAAAACCTCTGTTGGGCCTAAGTTACTTCTAAGAGATTTTTAAACAAAATGTGAATTACCGTAGGGAGTTTGTATAGCTGCATGGTTGTAGTGCTTTTGCAATATGCTCTTAAGGTCAGGTTTGCCATTTTGTAGAGACACAGCCACAGTCACAGCTGTTATGGATACTCTTGCTTATTCAAAATGGACCCCAAAATTGAAGATGCCAACTTTTAAAAATTCTTTTAAGGAGGTAGATCTAGGTACTTGACTAGAAACATGGGAAAAGGGGCATGCAATAGGAAGAACCTATGATTATTCCATGCTAGCAATTTCCTGTTTGTCTGATCGAAGAGAGAACATTCTCTTTTATTTAATGTATTTGGACCATTCACTGCTTTTAATTAAGTAATTTATTGAGCATCTAGTTGGGCATTATTTTGAGGTTTGGAGTGTGAAGAATTAAGAAGGTGAGAATAAGCAACTTGCGCCTACTTCTCTTCAATTTTTATAACCATTTTTACTGTTGCAAAATAAACAAGATTTTTTTTGCTAAACAGAATAGATTAGTCTTGAATAGATGTCAGTACAACACAAATCCCAAATTGCTTTGAAATTCTACCATTATTTAGTAGTGTTCTATAAATAATTTATAATGTTATAAATGGTTAAACAAAGTGGCATAGAAAGTCTGCTAGAAGCTGGAAGTAGATACCAGTATGATGAAAGACAGGATTATAATTGTCTCAACAATAGAAATAATTAAAAACATAGGATATAGTTCAGTAGAGAGAAGTGAAGGATAAGATAATCAGGAATAACCAGTTAAACAAAAAGAGGATGAGAAAAAGTTGGTTTCTTAAATCTGAAGGAGCAAATCTGGGTAATGGATCAGAGCTGAATGAAGTTTAACAAAATCATTTGTTGCAAAAATGAGGAAACCTGTACTGATAACCCTGAACAGGTCTGGAGCCTATAGTGCATACTACACCAGGTCTGTATTTCACACAGCATTGCAGCTAAATGCCTCATTTTGTAAATAGCCATTTGAGAAAGAGTTGACTCGATCAGATGAGACTGTAGGAGGGAGAGAGACCTGAAGTCTCTGTCCACAGAACAGTAGGGTGAGAAGAAATGCAGCAGCAGTCTTCCCAGACAGCATGGACTGTTGGAGAAGAGAAACAAATAAATTCTGAATGCTCGTGGTGAGCAGCCTGAAGTATATTTCTCTTGCTGTGTGTATGAAGTAGCAGTTATAAATTTCAGCAACTAATATTCAGACTGCAGAGTAGGCAAAAAAAATCTAAGTACCACAAAGTCTAGCATGGATTGCCCAGGGAAGCTGATGCATCTCCAGCACTGCATGTTTGTAGATCTGACACAATGTGAGGGATGGCATCAGGATGAGGGTAAGTTAGACAATTTGATTCGTTCTTTTTGATGATTCCATGGTAAGATTCAAGGCCATAGAAAATCATGATGTAGTGAAAACAAACCAGTATCAGTAATCAAGCTTATACCTGTAGATTGGAGTATGGCATGGTATATGCATGTGTGTAGCTCTTCTTCACTTCAGATGAGCAAATTCTGGCCTGATCATTATTTAAAAAAACAAAACAAAACAAAACAAAACAAAACAAAACAAAACAAAACAAAACAAAAAAAAAAAAAAAAAAAAAACAGATTGCAGACTAAGCTCAGAGACCCAAAACTATAGTGTGCACAGAAAATAAAGGCAAGGAACATCCTGCAAAAATACAGGCTTTTAATTTGGAAGCAGTGTATGTATATAGCATAACATTTTCTATAGCCATTAGTGTTTGTAAAGATTAGCTTGTCTTAGCAACCAGTTCTAAAAATGGAATGCAAGCTCACACTATCTTCATCGTATCTCATCCAGGAGGAAGTGATTTTGTTACTGTGCAGGCACTTCCACTGTATTCATTACAGCCAACAGTATCAAATAAGCATGCAATAGTATGGGATGACATTTCCTTTTCCATAACATTTCCATAGATAGGAGAGCGTAACTAGTAATGTATTCTCTAAGGAGATAATATATCGCCTCTTGGTATTTTTTTAACAATTAAAAACTCCATCATTTTCCTATGATGTGCAATCAGTGAGAAACATGGATGTTGGAAGTGTTGCTTCTGCATTAGTCTGCAGCATTCTAATTTCATTTTCCTCACTTATCTTTCTCTGTTTCACATGTGACTTGCATAATGTCATTGGTGTGGATGCTATCCAGGGAGGAGAGTAACCGGCTTGTATCGTGGAACTGGGACAGCACCTGGCACCAAGATACTAGGAGAGGAACACTGTGTGCCGTGTAACAGAGCTGAAGGTTGCTGTGCAGCTGTGGTGCCCACATCTTTTGGTGCAATATTTCCAGGTAAAAATGGTCCATGTCATCATGGCCCTGGAGCATGTCCAGAGCAGGGCTACAAAGCTGGTGAGGGGCCTGGAGCACAAGTCCTGTGAGTGGCTGAAGGAGCTGGGGTTGGTTAGTCTGGGGAAGAGGAGGCTCAGGTGAGACGTTATTGCTCTCCACAACTCCCTGAAAGGAAGGTGTGGGGAGCTGGGGGTCGGGCCCTTCTTACAGATAACTAATGGTAGGGCTAGAGGGAATGGCCTCAAGTTGCACTAGGGGAGGTTCAGGTTGGAAACAAGGAGACATTTTTTCTCAGAAAGAGCATTCAGGTGTTGGGGTGGTTGCCCAGGGAGGTGGTGGCGTCACCGTCCCTGGGGGTGTTCAAGGAAAGGCTGGACAGGGTGCATGGGGACATGGCTTTGCGAGTGACGCTGATGGCCGGGGCTGGTTGGACCAGCTGATCCCGGAGGGCTTTTCAAACCCACGTTATTCTGTGATTCTCTGCTTCTAGGCCCCGCTGCCGACAACCAACATGGCCGCGGCCGCTCCTCCGCTACGGCGCTTCGTCATTGGCAGAGGGGGCGGAAGTGACGCGCGGCCGGGATCCCGGCGGCACGGCGCGGCGCGGCGGGGATGAACAGCCGCCTGCAGGAGATCCGTGAGCGGCAGAAGCTGCGCCGGCAGCTCCTGGCCCAGCAGGTACCGACGTGACCTGCCCTCCCCGCCCCTGCCCTGCCGCGCCGCGCGCGCGTGGGCCCCGCCCTTTCCCCACGCGCAGCGCCGGGTGCGGCCGTGCCGTTAACGGTCGCCAGCGGCCGTTGGGAGCGGGGGGCGGGGTGGTGGGGCTCGGGGCGCGCAGCCTTCCGGCGGGTGCTGAGGCGGTAACCCGGACGTGAGCTTGTTCCGCCTCTCCTCCAGCTGGGAGCCGAAAGTGCGGACAGCATCGGCGCCGTGCTGAACAGTAAGGATGACCAGCGGGAGATCGCCGAGACCAGAGAGACGTGTCGGTCAGTATCAGCCTGCCCCCGCCGTGAGCAGGCAGTCTTCTGTTTGTAACTGCGGGGAAACCAGTAGGGTGAGATCGCTCTCCAGGCAGCAAAGTGAGAGCATACCACTTATGTATAAACATGTAAGTCAGTGAAAGACAATGCTTTAATTACTCACATCCGAACTTTTAATGAGATGCGTGCAGTTTAGTCAAAACCTCTAGCATCAGTTCACAAAATCAAGACTCTTCTTCTTGTGTTAGAAAGTTACTGTGAAGCTGAACTGAGGTGTTAGTTTAGGCTGCCTGCACTGTCCCACAGCTCTCACTAAGAGCAGTTACAGTGCAATTTAGTTTAAAAGTTCTTATAGTTTGAGAGAAATGTTCAGTTAAAAAACAGGATGGAGTAGCTGGTGCTTATTGATGCTCACATGTAAGTAATGCAGATTTTCATGTTTGAGCAGGCCCAATTTGGGATAGGTACTGCCTCAGTTAGAATAAGCTGTACCTGTTAGAACAGAAGAACAAGGACACAAGGTAGCTGTTGTCAGGAGTCCTGTCATTAGGAAGTTGTACTTGTGTCAAGTATTCTGAGAGGGAAACAGTTTCCCCTATGTGAAGTTTCAGAAGCATTTCAAACTAACAGAAGCAGGCAGCTAAGACAGATCTTCAGCAATTTCAGGAATGTTTTCTCTGGAGTGTTAGAAGCTGTTTTGTATGAGGATTTTTATGCATGTTTTTAGGGCTTCTTATGATACTTCTGCTCCAAATGCAAAACGCAAATACCCAGATGAGGGAGAAGCTGATGAAGAAGAGATTGAAGAATATAAGGTAAGGCAAAAAGGAAAAAGTGCCTTTTTTTTCTCTGGTGCTCATGCTTCCCTGAGAGGCGCATAAAGTGTGTATATGTGTGCACATATAAATAAACATAAATTGGATGCATATAGGTTCTTTAAATACTTGTGAGGGCTGAAGTATTTGCTAAGCCATTCTCCATCATATTAGAAAAGTCATGGTGGTAGAGTGAAGACCTCAGTGACTGGAGAAAAGGGAGTATTACACCCATTATTAAGAAGGGTTATAAGGAGAACTTGGGAACTACTGAGCAGTCAGCGTCACCTCCGTGCCTGGTGAGATCATGGAACAGATCCTCCTGGACGTTACAACAAAACATGTGGAAGACAGGAAGGTGACCAATCTAGCAGCCTTCTGCAGTGGAGTGACTGCAGCAGTGGACAAGGGAGGAGCTACTAATGTCATCTACCCGCATTTCTGTAAAGCTTTTGATACAGTTTCCCACAGTATTGTTGCAACAAAATTGGGGTGATGTGGGTTTGATAGATGGGCTGCTAAAGACTAAACGATTGTCTGCATGGCCGTGTCCAGAGAATTATAGTCAGCAGCTCCATGTCCAACGGGAAGCCACTGATTAGAGTGGTGCCCCCCAAGGGTCTGTGCTGGGGCCAGCACTACTGAATACTTTCATCAGTGATGTAGATGGTAGGATTGAGTGTACCTTCAGCAGCTTTGTGGGTGACAGCAAACTGAGTGGTGCAGTTGATATGTGAGAGGGAAGGGATGCCATCCAGAGGGACCTCGTGAACCTCCTGAAGTTCACCATGGCCAAGTGTAAGGTCCTGTACTTTGGCTAGGGCAATTCCCGATGTCAGTGCAGAGACTGAGAGCAGCCCTGCAGAGAAGGACTTGGTTACTGGTGGATGAAAAGTTAGATATGAGCCAGCATTGTGTGCTTGCAGCCCTGAAAGCCAACCATATCAGGGGCTGCACTAAAAGCAGCATGGCCAGCAGGACGAGGGAGATGATTCTTACCATCTGCGCTGTTCTTGTAAGACCCTACCTGAAGCACTGCATCCAGTTCAAGATGCATCCCCAGTACAAGAAGAACATGAATGTGCTAAAGTGGGACCAGAGGAATGCCACAGAAGTGATCAGAGGGCTGGAGTACCTCTCTTAAGAAAGGTTGAGAGAACGGGAGTCATTCAGCATGGACAGGGCCTCTGGGGAGACCTTATAGCAGCCTTTCAATATATAAAGATGGTTTTTAAGAAGGAGGGAGAAAAACTTTCTACCAGAGTATGTGGTGATGGGACAAGGGGCAGCAGTTCTAAACTGAAAGAGGGTAGGCTTAGGTTTGTTGTGAGGAAGAATTTTTTTCCTGATGAAGATGGTGAGGCACTGGAACAGGTTGCGCAGAGAAGCTGGCAATGCCCTATCCTTGGAAGTGTTCAAAATCAGGTTGGGTTGAGGCTGTGAGCAACCTGGTCTAGCAGAAGGTGTCTCTGCCCATGGCATGGGGTTAGACTAGATGATCTTCAAGGTCCCTTCCAACCTAAACCATTGTATGACTTCTGTAATATGTCTTTCAGTAACATCTTCCTTGATATTTTGCATGCAAAGACCTTAGCCAGCATGGTTCTCTCCAGATGTGCTTTAGGTATGTTGCATTGGAAGCTCACCAAAACCTGATGTTGGGAAGCTTATTTAGCACTGCTCCTTGGAGAAGGTGGGTTCAGGTGGTGGTGCCCACAGGGAATGGCAGTGTGCCACTGCTGGTGGTCTTGTATGGAAAGAAGTGGTAAAATGTGTATGCACATGGCTACACAAAAAAATCCTGAGCAAAATTTGTGTCAGAAGAAAAGCCTGCACAGGTCATTAGATGAGGTATGGGGAAGCTGAGGGTGTCTTCCAGCCTCCCTGCTAAGTGCAAAATAATGCTGTTTTGGATGAATGGGCCAACTAAGGGATCTTAAAGGAGGGGTAGTAGGAGGCTTAGTTCAGGGTATACCTTAAGTGTCAAAAAATACCTTAAGTATCAAAAAAGGAAAAGTTCAGTTGGGGTGGAAAAAAAAAGCCTCCGTGGTCATTGAAAAATGAGTGGTTGTCAAACTCTCACGCCCTTCATTTTTTCAAATAATTTTCCAAGTGCTGTTTGATAGCTTTCTTGTTTTGTATCTAATGTAGCACTTTGGCTAACATAGTAGAGAAAGGAGGTTGAACAAAAGAACAATTATGATACAGCTGTCTTTCCAATTTGCTTTGTATCTTGTTGCAGCATGTATCCTCCCTCTCCCTTTTTTCCTTGTCCTCATAATCTTGCTTCTGTGATTATGTAGAATCAAGCTCAATTTATTTACGAAATAAATAAAGTCTGCTGTTCTCCTGGACACCTAAAAATAGATATATTTATTTTTTAAAGTAAGGTTACATTTGTCTTCAGTTTTATAAAGCTTTCAATAGTACTGTCTTATTAAAACCAGAAGTAGATGTATGACAGAACATTTTTGATGGCTACGTGTTGAGGTCTATCTGTAAGTAGAGAGACGTTTCTTTTTTAATGTGCTAAGTGGTAATCTGTACATCTTGTTTAGCAAACCAATTAAATCACTGTCTCAAAAAAAGGATTTTCAGAGTGCATGCAATATTTGTGAAGTGCTCACGAGCACATGCTCATGCGTGATCAATTCACATTTTTTTATTTTATACCTTATCCATTTTTCACCAGGTATGTGGTTAAACGATTTTTTGTGTGTATGTGTGATATATGTGGATAAGTCACTTTAGTTTTGTTTAGCATATGAATCTTGTCATTAACAGGGAGAAACATACCCTGAGGTGGGCTGTAACCACTTACAGGGGGGTCAAACTCTTGCTATATTGTTGTAATTGGAAAAATGTTACAGTAATGCGATCTCAGATCAACTTCAATCTGGCAGATTAATAGATTTATGGAACATGAAACGCACAAGTTGAAAATCTATAATGGAGCCATCAGCTGTTTTTTGCAGACATTGTTAATTCCATTTTGGCAAGGAGATAGGACCATGGTAAAATCCTGTGTGTTTATATAACCTTTTTGATAGTACTTTGTGCAAGTTTAAATTTAGTCTTGTAATATGAACTGGTCTAAAAATCTAAATACTTAGGGTATCAAGCCTGATTGGATTAAATTTAATGCACGTTAGAAGAAGTAATAGTAACCTTAGCTACCAATGTTACAGACAAATTTTACAAATGTGTCCATTTTGTTAGGAAAATTAGAGGTAAATATTTCCGATGGAAAGTGACTGGTACATCTGCACAATCGTGACTTGCTGAATTGTTGGGTTCTGTGTTAGGCAGTCTGTCAGTCCTTTGTAGGCTTTTTCATTACTGGGGGAAAGTCTAAAGTAGGATTTGTTGTGAAATATTAAGTGTTTTAATCTCAGCCATTTAATAACTTCTGATGCAAAGAAATGGGTTTTTGTTTGTTTTTGGTAGAATAAATATTAAGTTACGGTGGTGATTTTTAATAAGCTTTTGTCTCATATGAAAGTAAAGGGCTATTTAGTGAAAAAGAGGATGGGATGTGTCTCTTCATAAAATGCCAGGATTTCTTTTTATGGTTGAAAGAGTCAAAAACTTGGCTACTACAAGTAGAGGGGGAAAAAAAAAAGGGGGGGGGGGCCCCCCCCACCACCAGGGACCCAGAGACTAGGCTCTGTTGTGTCCTGTCCATAGGTCTGAGACATTTCCGTGTCTTGATTCTTTTGATTATTTGGAAAAAACAAAGCTCAAATGTAAGGAGTTTTAACTCTTATATCAGTATTTTGTAACTTGTCGCTTCTGAAGTATTATGTTTGTTTAATTTAATGTCTCCCAATTAGTCTGCATTAGAAGTTCTTTTTGAAATCTATTAAAATCCCAAATTTGTAGTCAACTTTTTTGTCACAAGAATGTTGTGAAGGGAAGGAGATGGAGCAGTTAAATGAGAAGGGATGTTCATTGATGGGTAGTCTGTGGTGTTAGACAAGTCCTTTGCATCTCAGTTTTGTCGTGTCCTCAATTTGACGCTCATAGTATATTTTTAGCAGTGGTAGCTGTCTGACAGTGTAAAATACAGTATTCTTTTCATAAAGAAGAAAGGGAAGGCAGAAAGGGGTATTCTTCATGACACTAGAAGAAATCTGTTGTAGGGCCGAAAAGAAAACAGATCCTTCTGTCTGATCCACAAGGCTGACTTTACAAGTACCAGAAGCAAAGTAACATAGAGAAATAAAGAGTATGCAAAAATAATAAAAGTTTAGTGGAGATGAAATCAAAGTAAGACTATTTTCTATTAAATCTTTCTAGGTCTTTCAGGCTGCCACAGTAGCATCCAGCTGCATGTGAAGCTCCTCACTGTCTGAATTGCATGCCATGGAGCAGACTGCTTGTCCAGCTGCCCAATGGCAGATTGACTTCTGCCTGGGAGCTGGGCTCTGCACTGCACACCACAGAGGTGGGAGATGTGGGACAGATGCTTCACTATCAAAAATGAATAGTGGAGATTTTAAGGTCAGAGGGTTCAGTTGTGGTTCTGAAGAACTTGAGCAGTACTTGTGTTTTTGTCAAACCGTAACAGTTGTACCAGGATTAGTTTGAGCTCCCTAGCCTGTAACTGAAAGCGATGGGTACAAGGCTATCTGCTGCACCTCCCAGCCTGGCTGTAGGCTTCTGGAAGCTGTGATGTTCTCTCCCCTGCCCCAGTTGTAAATTTCATAGGTTTTGCTTGTAACTGTATAAATGTCTGGTGTCAACAGTGTCCTGTGGCAAAGAGTTCCAGAGTTTTATCTTTTTACTGAGTACAATATTACATGTCCTTCAATTTTGCTGCCTGCCTGCCTAATTTGATACTTTTTTTTTTTTTTCACTTTGTTTCTGAAAGCAGTGGTCTGTGAGTCTGTGAGCTTGGAATGCCTCCTTGTCATTGTTTGGGATGCCGAAATAATCTTACTCTGTTGAATCTTCCTAATTGCTTAATGTATCTTTAGTCATTTGAAAAAACTGTGCACTTAAAAAATGTGGTTAGCTTTTGTTTCCCCAACTTAGCAACAATAAAACAAATTTGTAAATCCAGTGCAAGAACATGCTTTCTTGTACTGTTGTTAATTTCATTCTGTATCTGTTTTTATATTGTGCTTTGCCATTGGAATTTTTTTTTCTTCACGCTGCAGGATTTTTATTTATTTATTTTTTATTTTTTATTTATTATAAAGGCATAAAGAGGACTTGGATGACTCAGAAGTAGGCATCTAACAAGTGCTTATCATCAAAAGGCTAAGATTTAGAGGAAAATGGCAGAGGGAAAACAGGTGTTATCTTAGGGTCACACAAACAGTTTTTAGTAAAACTCGAGCTTCCTGCTTTTTTTCCCCTGAATAGCACTTGCTGGTGTTTGTCTGCTGTTCATCCTTATAAATACTATTGCTGTTTCTGATAATAATCTTTTTTTGGGGGAGGGGTCTGGTTAAGGAAGACAGAAAAAGTCTGTTGCCCTAAGTTATTCTTTTTAACTAACAAAATAACTGGGGAGATGGGGAAGAGAGGGGAAAGTCTCTGACCTGTTAATTTTGTGAGAATTTCAGAAGTTGGTTCTAAGCTCCAGGTTGAAAAGAACACAGCTTATTTCACAATTTCAACAGCTGGAGGGATCAAAACAGGGAGAACAACTTCTTGTTCTGTTTTTTGACAAACAGCTTATCTAGTATAGGGTAAATGCAGAGATAGTAAGAGCCTTTTCTCTGCATCTTTTGACCTAATATGTGTGGTGGTGGTGGTGGGGAGTTGTTTTCTAAGAGAAATCTGTCTTTCTTAAGGAATCAAATGTCTATCTTAAAATGTCTTTTCTTTGTATTTCAGCCTTGACACAGCTTTTCTCATACAAAGCACTATATTAACTGATAAAGTTTTCTATTGTAATCAGCAATGTATGAAAGAGTATGTTAATCCTACTCAAACATGTTGGATGATGTTATTCAGTGGTTCTTCAATTTTATTAATGTATAATGGACTTTTTCAGGATGAACAGAAAAACAAAGTGACATGGAGAGTCTCTTTTGTTTCTGTTCTCTCTGTGAATACTGCGTTGGAAGTTCAGAGTGTGTCAGTGTGACAGATCTCTGAACTCAAGAAATCTGTTGAATGGACAATTTGTGACATTAACTGGGGAAAAAATTGTGATAAAATTCCTCCTTCCTGCTTGTTTTGAGACTGGCAAGTAGGAAGTTGAAAGTTATTTTTCAAAAAAGTCCAAATGAAATGTTGTTTTGTACCATGCAGTGTTTCTTCATGGTATGGACTGTAACAGATCTATATAGGGAGATGGTTTCAGCTGCTAAGGTGAAAAAGATTGTACTAGTGAAGAACTTCAAGAAAATCTATCCTTCACTTTAGTTCAAGGAGTGAAAAAACGTTGGGACAGACATTAAAGTTCTACACGTTGTAAAACACAATCTACACTATCGGTGTCTAGAAATGAATGGTTTCTTATTTTATTCACCTGACCCCTTTTCAGTAACCCTGTCATCAGTGGTTAGAGGCAGAGCTTTTTGGCTACAGGTCATTTTCCCCTTAACCCCCAATACAAAACTGTTCTTGAACCATTCATGATGCACTGTTACAGGAGACTTATGTTTGTAGACAGCTCGCTCTCTTCATTAAGAAGCAGAATCATAACAGAAAGAATCATAAGAGAAACAGCATGATCTTATGTACCTTTGAAATCTGTTCTGTTTCCCAGGATGAAGTAGAGCTGCAGCAAGATGAAGAGAACCTGCCCTACGAAGAAGAGATTTACAAAGATTCCAGCACCTTTCTGAAGGTGAGCAGTTTGTGCAGTTAGAAGTCTAGTCAAAGATGGTATAATTGTGTTAAACTGTTTCTGCAATTTATTACATTAGAAACACACAGCCTTAAACGTTGAAGTAATTAACTGAAATTCACAGGTTCTCGTGAAAGATGTAAGAGTAACAATGAGCAGTAGTAATGGGGAGTCTGATTTGGGAGGAAGGATGCGACAGTCTTTAATAGTTTGGCATACAAAGGCATGTTGGAAAAAAAAAATCAGTTACTTTCTCTTTTATCAGACTAACACATGCAGCGTGTGTGTGTGTTTAGTTATATCACTATAGTTCTCACTGAAATCCTTTTGTTCTCTAGGGTACTCAGAGCTTAAATCCCCACAATGATTACTGCCAGCATTTTGTGGATACAGGACACAGACCTCAGAACTTCATCAGAGATGTCGGTATGTCATACTAACTGATTGACATTACCTCATTTTCTTCACTACCACTTTGTTTTTTTTCCTTTCTTAATTTCTCACCGTTACTGGAAAATGTAGATACACATGTATGTACTTCATTGTTTTGTCCCTCTGTGCATACATATCAATGTATAAATTTATGTGAATGATTTTTTTAAATCGTTTAGGAGATTATTATCGTTTAGGAGAATATTAACCAGTCTGCCTTGGGATTTTATTTGAAAGTATTTAACCAAGAAAAGTTTTTTAAAACTAAGCTTGATGAGGTAGATGAGCTTAATGAGCAGAATTTGAAGCCTTCGGAAATGTAACTAACTGACTTGTAGTTCAGCTGTTCCTGGGATATATTGCCTCCAAGAATGCATGTAGCATGCAGAATACAGATAATACTTAAGTATTCAAAGCAGTAAGCAGTATGGATCATATTTACCAGCTAAAGTTTGTAACTTCTGACAACTCATTAGAAGTCGCAATACATTACTGCATTTAGAGGATGAAATTTTTTAAGTTTATGTTTGTCAGGGCCATCTAAGGACTTGTTCTTGAAGGCTTAATAAATTAAGCCTGTATTTATTAGTTCCAAAACCAAGGGTCCTGTTTGGTTCTGTTTCCCAGAATGGGTGCCGAGTAGTTACCTTCTTTAAAACAAGGCAGGACACTTCCCTGTCTACAGCTGTCTGCAACATTTTATTCAGCCCGTATTTTATCATGTTTACAATTGTCAGGGAAATAATGGTGTGTATATAGGTGCCAGCCTAAAAAGGGGTTGTTTGCATATTGAGAGAGACAGTTAGTATTAGTTTTTTTTTTCAATTTTGTGAATGCTTCTGTAAAATACATCAGGATGTTTAGTATTAAAACTGTTTTGACTCAGTTATGTCTTTATTAGTGGTCCCATAACACCAGGGAGAGACACTTAGCATCTGAGAGAATGCTTTTGTATTGTATTGTTTTGTTTTAAACGAAGTTATCTTGATTGAAAATTCTTTTTTATCTGTTGCCTAGCTGCTGGTAACCAGCTTCCATTTCCACTGGTCAGGAGTATTTGACTTCCACTGGAAGGAACACAGTAGTGGATATCAGAACACCATGGTGGTGTTTTTAAGATGTTAGGTGTTTGAGGGAAAAGATGAAAATAATATATGGTTTTCTTATACATAAGTAACTGTGGAGACAGCAGGGATGTGTACTAACAACTTCTCTTTTACCACTGTAATGTCTAGGATTAGGAGTTCAGAAGTTTGAATTAACAGAGAGGAGTTTTGTTTTTGTTTTTCTCACTCCATTGAATTAGTAAATGTGAATGATCATGAGGCTTTGTAAATAACTCTAAAGCTTCTTGGGGACTGGGATGGTTACCTTTTCAGCTTCTGCTGAGACTATTGTTAACAATAACAGAAATATACTCTTTCTGGCTACGTTTTTGGAGGGGAACTGTAGTGTACTGATTTATTTTTTTTAGAAATGTTTACTGCAGAAAACCTACTTAGGGTTCTCCCTTGTGAATTCAGTACATGTAAAAAGTTTGAAAATTAGCCATCATAAAGCTAAGTCTTGAAATCCAATAAATAAATATACCCATGTTCAAGTCTCCACAACTTACTTCAGTACTAGATCTCTGAATAAGGTGCCTAAGGGAACCAGCTACAACCCAATTGTTTCTGTAGAGATAGTCCTCAAAGATCAACTGAAACAATGGTGGAAATTAGTGTTAATTATATCTTAATATAAATTTATGGGTGGGAGAACAACAAAATAACTTTTTCTCGTCATTCTTCCACTATTAGTTTAAATGAAAGATATCCCTTGTTATAAAAGGAGTTGTGAACTCTTGATCAGCGTGGTGCTCTAGAGAAGATTAGAACATGGATACTGAATTCAATAATATCCAGCCGCATTAGCCATAGCTAACTGGGTAAAAGCAGGAAGCTTTTGTTAAGTACTGAACAAAAAACAGCTTTGAAAGGCTTGGTTTGTTTTAACAAAAAATGAGATAAGGCCAAGTATTAACATGTTAACTTCATGTTTTCTTCTTCTTAGGCTTAGCAGATAGGTTTGAAGAATATCCAAAACTTAGAGAGCTCATCAGATTGAAGGACGAGCTGATATCTAAATCTAACACTCCTCCCATGTAAGTGTTCTTGTGGAAAACATCTTTCTTCTCGAGACTAGTTTGAAGTTAGCTGTCTGCTTTGCAAATTTCTATCTTTAGCACCTGTTCAGAATTTACATTTTCTTTTTCTGTTAGTGTATACAAATTACTTGAAACTTCAGAAAAATAAAATAAGTTTGTTTTCATTAATCTAGATGTTTAATGTAGTATATAAAATAATTTTTCTTCCAATGTGTGATTATTTACATGTGAATAGTAATGTGAATTATTTTACATGTGAAAGCATGTGAAGCTTTATTTATTTATTTTTTTTTTTAAGACTGAGCTGCCAAGTGATTGAGCTGCAGGTTTTTATTTGGGAACTGAAAGAAATACACCATATGATCATGAATCTCTTTGTATCATGTAGTCTACGCTAACAAGAAAACCTTTTAAAAATTGGCCTCAATGTAACCTTAGTTGTTCTTTTAAAAGTGTTTTTGTATAATGTTCAGCTGTTGTCTTAGTTTCTATTAATCAGATGTTACTCTGCAGTTTAAGACCAAAAAAGTTAACTTCAAATTACCTCTCAGTTTTTTGCTGAGAGCTAGATGCAGTATAAGCATGCAGCATGTTACTCCCAGGAGTTTGAACCTATCTGAATATGAACTTTATGCTTTTAAAATGCAGTCCTAATCTATACCCAGAAAAACAGCATTATTTTATAAATGACATGAAAAAACTTGAAGAGGTTGTCTAAACAACTGAGACAAAAACTGCGTAACTCAACTTGCTATTTTGAAGTTAGATGCATTTTTGCATGCTTAGCCTGAAAGCAAAGAAAAAAGGGAAAACTTGTAATCAAATGCTACATTCTGATAGCAGTGAATACATTCACAGAATAATCATCACTTCCAGATAGATTTTTGGGAGGAAGGGTGGTGGTAGTCTGCTAACCAAGTGTTTTGAAACTAAAGGTATTGGGGGAACAGAGTATCTTTTTTTTTTTTTTTTTTTTTGGATAGTGATACAACAGTACCTAATGGGCTGGTGTAGATGCCAGGCATAAGGGTGAGTTTGAGCTTATTTAATTAAATAAACTTGTTAGGGAATTATGCTTTTGCTACATGGATAAAGAAATAAATTTATGCTATGTGAAAAGTAATCACATTTCCAGTATTCAGAATCTTCTCAACATAATATAAAACAAATAGCAATTCTAAAAATATGCCACTTTTCTGAAGTGAAGCAAACCAGAAGTCTGTTAGCCTGTCAGTGAGTTAAATATCAACTCAAATGTTGATGTTTTCTCCTATATTGTCCATGGAATCTACGAAATGTTCAGTGATTCTTTAGAAGACACTGCTGTACAGTCTATCTAGGCATCTGTTTCCTGCTTGCTAAGTAGAACCCTAAAAAATATTTATTGATAGAGAGACTACTTTTAAAAAAATGTAACAGCATCCAGTCTAGGTTAAGCAAGAATGCGTTATGCATCTTCCTTGTGTTTAGTGTTTTTAAGCTTTCGTGAACTAAATGGGAGTCTCTCCTCTTAACTTCTTATGCAGAAGTGCTGTGTGGAGTCTGAGTTTCAAAGCACTGTTGTAACTTCTCCAAGTAATTGATCATTATTTGTTTAAATAGGTACTTACAAGCAGACTTGGAAGCTTTTGATATTAGGGAACTGAAGTCCAAATTTGATGTGATTCTCTTGGAACCGCCACTGGAAGAATACTACAGAGAGACTGGCATTACTGCCAATGAAAAGTGCTGGACCTGGGATGATGTAAGCATTTTTCTTGCTATGGAAAGGATTTCATACATGTACTTAAGGATTAATTTGAGGACTTCAGTTGGGAGCAGAATGTTTTAGAGATGTGTTTAAAGAAAAATGGGACGTGTTTCAAAACCAAAAGTCTAGATTCTTATAAAAAATAATTTTTATATCATACATATGCCTACAGTGTTTGTGTTAAAAGACATTTCTTTCCCTGAGGAGTTTAAGGAATTAGAAATATCATTTTGTTTTCTCTGAGCCTGACGGAAAACTTAAATGTACGAAGCGGATTTTCTGTCTACTCCCAAATTCAGAGTTAGGCCTAGAGTGGAAGTTTTCTTTTCTTTTTTTTTTTTTTTTTTTGAGTAAGGAGTCATCCTCTTAGTCATGAGTTATATTGTCTTGGACTGCCTTCTACTGTATTATTTTTCTTCACAATGATGCTGAATGAAGCTTGATTTGATGTGTTGGCAAGTTACAGATGAATCTCTTCAATCTGAGTGATAAACAGCTGCTTCGCATCTGAAGTTATTTCATCCTGCATGTTTCTCATTTGTCACTGTTGAACCATTGTCCTGATAAATTCTTACTTTTTCTGAAAGTGAAAATGGAGACAATGTCTTTTCTATATGGTAATAGGAATTAGGCTGTGTATTTTATTTATTTTTTTATTTTAAATGTGTTTTCATAAGCTCCACACAAGTAACTTCAGGGCTAAAAGAACCAGAGCACCCCTGTTCTTTTACTAAATCTTTTTACTATCAAAGAATGATGCAATGAAGCAGTGGTTTAGAAAGAAAGTCACGTAGATTGTACTAGTCTTTTAAGAGTGGAATTTTCTTTGCAGATAGAATTTATGCTAAAAATAACAAACAAGCTGATTATCAACTACATTGAAAATATACATGTACTGATAAGATAACTTGCACAACATGCTTTCTGGAAAACTATTTTAAGAAGATGGCCATAAAGATAATGCTATCTGAACTAACATCTTTAACAAAAGTTCTTTCTGATGGTTTCTGTGATAATGCTTCAACACTTGTTAGCTATTTATCCTGATATAACTGGGGATTATATAAAAAAAATAACTAAATATTTAATTCAGAAACATTTTATTATTATTAGATCATGAAATTGGAAATTGAAGAAATTGCTGCCCCAAGGTCATTTGTGTTTCTGTGGTGTGGTTCAGGAGAGGGTCTGGATCTTGGCCGAGTGGTAAGACAGTGTTTTAATTCAATTTATCAGGGACATGTTTAAAAGTTTATTTTTCTCATTGACTTCCTCTGTATAGAACTCTCAACTGCAAAGGCTCAGAGATATTTTGTTACTCTGGTAGAGCATATGTAATTTTAAGTGGATTAAATACATTTAAGTGGATCTGGCATTAACTGTTTTGATACCTACATTTTCTAGATGAGCTGCTGTGACTGTGCAGAAGCACAATTCTTTCATGACTAGAAAGCTATATTGCTGTCCTGTTTTTTGGTGCATGCATGTTGCCACAGGAGCAGGTTGCCATGTTTAATGCATTTAAATCATTGTTTTTTAACAAGTCTTAAGTTTTCTGGTAGAAATGTTATTTCTAGTAGAAACGTGCTGCTCTTTTATAAAGTGGGACAGAATTGTGTGTGTGTGGCACAATTAAGCAGATCTCTGCTGTAGTAAGCTGTGAGGTTTTATTACCCTGGAAGATCTTAGAGCTTTAGAGTAATCTTTGTGTATACCAGGGTAGCACTACTTCGTGTTGGGGCTGGTGGACTAAGAATTTGCAGTATGCTCATATGTTGAAACGTTCTTTTCTTAGTTTGAGCAGTGCTTTATTAAAAAACAATACATTGTTTGTTAAAAGACAATCTGTGGTTACTAATCTGTTGGTTTTATCACATATTTTTCATTCTGAGGTTGGTTAAAGTAGCTTTTATACATACGTATGACTTTGGTCATGGACTTGCTCATAGTAGCTGGACTGTTCTTGACCACAGCCATAGCTGAAGGAGTTTAGGTCTCTAATGCTGAATTTCATTCTTCTGCAAGAATGCACAGGCAGGAGTTAAAGGTTAAAAAAGTTTATAAATTGGCTTATAATTTCTTTGTTTTTAAATACAAAAAAAAAAGAAAATACAAAGTGATAGTAAAGGCTTTTGGCTGTTTATCTTGCCCTTTATAGAATTTTATTTGGATGTAAAACACTACCTGATTGCAGGTGTTAGTGGAGACAGGGTCAAGGCAGCTGTTGTTTTGACTAGTTCTGATTAAATTTTTAAGTGTCACGAGGTTAACAAAAAAAAAAAAAAAAGTGTGCCCAGTTCAGTAGAGAATCTGTGCAGTGGTTAGATATTAAAAAAAAAAAAAAAAAGTTGTGTGTAGACAAATCAGTGTGTGTATAAATTTTTTGTTTTGTTCTGACAGCTTGACAAAGCATAGTACTGTCATGCCAGTGAAGTAGTTCATTCATCTGTGACATATTTCTCTTCCAGATACCTTTTAAGAAAAGTCAAGTATCTGTATTAGTTTTCAGTTTAGGTTACATTAGTTTTTGGTGTACTAAGAACTGTTCTGTGTCTGTAACATGTAGTGTCTACGCAAATGGGGTTACAGAAGATGTGAGGACATCTGTTGGATTAAAACGAATAAGAACAATCCTGGAAAGACGAAGACACTAGACCCTAAGGCTGTCTTCCAAAGAACCAAGGTAAAGATTTGGCTCAATTACTCCTCTGTTCCCATCCTGTCCCTTCATGCTAATCAAACACCTGGTGCTCCACAGCAGTTGGTGATCTTGACCAGTGGATACCAAGGCTTCAGAGTTCTTTTCCACAAAGTGCATTATATGAAAATATTCACAAAGAACATATTCACAGGATGCATGATGAACTTCTGTCCCCTTCCTGACTTCACTCAGCTTGAAGTATAGAAGTATTACCTACGTTTAATAATGCATTGTAAATTTCTATTAGGATTTCTATTCAGCTCTGGTGAGGCCGCACCTCGAGTACTGTGTTCAGTTTTGGGCCCCTCGCTACAAGAAGGACATGGAGGTGCTTGAGCGAGTCCAGAGAAGGGCTACGAAGCTGGTGAGGGGCCTGGAGAACAAGTCTTATGAGGAGCGGCTGAGGGAGCTGGGCTTGTTCAGCCTGGAGAAAAGGAGGCTCAGGGGTGACCTTATCGCTCTCTGCAGGTACCTCAAGGGAGGCTGTAGCGAGGTGGGGGTTGGTCTGTTCTCCCACGTGCCTGGTGACAGGATGAGGGGGAATGGGCTTAAGTTGCGCCAGGGGAGTTTTAGGTTGGATGTTAGGAAGAACTTCTTTACTGAAAGGGTTGTTAGACATTGGAATGGGCTGCCCAGGGAAGTGGTTGAGTCGCCATCCCTGGAGGTCTTTAAAAGATGTTTAGATGTAGAGCTTAGGGATATGGTTTAGTGGGGACTGTTAGTGTTAGGTCAGAGGTTGGACTTGATGATCTTGAGGTCTCTTCCAACCTAGAAATTCTGTGATTCTGTGATATTCTAAACGTGATACTTCTGAGTCTCATTGAAATGCAGATGGCTGAAGAGGGTGTGTAGATTGAGGGAACAGGAATGAAATCCTGAGAGTGAGAATGGAAAAATGTATAGACAATGCTACTGTACATTGTAGTGTTTTTGTCTTCTGGGTCATTTCAGTCATGGGTTAATAGTAAATGAGCACTATTAGTAAAACCTCTTGTGTAACACACAAGCTTCTTTCAATACCAGAGGGGAGAAGTTGTTGGCAGAGGAACATCTTTTGGCTGGATTTAAACTTGGCAGAAGATCTTGGCTGAATTTGATGTCTGAATCTTTAAAACTGTAGATTATAAATTGATGTAGTCATGAAAAATCATTCTGGCAGATTGGCTAATGGTTCTAAACGTATATATTCAGGTATGTGCCCTGAACTTGAACCAGATGGAAGACTGTCAGGGACCATAGTTCAGTCAGCATCTTCCTGAAGATGACTGTCATGCACAAGTGACAGAATCAGTCAGCTTGGTTTAAATTAAGCAGTTTCATAGGCATGCGTTGTAGGTGATGTGTATTGCAAGAGATGCAGAGGACAAAAGAAATGTATTCTGATTTAAGAGACTCAAATGTATTATTATTCAAGACCTTAGAAAAAACAGGATTAATGAATTATTTTGTGTATAATATAACTGTGGCAGTTTTACTGAATGCAGAGCGTTGGCTGATAATTTAAAGTGTCATTAACCTCTGGACTTACTCTACATTCATTAGTCATTCATTAGTGTTAAACATCCTCTGTCTCAGATTTGCAAGCTTTAAGAAGTATAAACTTCCCTTTAAGTTATCTGGAATCTTTCTTTGACTTGCATTTACATTAATCTGAAGTTTGTTTGAAAGTGTGTTCTATTAGCTATAAACATTTGTAAGTATAAATACCGTATGTTTATTGTATACAGTATTGCAAATGTGTGCAGCTTGCTTATGAGGGAGAGGCTAAAACAGGAGGATCTGGGGGGCACTTTTATGTCTTTGTTAACAGAGGAGAATAGTTTCTGGTATTAGGGAATTTCTCTGTTTATTGAACAAGGGTTGGGCTGAGGTCACTACTTATGTACTAAACATGGAAAATTCAACTAGGTTTTTTTGACTAAATAGCTCTGTTGTGCAAAATATATTTACCAGTGATTACAATAGCAAATACTGTCCATCTGTGTTTAGTTCAAGCATCTCTCCAGATTGAGGCTTTGTGCTGTGCTACCTGTTGTAGAATCTGCAGTGCTAATGAGTGACGTTCCATATATTATGAAAATAAGGCATTTTGGATAGTTTTTCTAAAGACTAGAATCATGAAGCTTTGCTTGATGGGTAATTTATTTAGCAGTGTTCTAGCTTTTTATTTAGTTACATATAATGTCCAAAAATATAATGTAGCACATATAATATCCAAAAATATAATGTAGCTTCCATACAGTTGATCAACTTCATATATTTGATAGGTCACCTATTCTGCCTTTCATATTTATTCACTAACTCTTAAAACACTTGCCAAAAGTCTGGAAATGATTACATACTTTTGTCTACATCTTCTTTAGAGCCACCTGGTGACAGTTAGTAAATCAGGGTTTTATGGTATCAGGGAAAATAGTTCATTTGAGGTTATTATTCCCAGAAACAGAACTCTGAAGTTAATAGGTAGAGCCTGCATTTCATCCTGTACTGGTTAGGGTGATTTCTTATTCATAGATCCTACGTGCTAGTGAGTTCCAGAGATATATAACATTCTAGAGGAAAGGAAAGCAATGCTTGTTACACTTAAAGAACATTTTTAATGCTGACAGAATTGACTGAGATTGTACTGATAGCTTCATAGTAGTTTTACTTTTTGATGCAGCGATATCTTTTAGAAAGGAATCTGAGGGTAAAGGCTGTTTTCGTAACAGATACTATATTAAAAAAAGATGTGGTTTTCACTGTTCTGTGACTGAGAACTTCGGGAATTGTTTGTATGAAAAAAGTTAGGATCAGAATGCTGATAAAATAAACTGTTCTCTTGCTCTTACCTTTACCTTGCGCTTTCTTTTCCTGTGGCGATTTCTCAGCTTTTCCAGCTTAAAGCAGCTCTAACTTTGCTGTAATTGAAGAAGTTCAAATATCCTCATCCTCTGAGTTCTAGCGCTTCATAGTGTGTAGTTCACCAAGCTAGGTTAACTGGTGCTCTCTCAGCTTTGTTTTCAAACAGCCCTTTTGGTAGCCTCTGCTCATTCTGTTTTTCTAGTTCGTGCTTTGGGCTATTTCTGTATAGCAGTGAGATGTACTCTGCCTAGAATTTCCTTCCCTCAACCCATGGGTGCCTGTGCTGTGGCAGCGTGTGATGGGTACTCTTTTGTGTTGTCTGTGTGTAGGAGCACTGCCTCATGGGCATTAAAGGAACCGTGCGTCGCAGCACAGATGGTGACTTCATCCATGCTAATGTAGACATTGACCTGATCATCACAGAAGAGCCTGAAATTGGCAACATAGAAAAGCCTGTAGAGATTTTCCACATCATTGAGCATTTCTGCCTTGGACGACGACGTCTTCATCTTTTTGGAAGGGACAGTACAATTCGACCAGGTACCTGTGATGTTTATTTTGTCAACTAGTTAAATCTTAGTTT
This sequence comes from Oxyura jamaicensis, assembly GCF_011077185.1. Taxonomy (NCBI): domain Eukaryota; kingdom Metazoa; phylum Chordata; class Aves; order Anseriformes; family Anatidae; genus Oxyura; species Oxyura jamaicensis. The sequence continues at coordinate 41,172,540 of NC_048896.1, read as the reverse complement.
ACTTTAGCAGCCCTCTTCTGTTATCTGAGGACAAATGATAGGTTCTGGTGGAAGCTGAGACAATAATATTTAGTTCTTCTGCACTAGCTGCAACTTCAGACAGTGCAGTATAGATTTCAGTAAACATTTTGAACAAGTTGTGGCATGAGCTAAAGTGTCTGTTTTGGTGACTTCTCTGTAGGGGCAATCAGTAGGAACTGAGAAGCCTGTTGGATGGAGAAATTCCCAGGTTTCCCTACCCTTCTGTTCTCAGACAACTAACCAGCCTGATGTTCTTCAGCAGAGAAGGACTGAGGTATCACTGTGACAGTACAAAGGGACTTTTCCATTAGTGGCAGGAGCATCACATGGAACCGTACCAAGTGATATTACGGTTATAATTTCTGCTCTTACTATTATATTTAGGGACAAGTCCAAGTCACAGATTCAGGTACCACTGTTTTGTTTTATAAATACTTGTTTTTTAGACGTAAATACTTGCTCAAACAATAAGAACGATCTTTAGGCTTTTGTGCTCTCCGTATCCTAACTGAAGGTAAATGCTGAAATTGTGCAGTATTCTACTGGAATACTGAAACATGGGTTTTTTGTCTTTCAAGGTCAGATTCTGTATATTTCCTTCCTACTAAACTTAAATTTTTTGGACTTAATAGTGAAGTAAATGCCACAGCAGCTGTAAAAATTGAGATGTCTTTATCATGTGCAAGACACAGCAACAGAACTCTCTGCTTGTAAAAATCATACCAGTGTCCTACAGAGGTTTCCAGAGGTATGTCATAGGTCAGAATAGATTTCAAGGAGGTGTGTGTTTAATTTATGTGAAGACCTGTCAGTCATGAAGTTGTGTTGTTTGAAAACTGTGACAACTATCATTTTTTTCAGAAATAGCTTATTTTTTTAACCAATGTTTTTTCACCTGTTCATGTGTTTAATTCATCAGTGAGTATAACAAAACTCAGCTGAGATTTCATTTTCCCCACATGGCATGTGTTTACACCTCTAAGGAGCGTGATTTCTTTTTCTAAACTGATTTTTAAATCCCTCTGAGCTTGGTGGCTAGACCTGTTGTCAGTATCTCAAGAGCTAGTGTCTTAAACTGAGTGCTTCATTTAGTATAATAAATTACGTGGAAATATATGGATTGGATTGAAGTGTACTGCATTTTATTTGTTTAGATGGTCAGGCTTTCCAATTTGTCATGTATGATGAAGTAATTTTGCTGCAGGAGAGTACAGGCTACAATAATAAGATACATCTGGACACAATTTTTGGCTTTTATATCAATTGTGAGTGCCACTTCTGCCTTACAGTCTAATATGAAATACAACACAACGGTACCCGTTCTTTCAATTATCAGTGGCACTGGAACAGGGTCCCTGCGACAGTGCATACGGCACCAAAGCTGCTGGAGTTCAGAAACAGGGTTTGAGTTTTGGGTGGTACTGTGTGGAGCCAGGAGTTGGACTCAGTGATCCCTGAGGGTCCCTTCCAGCTCAGGATATTGTGTGACTCTGTGGGTGCTTGAGGTGACCGACTTTGCACATTATGTCATGGGTAGTGTAGTAGTGCTTTATGCACTGACAGGTGCTGTGAGCATTGATCTCTGAACAACGCATAGGAACAGCATGCCCCTTTCAAAAATAAAGGAGATTGGAGGATGGAGAGGTAAAAATGCTGGGGTTTCACTTGATTTAGATTCTTCTAGCAGTTCTGTATAACACTGTTTTCTACCAAGTAGAGATGAATAGTTTGGATGGCAGAAGAGAAATGGATACAAGTCCAGCCATGGTCTGTTTTACTGAATGTGAATGTTAATATCTATGACAGGAAAAACTACTGCTTTTTCTTTTATTGTGATTGGAAAAAGTGATATATCAGTAGAGGAACTGTAGGCAGTATTACTTAAGTACATACCAAAGTACTGTTTTGGTTTTGCTCCCACGACTGTGGATTAATGAGAGTAGTGGTTTATTGGCCCTTCCTATTCTTTGGCTTGCCTTTGCTTTGAATGTTCATGGTGATATCTGTGTGGTTTGTGTGTGTTTTTTTTTTTTTTTTTGGGGGGGGGGGGGGGGGGGGGGGGGGTAGAAACACATTGTATAGGCATTACTTCAATGATGTTGTTGGTGAATTGTCGTAAGTTGGTGTAACAATGTCATGTCTTTCTGATTCAACATTTATATTTTTAAATTTAGTGGTTATCCTGCTATTAGGTTGTGTACTTTAAATCCCTTTATTCTTTGGGAAGTTGGCAGAGCATGGTGTTTTTTTATTGATTAGCACCTTGAGTATAGAATTACTCAATTTTGCATTTGTGAATCTCCACAGTGCTCTATGAAGTATGAAAACCTGAACAAAAAGACATTTTTTCTTTTATTCTTGTTTTCCATATTAGCATGTTGTTGTGAGATTGCTGAGCCACGTTTTTCTTCATTAAAATGATACGAATGAAAGTTAAATTTCCTGTGACGTTTTCAAGTGGTCAAGCCTTATTTTCGGCCCAAACCCAATTTTAGTTCATATTCTGAGCAGATAGGCATTTAAATCAAGTAAGTTCCTGCCTCCGTGATTCATTTGGTGAAGCTGAAGCGCTCGCTGAATGTTATGTTTGTACATAAATAGGTTGGCTTAACTCTTTAAACCCTGTTTTCATATCATGGGATTCATCAGCATTGTTATTTTTGCTGTGTTTTCAAATGTGTGCTTACTGAATGCTGTGTTCCTGGCTGCAATGTCACAGTTGATTCTTGGAGACAAAGTTAAACACCTTTTACAAAGGGGGGAAAAAGGAAGAGGAGGAGATTATCTTTAAACTAGATGAATTTACTGGTCTGGTTTACAGTACAGTCCCAGAGAGGCTGGAAAACGTAACATAGGAACAAGTGAAAAGAGCAGGGAAAGTGGCATTGTAAAACCACAGCTGGGAAAAAAAAAAAAAAAAAAAAGCCTGTTCAAACGTCAAAGTAAATTTAACTTTTCAACAACTGGTTTTTCAAGAGGTGACCTCTTCATCCTGTCTGGTACAGATGACATGTAGATAAGGATCTGTCCCCATCACTTGTGGTAGCCTTGAAGCACAAAGTTAGTGCTTTGGTTGACTCTGTTTCTGTTCCTTAGGCTGGCTGACTGTAGGACCCACCCTCACAAACAGCAATTTCAACGCAGAAACATACTCTTCATACTTCACTACTCCAAATTCCCACCTGACTGGCTGCACTGAAGAGATTGAGAGACTTCGGCCCAAGTCACCACCACCCAAGTCAAAGTCCGACCGGGGCGGTGGCGCTCCAAGGGGAGGAGGGAGAGGCGGCACCTCAGCAGGCCGAGGAGAGCGGGGCAGAGAGAGGAACAGAACTAACTTTCGGGGCGAGAGGGGGGGCTTCAGAGGGGGTCGTGGAGGTACCCACAGGGGAGGCTTCCCCACGCGCTGATGTCTGCTAGGAAAATCACTTCTTCCCCCAGTCTCTTGCCTCATCTCCAAACCTTTTTCTTAGTCTTGTTTTTGCTAAAGTGAATTATTCTGAGGACTCAAGCTAGATGACTTTTTACATTGTTTTTGGTGCAAGTAGTTCCAAATACTCTGCCTTTCAGTGACTGGCCTGGCACATCACCTCACTTCTAAGGCAGGATCCTGCACCTGATGTCACTAATCTCAGCCTCCCAACGGCTTCTGTTGTCGAAGCAGAGAGCGCCATCTCTTCAAGCCATGCATAGAACTGAAGCAAAGATACTTGCTGTTCCCTTATGAAACTTGCAAGCTGTGTTTTGTTTTTTTTTTAACTGTCATTTTATCCAAAATATGGATTCCTTTTCCTTCCTTGTAGGTCTGGTCTGGGGCTAACTTACATTAATAGGATGGAATGGGTGTAAAATGCAGTTCTGAATTGCATGGTAATAGCAGACTTATTCTCTTATTCATGGAAGAAAAAGTGCTGTGTCTATACTGACACCTGTTTTAACTTCTTTTAAACCAAGGAGCAAATTGAATAAATAGAATTCTATTTTTTTCTTATTTGGTTTAAATTTCCCAAATTATTCCTGGGAATAGGGAACAAGTTTTATTTTTTCATTTGTGAAATATATGCACTCGCTTTTCATGTCAGTTGTGGGGAGAGTGGTGATTCTGTGCAGTCACGTTGTACTTCATGAAAGCAAGAACTTGTACGTTTATATCCAGTCCAGAACTTGTACAGGTCTGGATCATTTCTTGAGTAGGGATTTCCACCCAGCCTCTGGCAGTAATAGCCTTGTTCTTTGGTAGGGAAAACCAGTCCCACTGCAGAGCAATTGCAATGTTTGTAGTAGAAAGACCTCACTAGAGGCCATGCTGGAAATTGAGGTGATGTGAGGTGAGTGCTTCCTGAGCATAAGCAGCTGAACAAAGAAGGCGCAGTCATCAGACTGAGCGCTTTGCTTTGCCTGTGGACCCCACCTGCATTGGGAATGGACTGTTGGTGATCAGCTGCGGAGAGCAGCATGTAAAGAAGGCACTTCACTGTGGTATGTACACTACTTGCTTTCAGCAGAGCTGCAACTCTGAGCTTCCTGGACAGTACTTGATAGAGTGAACGAACCTGGCTGTTGGCATCTCAAATTCTTAGGTATGGATTTTGGAAAATCAGCTTTTAAGTCCCAGTGTTTATCTGTTGAAGCCAAGTTTTTAAGTAACTGTCCTGTAAAGCAGTGAATTATTAAACTTGTTTATCAAAGCCAGTGTTGAAATAATTTTGTAAATATTTTGTGGGTTTACTTTCTTCTTAAGGTTTTAGAATAAGTAAGTTTTATTGTGGTTTCCTACCATTGTGGTTGTCTGCTGTTTGTTTTTTTTTGTTTGTTTGTTTGTTTTTTAAAAAAAGGGGGGGGGGTGTTACTAAGGTGTTCTTTCAGTGCATGAAATCTTAGCAGGGAGGTTTTTTTAGGATCTGGTCAATATCACTGATCTGGTCAGTGTCACTGCCTTGGTGTTGTATGTATTAAGGGGTTGTTAAAGGGTAAATGAAACTCACCTATTGCTTATGTTTTGTTTCTTCCTGTTAGACCGAAAGCTGAAGAAGGACTGGAAGAGGGAGGGGGTAGGGGTCTGGTTAAGTAAGCATTGTGTTCACTTGGCTGTCAGCAAAGTCTGCCGAACACTACTGAGAACAGCACTTGGTAGTTGTGTTATGACACAGTAAGAAAACATTTTCTTGATTTTTGCGCTAATCATGTTCTTACTCAAAAAGTAAATACTGAAGACGTTTAATCTTAAGAAGGTAGTCTGTGTGCCAGTGGCATATTATATATTTTTTTTCCTTGGTTAGTAGAAAATATTTATTTTCATTTCCTTCATTTAGTTTTATGTCCATAGCTGGTAGTTTGGTTCTTAGACTGCTCTTAACATAGAAAAGTGGGCTGCACTGAAGATGGGACCTAGAAAAGAACTGAATGAGCCATGTATCTGTACTGGTTTGCAGAAGCAGGGATGTTGCTTGAGAGTTGTGACATGAAATTAATTACACATGGTCTTGTAAACAATTCTAGGAAATCCCTCTTGAATATGCGAAGCTGAGTATCTGCTTTTTTTCTTCAAAGCTGAAATAGCTGAAGTAGTGTAAGAGGGGGAAAAAAAGAAAAGTCTACTGTTCAGAGGGTGTTAGATTGTATTTGGATGGGCCAACTACACCAAGGAATTGTAATGTTTACGTTGGTAACAAGCAACTTCCCTTACTTTTCTAATAGAGGGTAACTGGCAAGGAAATAAAGATTCCTGCTTGTCACCTGTGAAGGAAAGTTGCCTTCTGGTCATATTCTGAAGGTGCTGCTTCAAAACTGGTGGCATGCCTCTAAAGGTAAGACAGTAATGCATGGATATAACATACTTGTGGTTGTGGAATGATACTTAAAAAACACTTCACTGTTTTTTACTCCACTTAAAAAAAAGAAGACCAGATGTTTTTACTGTTTAATCACTGATGATTTGAGCCACATATAAAGTGGTGACTAGAGATGAAAAGCTTTGAATTTTATTACCAGTTGTCAGTTAACTTCTCAGTTTTAAAACTTTAACAGAAGTAGGATAACGCTCATAATTGGTGAAGTGATGAATATTTAATTTACTGTAAGCGACTTAATTTGAGCATGTTATTCTTGAAGATTAAAAAGCCTAACAAGCTTCCTTTCCAGTTTTAATAAATGCATAATGCTGCCAATCTGATTTGGGATGCCTGTCTAGATCTTGTCATGCCTCTCCATTCTGGAAAAGGCTTATAGTACTTTGAATATCTTATACACCCTCTGTGAATTAGGTGCACGGTTTGACAATTGAACGGACAAGATACTCAGGATGTTCTAGCATTTTGCTTCAAAGGGATTTCAAAACATCAGTCAACTGTAAATCATTGTGTGTAAATCCAGCCATTGGCCTAAGAATTGTTTCTGCCTCGGATACAGCCAGCTGTGATAAGTTGGTTGAAATGTGAGAGATGCAGTGCTCTTGGGGATTTCTGAGGTTTTTCTCCAATTGTGAACATGGGCTCGGCGTGTGTGTGTTCAGTTACTGAACACTTTGTTCAGTGGAGTTGAGGCTGCAAACAATTTTGATCTGAAAATGGGAGTTAAATGGTAGAAAGTCAAAAGATATGGTAAGTAATAGGGGTGGTACATAACAGGTATGTGGGTGTACATAATGGTTCTGCTGTCTCATTAGATTCTTCTTACTTGATTTGTGTATGTCAAATGGAAGGAGTAAAATGTCACGTTGCTTGTGATGGATCTCCGCGTTTCTTTTGGCTTCTACTCAAATCTTAACTCTACTAAGGTGGAAGGCTGTAGATGTTTTCCTGTTGTGTGAGAACATAAACCTAAATGCATCTTGTTGAACACCCAGCCCCGTGAGAGGACAATTGGAAAAAAAAAGTCCTCCCCTCCTTCATTGTTTATGTTTCATTACACTCATCTAAGGAAAAAAAATATATATAATAAATGAGGATGGAAGTATCTGAGTAAGTAGTAACTGCCGTTATTTTTGTTCTTTCAAGTATAATTTTGACAGCTTCTTTTTTTGCCTGAAACCAAAAAAGCAGGGGGTAGTCTTCTAATTACATAGATGCCATTGTGATTCCACCGGTTAGCAAAACAAATGGCTCAGTTGTTGCTTCTTCCAAATTCTTTTTTTAGTGTGTGTGTGAAGGGCAGTGTAAAAATTGGCTTTAATATGTAATACAGGCTTGCCAGGCCACTAATTTTTAAAGTCTATTTGAATATATTAAATACTCTTTAGTAATCTGTCAAATTATGTATCATATGTAATTCATAATAGCTTTAAAGCAATTATTTTAGCCAACAATCAAGTCTATAAAAATAGGAACTGTTAGTAAGAGCAGTGCATGGTGGAGCTCAAAGTCCTGGTGCTTGTACAGAAGGGTGTCTCAGTGCAGTTGGTTGGTGGCCCTGCCTAGCAGAACAGGCAAAGAAAGGTTTGTTGGATGTAGGTGCGTGACTTCAGTGTTCAGCGTGGATGGTTACCTCCCCTTTTGCTGGGGTAGTGCTGAGGCTGCACAACACAGTGTGGTTTAGGAATGTCTCTAGTTAGAGGTGGCTCAAACAGGACACCAGCGGTGCCAATGGGTATGGTCCCACTGCCTTTCTGCAGTGCTCCCTTTTCATTGTGATCCAGCTGCTGCGAGCAAGTAGAGAAGCGCTGGTGTTGTCTGGCTTCTGTGCTACCACAACCAGATGTCCCTTTCATTAAAGGCACATTCAGGCAGACTAAGCCTTTACCTTCTAGCCCTGTGATGTGACGTGGATGATATTTGAGAGTGATTCTGGGTATTTCTCCACCTCCTGTCAGAGGTAGTAATGTTAAACACTTGCTGGTTTGTGTTACCAGTTCTGTACATTTATTGACGTAGTTATGTTTGTAATGCCAAATGGAATTTGGGGAAGTGGCAAACCTGCTATCAACTGTATTGGCTAGCTGCAGCACCAGTGATCAATTTTCTGCTGCTTTGGGCTGAAAAAAAAAAAAAATTAATATGGAAGTACGTTGACGCATTGATCCAGAAGTCTAGCTATAAATCAGGTGTCCTAAAGCTGTTGATGAGTATTATTTATGTGGCCTGAAGCGACTATGTTGAAGATGCGTGTCTGTGGTACAGCCATGGTCTTCTGGACATCACACGCATGAGGTAAGGAAATGGCTTCTAAGCATGGCTGGGGCAGGAGCTGTCTGTGTGAGCAGCTTGCTCTCCTCCTGCCCTGCCTCTGAGGGGGGACTCTTGGTCATTCCAGTTGGCGTGAGCTTTGTTCAACAGCTGGGTACAAACATTTCCCTAATTACACTGCTGGCTATGTGAGAATTGCAGCATCTTTCCCCTTTCGTGACTCACAGGGTAAGTATGTTTGTTTTTTTTTTTTTGCTTGTTTTTCTAAAACAGTTTACTTGTCCTGTTTTTTGTTTTTCACCAGGCTGTTTTGGCACATTTGAGACCAAGTTTGCCCCTTCCAGTGAGTGTCCTTATCATAAGCAGGGCTTGATGCTAATAGGATCCAAACACTGAAAGTCTGTACTCCCAAATAAGCTCGCCTGGCCTTAAAATTTGAGTAGGAGAAGGTGACCTACAGTAGCCAAAGCCCCAGTCATTGCTTTTGGACACATACCAAAAATGTTTGTACTGTGTAGGAATTAATTGTTGTTGCTAATTTAACTTTGCCATTTTTCATGGCTTCTGATCTTTTTATGTTGTTTTGCTGTGCGTCCATGGAAAGGGGTAGAGAGGGAGTTGTTGTGTGAACCCTGAAGCCAGTTTCCATTGCTCGTTCTTTTAAAACAGCCCTGTACAGGGTCCTGGGGTACTAGTTTTAAATGCTGATGTTTAAAAGGTACTGTGTAGCATCTTTTTTTTTTAAAAAAAAGTCTATGACAGGATAAACACATGTATTAATTATATTTAATAATTGCTTATGTCTTTACACTTAGAGTTGCTGGTGTCATTTTTACAAAGTACAGTGATGGGGAAAGCCTTGCACAACGTAACATCTTCAGCTGCAAAGTGCTCGTTTTGACAGCTGAATTCAGTCTGAGTATCCTTTTGTAATACATCCCTTTGTTGTAAGGGTTCTTACTCAATGCACAAGGACACAACTGTTCTGATAAGCTGTCAAACCAAAAATATGCATTGGCCTGCTTATCTTATACGTGAAAATCATTAATACTAATTAGTGACACTAGCATAATCAAAGGCACTTTTTTCAATTGAGGCCCAAATCTGATTCTTTCTTCTGGTCCGTGTGTCTGTCCGTGTGTCTAACACCGGTATTTGTAACAACAGCTTTTCAAGTTTGCAGAAGTTCAGATCTCACAGGCAGAGGCATTGGTCCTACAGCTACAACCAGCCTGAAGAAATGTCTGAGGTAAGCAGCCCATCCTTACAGGAGGATTTTGGCTTTCTAAATTCTACCTTAAATATCCATATTTGCAAAAGCTTATTTTTCAAAGCATTGACTGATGAATAAATCAATTACTTGAGAGGAGGTCACTGTAATAGGACTGGTATTAAACATGAGGCTTTCTTTTTATAGCACCAGAATTAACCTTTGGTTAATGTGTCAACTGTCTTATGGTTACCTGCCACTGTAATTTTGAGGGAAGCAGATGTTTAGCTAAGTTGTATTGGGAGTATTCCAGTTAATATAAAGCCAAACATGTTCAATTTTGAAAAATTAATTAAATAGCATTTTAAAATAACTGCTGCCCTTAAGACGGGGAAATTGTACCATAACAGTGTGGCATTAACTGCGCAACTCAGAAGCAACGTTGTTCGATTACCATTTGTCCTGTGGTCCATTGTTAAACTTACTCAAGTATATAAACCGAGGCATTTTTGTGTCTTGTGTAACCATGGGTGTAGAAGGTTACCCAGAACTCTGTTTCTGTAGAAGCTTGTAACTTGTCTTTTCCAGGAAAAGGGGGATCATTGTTTAGAAAATTTACATGCAGGACTTTGAAGTACTCAAATCGAACTACAGGATTGCCATAAAACTTACTCACCTATATGCCTTAGAAAAAAAAAAGCAGTGTCTTATAACTTTTTCCTCTTCTATGTAGATTTTTTTAGCATCTTTCCTGGCTCTTAGAATGCTTTATGACTAGCAAAAGGAATAATTAGTTTTCTAAATTGTATTTAGATACTTGAAAATACATATGCTTTGAAGCATTGACAGTTTGAAATCTGGCAATTCAACTTAGAGAAAGAGTCGAGACTCCGGAAAGATTAATACCTGAGTGCAGAACGTCCTATTCTACAGCTAAGTAAACTAAATATTCAGTGAGAGCTGTGTGAAATGAAACTGTACAAAAAGAGCACAGAAAAGCACAGCAGAATGCGTGGGTACAGTGAGGTTGTGGGCCTCCCTTCAGGCACCAATTACTGTCCCTCTTGCAAAATCAAAAAGCAACTGACAAATTATGTACTCAAGTTTCCTTAATTGAGCAGCTGGCAGATCTCTTTGTGAACGCAACATAAGAAATCCACGTAAGAAGCTCCTCCATAAATACTCTTGTCTTCTACCAGGAACTGGTGGAAAAGCATCTCTGGCTGTTCCCGCTGTTTCACTATCATCAGCTGAAAAGAGGTAAATATATGTATTTAGGATACAGTCATGCTAAATGCTAGTACCACCTTTCTGATCTATTATTATGTGCTACCAAGGTGGGGGGGACATATATTAATAAATCCCCACATTTCAGTAACTGGGTTTAGGAACACTGGAGCAAGACTTGCGTGCAGCCAACAGCTAGTGCAAAGTAAGGTTTGCACAGTAAAAACAGTGACCTTCAGACTACCCATCTCTGAAAATCACCTTGGATGGAGAACTAGGTACATTTGAGGTACTTGCGCCTAGAAGGCATGCTGGAACTCCCTGGCGTACAGGGCCATTCCTGGTATGTAATGCTTTGTACAGCTAAGGAGAAGTTTCGTCAAAGCCCCTCCTGTTCCGTTCCACAGCTGTAAGGAACCAGTTGAGGCAGAGAAAAGTCTTACCTTCATGGTGTAGGGCTTCTGGCTCTGGATGTGCTCCATTATTGACTTAACTTTCTTCGAGTATGGATTGTCCAGGTCAGGCAGCAATGTCTGTTAGAAGTGAAGCATTGCAGGTTGTTATATTCGAGTTGCATCTCTTACAAATTCATACAAGACGAGTTGCTGGTATTTATGATGTGACTTACTGGGAAGTGCCACCTCCTTCACAAAACCTTGTAGAATAATTCATCTGTCTATAAGGCATTTTTCAGTTTAAAGTAATCACAGTGTTACAATTCAATATCAGGAGACACTTTAGCTATTACCAAGTACTTTGTTCCTGTTTGAGCAATACATATTCAATAGGACTTTAGTATCTGTCATAATGAAAGTTTAAGATACTTTGAAAGCTTCTCTCTTGTAATTGCTTAGAGAGTAAAAGCTTACTACAATTTTTTGTATTGCTTTTGGTGTCTTAATACCTTCTGGTGATCACTTGTTTCTGCTTTTAGCTGAATGATGATGCTGAAAATCCCCCTCACCGGTCTCTGACTAGCATAAGTCACAAATTCTGAAAAATATGACTGGTTTCTCTTCATGTACTCACAGCTTCTGTGCTGATGTGTGCAAAGGATGGAACATTGAAAAGCCCTTGGATGAGCTCTGGGGGTGTGCTGACCCCCAGCCACAGGAACATGCTCAAACCGTTGGCCAGAATGAAGGCGCCTCCTTCTGAGAGACGTTCCTCAGAGCAGCGGATGGCAGCTGGGACAGCATCACTCTTCAGATCCAGGCTGTGCTGTGGGACAAAAGTCAGAGTTGCAAACCTGGTGATTTTAAGGTAACTGATGCTCCAACTAGACACTAAAAAATGAAGATTTAAAAGGTTTATCACACCTTAGCGGTTCCTTTCCCGATGAGGGGAATATATAGAGAGAGCAGTCACACTTTTGTCAGTTTACAAATTGCATGCTAAGGAAGACTTTTCTCCACAGTATAAAGATGCTTGCATACCAGTGCTGAGCTTTACTAAAGCAGGCACCTTTCATTAGCCTGGACAAAAATCTTGTTAAAAGTACAGTGAGAGGATGCTGCTGTCAAGGACTGATCATGCTGCTTACCCACTTACTTTAAACTAGAGCTTCTGCCCTCCCTCCTCAATTTAGTTCAGCTAGCAACTACATCACTGTACAAATACAGTCCAGCTTGGTCATATAACACTTGTCTAGCACAAAGAAAATCTGCATCTGTACAATGTAAAACATCACAGCACACTGAAAGCCGTCTCACTGAAAATGAACAAATGTGCAGACAGCACACTTACAATTGGCAGAAGTTGGGGGTAGAAGAAGAGCTGGGTGTCAGCCACCCCCATGGCCATGACCAGCTGCCGATGGTAAGCTCTCTCATCAGTTGGAATTTCTGGTCTGCCAACGAGCACGCAGCTCTTGAGCAGGGAGTTCATGTACACTGGCAGCACCTTCATTGCATCTGGAAGGATGAGCTGAGGGGCAGGGAAGACATGTTGTTTAATATATCCCATGTGCTGGGGAACGACAGCTGGGCTTTCAACCTTACTACTGCTTGATTCTTTTGATTTAAAAAAAAATAGGAGGGGAAATATAGGTCTAGAGCAAATATCTCATGGGTATTGTTTCTAACATTTGGTCTTCACTGAGGCTAAATGATTTATTGCCCAGACTTGGGATTCTTAGAAGCACATTACATGTTATGTAAAAGCCTAATTGGAAAATACAGTTTAGAGGAGACCAAAGGAAATAATCATCTAAACAGAATGCCTCCAAGATTGTTGGGAGTGCTGCAGCCTTGCTATTAACATCAGCATTCATGTAGAAAATAACCAATTGTTATTCAGAAAACTGGGGAAAAAAGCCAGCTTCCAGCAATCTTCTGAAGTGCCTCAAAAGCTGGAAGAGATGAGGAGATATTCAGGTTTAAAGGTTTATAGGATTGGAGTTTAGTCCATCCATCTTTGGATCTTTTTTTGAACTGGGAAACTACTTTTTTCAGAAACAGTTGCTGAAAGAATTTGAAAGCACCTTATTCAGTAAACTTCCTTTACAAAAATACTAGCAATAGCTTAATTTGAGATAATTTTCAACTAGTGTGGAATAAAAGTAACCATGTTTACAGAGCTTCTTACTACCCTTTGGTTAAAAAAAAAAAGGGAGTTGTTAAATTGTATTTTAATCACCATGGATTTTTTTTTTCCCTAGGAGTATAGTCCCATCTAGACATCATGTATTTATCACTCCAGCACTCTTTGAGAGAGCTACACGTAAATTCAGGTTGTTTACTGAGTTACAGTGCTATTTTCAACTTTGACAATAACGGTCTTAATTGTCAAAAATAAAAATACTAATTATTTTTTTTTAACAGCATAAGAAGAAAAAAAAAACTTCTGTTGTGAACTAGCATATAATTTCAGCAGGAAGAAAACCAGCTGTCTCATCTGTCTGGTATGAGCATGATAATCACCTTCCTCAATGGCACCGCCATTTGTCCTAGAACAGCAGCCTCCATATGCTACAATTGCTACCACTGAATCAAACCTGCCATTAATTTAACTTGAAAGAAGATGAAAAAATGAGAAGTATGTCCTGAAATTTCCCTTTCTGGCACTGCTGACATTGCAGGGGTGGTTGTTCCTCTGCTGCAATAGCCTGACAGGGAAGTCCTTACCTGGCTTACTGCCGACGGGCTGGCACAGTTCTTGCGGTAACACGCCAGCATGTGAGCCATCTGATTGACCAGGATCTCTCTGACTGTTTTCAGCGGTTGGCTTAGAATAGCTTTAAAAGCTACAAGTACGGAAGAACAAAAGAGTATGTTAATAATAGACACACTTTTAGAGTATCTACATTTTGCTAGTTTTTAATTAGTTTTTAATGTAGTAAAACGTAACCTCTGTGGGTGCCTTTTCAGTCTTTCCTATATCATTTTTAGAGGATGCTTATTAATCTTCACAAAAAAAATGCCTATATGCTTTTGTGCATTACCTGTTTCTAGCTACCTTCCCCAGCATTATTTTTATGGCATGTATATCTGAATACATAATCTAGTTCTCTGTTTTGTAATAGAGTTGCAAGTTGCTGAGGCTTGGAATAGCAAGTTACAAAACACTATTTCCTACCAGGCAATCACTTCATCTCTCCTACCTTCCTCTTCTTTCACCCCTAGAGAAAGCAAAAATGAAACAATACCGATCTGCTATAACTTTACCTGACTTAGCAAGGAAGTTGATAAGTGCGTCAGTCTCGCAAGTCTTGTAGACATCAGCTAACTGGGAGCTACAGTTTAAACCGATATTGTGTATGCGCAGTCTTCTTTGTCCACTTATTGATGTGTAAAGGACAGCACACTGCAACACAGATGAGCCAATTACCATTCATTTAGAGTTCAAAACAAAAAGTCGGTCCTCAAAGCCTCCATTGTCTCAGCCACCATTTAGTGCATAAAAGGCTGGGCTATCCTTGGGAGTAATTACATGCCTAGTAGTGCTGCTTCAGCATTAGTGAACTAGAGGAACACCCTACCTGTACGTTTTGTGGAAGTAGATTAGACATGTAAATGCATTGTAAAATTAGCCTTAGAAGTATATAAATGTCATAAAAGTACATAAATACATGACTGATTGAAAGGCATATTACACTCTTATTTGCTACATACTGATGGTATCATCTGAAAACAAGAGACCACTAATTGGAAATTCGTAAAGCATCCATTGTAATTGTGTAGTATTCGAACGTGCTATTAAGGAGAGTGCCCCAAAGGAACGTAACTGAAAAGACACCATACGAGACATCAGAAGCTTGCTGAGAAATATCTGCTCATCATGTTATCAGCAACAGCAACACAAAAACTTAGTGATCTTGAAAAGTGAAAGGGGTCTTCTTACGTGAATAAATTGCTTATGAAGTGACATGAAGTCCTTCTAACCCCACCCCTGTATCTCGTCCCTTCCACTGATTAAAATATTAAAATTGGAGGGATAATTTAAGAATTTGCTTATGACTCCAAATCTGCTTCAATATAATGTTAGCATTTGGGAAAACCCTTTTCCACATATGAAAAGTAAAGGAACTGAGCTCAAGCTTTCCTGACTACTAACGTTTTGCTGGCACATGCTCGTTTCCTAGCACCACAATCAAAAAAAAAATCTCACCATCTTGTCTACAGTTACAAACCGAAGTCTGCAGGGCAAACACCAACTGCAGTTGACTGCAGTCAGACATGCACTGGATCTGCTGCATGTCTCTGTCACAGGGAAGCCAGGTAAACACAACATCTACATGGCACGCACTTTTCCTGTGACTGCTGCAGCACTGCTCCAGGAAGTGATGGCAGACATACCAAACTGGATGTTCCACAGTACTGTATTTGTACAAGGATTAACTGATAGCCTATAAAGTGTATTTATAGGGGCAAGATAAAAGCCAAGCAGAGCAAAAATGAAAGTTCAGATAATTCCATGGCTTAAGTTCAAAACCGTGCAAGCTGTAATGTTTTCTGCCATTAACAAAAGAAAAATGTCATGACAAAATACCTAGAACAGTAAATGGCAACCTCACATCTGCTGATGGTTGGGCCACATCTTTTGTTAGGCACAGGCATATCACAAGTGTTGGCAATTAGGCAAAGAAATGCCAGTTTTAATTATTGCCTAATCTGCATTTCCAGGAACTACTACTGAGGCATACCCTAATTGCAGAATAAGAAGGGAAGCACAGATTTCTTGAGTTTTGGAACAGCCTGGCATTGCAAGGTACCAATTTTTGGCTAGTTAATTAAAAACTTACTTTATTAGTGGTACTATGACACCAGAGTCTCTGCAAGCTGTACCTTCCTCCCCTCAGTGCTACAGCATAATGTTTTCTATTATTATGGCTGCAGAAGTTCTTACAATTTCAAGACATGATATGTCATTAAGTTTTTGTTTTTGTTTTTGTTTTTGTTTTTACCTGAATTAAGGCGCCACTGTCTTCATTCAGTTTGTCATCATGTTTGAACTCTACCGTCACTGCCTTGTCACAGTCAACTGCTGCCATTTCTACATCTGTGGTGTTGTTCATGTAAATGGCACCAAAGAAGTCAGTAGCCCTGAAGCCTGTAGCCAGATAAAAGGAAAAAAAAAACAACAAACCATATTATTTTATTTAAAAATCACAAGTACAAGTGACATTATTTTGTGACTTCTGTTTTGGTCATTCAATTGTGCTTACTAAAATGGGAACCATTTCCCCTCACGTGTGTGCAGCTTCAGTTAACACCTTCTGTGAGGACAAGTGAAGCTGTTGTGATGGGCCATGAAGGGGTGCTGTGGCTCAGAGACCCCCTAGAACCTTTTCCACTGTTCACTGGGCCATTTTGTGTGTTTGTATTTCTCAAATACTTGCATTTGAGGCAAAAATGATTGGTTGAAAAGTAGGAACGTTAATTTGAAGTAATGAAAGAACATGTCCAGCAACAACACCCTCTTTTGTACAACTTATTTGCATTTCAGGATGCATGCATAGTGATCAGAAACCTTAATCGTATTTGCAGATATAAGTAGGTATATACAGTAAGGGCACACACATTTTACCAGTCTATACTGTTCAAAAGGTACATAATGAAGTTAAAACAGGAAGCCTGATGTCACAAGTGACCTGTAGAGCACTTCAGCACTGTATTATTTATAGTTGTATATTCTCATATGCATTCATATTTATTTTCATTCCCAACGGGTACCTTTACCTGTACTTGTCCGAACCCTCATTATTGCATCAAAGCCGGTCTTTTTTTCTATGTCCTTCCTGAGGTCGGTGAGGAACTGGGGGCTATCAGAATTGAGCTAAAAGCACAAAGCACAAGTTGCAGTTCACCACGGGGTGGCAGCAAACCAGCAGAAATCCAGCACTCCCTCAGCCCACCGTGAACTCTGCCCCTGCCTTCCCCCAAGCAAATCTTTTCATAAGTAACATCTCTTTTCTTTTAAAAATGGCAAGAAATGCCAGTTGCTGCTTTATTAACAGAAACACAGATGTGCAAGTATCCACCGTTAATTCACCATTAAGCTTGGACAAGCAGAACTCCTTTCAATCAATCCTGTCTCCAGTAACGTCCATCCTTGCACCTATCCTTGCAGGCTAGCTGGGATTTTGTGGTACAGCTTTAATAATTAGAGTAGCCTTTTTCACTTAGCAAAAACTGGTTTTGCAGACCAGCTGATGACATGGAGAAAGTCCCCTATTCCCCATGAAAATTCCCATGAAATTTTAAACAAACGAGTGTTGTTATGGCTTTTCTTTTGGGGGGGAGTGTCATTTATCATAAGCATTTTTAACTGTAAATGCAGGAGTAATTGACTACCCTGCTCAGATGTCACCATATGTAGGTAAGTGGGTTTAATTTTAAGATACCAACCATCTTATGCAGAAGTAAAATTACAGTCTCAAGATATTTGAGCCTGATCTGCTGTTTCTACATTTGAATTTTACCCCCTGGGGTTTATAAATAATTTTTCTAGAGTTGCTCTAACTTTTATGTTGTTAAAGCATGTTTTGAAATAAAAACAACCAATGCCCAGGTGTTACTATCTGATAGGTAGGAAACTTGCACCACTTACCTGGAAATTGTTGTACTTGTACAATGTTCCTCCAGTGTACATTGTGACAAGACCCAGAGAGGCTATGTCCACGTACTGATTTGGAAAGAGGAACAAATTCACACAGCAGCTGTTAGCCACACAATCCCTGGCTAAAGTCTCGTAATAATTTACTTGAGGCTGGAAGAGTGTCTGCACAGAATTAAAATAATACAAATGTGATAACATTAGATACTGTCAGTAGCCAATCACAATCCAAATACCCAAATGAAAAATAAAAATGAGATATGGATTTGACTGTAATCATGTTGCCCCTGTTCATACATTCTATCACCTTTATATGCATTGAAAATTCAGTCTGTTCTTGTAGAACTAAATCACACCTTGCAGGTAGCAGAGGCTCTTGGTGGGTGGAACTATTTGCAGCTGGTCGATTTCCTTTACTGATGGGTGTTGCTGCTCGGCCCATACTTTAGCGTCAGAGTTCTGGTAGGGCCAATACCTATATATTTATTCTCTATATCTAAATCATCAGGGCACAGTATAATATGGGAATATTATTTATTTAAACAACAATTCTTTGTAAAAGAAAAGAAGTGAAAAGACCAAGTATCTACTAGAAGAATTCAGTGTAATAGCAGTCCCCTGTGAACTGCAAGTAGAAAATACCTTTTCTTTATCTGTATTGAGTAGTTTTTTGTCATCTCTGTTTCTCAGCTTCCCTGGTGCTTCCGCAGTTGGCAATGAAGAATGGAAGATAAACAATTTTCCAGCACATTCTGCAGCCTGTTGCAAAGACACCATATTGACATTTATTCTATTACTCAGATAAACAAGCCTAATTTTTATTCATATGCTGTGGTGTCTCTAAGAACAGTGCAAACTTTCTGCAAAAGTTCTTAAGAGCGAAACCGTTCATTTAGTCTTTACACTTGATGGAAGTGAAGTCCCAAAACAAACTGGGAATTTTGTGTCAGTAAAAACGTAGTCTAACATAGATCCTTTGGAAGATACACCGGTACAGTAATTCCTACATGAGACACTAAAATCTTGGTGGGCAAAACTAGAAGTACCTCTCCTAGAGACATTTCAGTTAGATACAAGCATTATGGAACAAGCAACAAGGATAAAAGGTAAAAACACTGAACTGGATAAAATTAAAAGGAAATGTCATTTAACAGAAAATACTGCTCCTTCAGTTTGGGTGCACTGTTATCCATTGTATTTTTAGAGAAGAACAATAATTACATTCCTGGGCTAGATTCCACATTCAAACTACACTAAAACGCAGAGCATCAAAACTTGTGATTAATATTAACTCCTGTCACTAAGAAATAAAGTAAATGCTGGTTTTACTCAAGTTTTCAATTGCTGTGTAGAACTCTAAGGAGGCCATAGGATTTTTGCAAACTGGGATGGCAAACTGGTGACAATAAACCTTCAATTCCAAAGAAGAGAATAGCAACGGTAGCAGTACCACCACATCTTTGTACTGCTAACAAGCTCTTCCACCAGAATTTACAAAATCCAGTTTTTCACTTGATATTGAGACTGTTAATAGGGATGAAAACTGGTTAGTCTTCAGAATTCTGAAGTCCTTAAGCACTGAAGAAGTTGGGTGAAGGTGAAAAGAAGGAAGGAGACATTTGCCCTTTTCCTGCTCCAGGCTTAACCACACATCTAGTTTAAAAATGTAATACCCGAGACTAACAACACAAATGGGCTTTGGTACTCCTTCCCCTCCAGATCTTAACATGTCCACAAGATACTCCACATTTCAAAATAAGCCATGGCATTCTTCTGGGAAAACTAGGAATTTGCTTGCTATGGCAGAAATCCAATCAAAGACAGTATCTTACTTTTAACAGAGCTGAATCTCACCCCTAATAACACAGTTATCTTTAATCATGAATGCCAATTTCTTCAATTACTCTCAAAAAGTAGTGTCTGAAGAATGCAAGATTGACTTACCACCATACGCATCAAGAATTACTGACACTGCTTTTGACAATGTGTCTAAAATGCATATATGATTTCTAAAGATCTATTAATCTCAAAAAGGAATATATTTTACTCTTTTCAGATGAGTTATTTTTTTGAACGCATGTATATGCATATTAATAATTCACAGGGAACATCCTTGCAATTTATAACTTTAAAATGCAAGTTAAATAAAAAGTTTATTTGAGAAGTGTTTTTTATAGGAACAACATCAAAAGGAAATTTACATTTATGGGTGTTAAGTTTATTTTGTAGAAGCCAAATACTGGGAAAGAACATTTTGATAGAAGTGGTAACCAAATGTATAAATATTTTGCACACATACATTCTACTACGAGTAAGAAGAAAACAAGTATTAGTTAAATATTTAAGAAATGGGATTTGAGAGATGCTGTTCAATTTTGGCTCAATGTATCTACTCAAAGTTTGAGATGTACTTGTACACAGCTCACAGATAGATCAACTATTTTAAAGCACCACTGGCTGTTTTCTGCCCCCACGAATCTTGTGGTGGATCATGGTGGCATTCTTTTAATTGGCAGCACTCCACAGAAATGCCAGCATTTAAAGGGATATCCCTGACATACAGCAAGTTACTTAGATGCATCTAGAAGTCTGTACAAACATCCCAAGTTATCTATTAATTATATTAATTATGCTGTAGAGACTAAACACCTTATCTCTTAAATGCTGAATAAGAAACCGACTCCAGGAACTGGTCTTTTCCAACCTAAGTGATTATATGATTCTATGACTGGTTTCCCTCAATAAGGAGAATCTGAAAACAGATGTTACACTTGTCAGTTGTTTCTGAACAAAAGGAATTCAAACATGCTGTTACAATAATGGGACATCAGTGCTGGAAACAATCAGTGATTTTTTTTCTAATTTCCCATTATGATTTGTAGAAGGATTTGGCACTGGTCTTTAGCAACCAGTTATCAAGTCTTGTCCTAATTAAAGAACTACTTTGACAGAGAGGAACATTCTAACCTTTAGTGCCTCCATGCCAGCCTGGATAACAGGAGCAAAGATGGTCTCACTCTCATTAGTGTCTGCAAACATCTCAGGAATCTGGTCCAACAAGCTATGAAAGAAGAAAGGTTCAGTGTCTCAACTGGTTAGCGTATTTGGGATAGTCCCCAAAAATGTGACATACCAAGTCTTCATAGAGGAATTTCTTTTCCATGCAAGTTTATACTTAAAAATTTTGATTTCTTGGGATTCCAGCCAGAATAAAATTAAACGTGAATTTTAAAATTCTATTGAAATGCATTATTTCAAAGCTGATAACAAAAAGGAACATGCATTAAATCAAAAACAGCTAAAAATAAAGGAGTTCTGGTATGGATAAAGACTTAAGAGTCCTTAGATCATACCTAGGTGTGCATCACATATATAGGAGGAAAACCAGGAAAAACATGCAACGTGGCACAAAGCTGCATCCTGCCCTCCCACTTCTGACAAAGCAGAGCTGAAGATGCCTGGCTCACAGCTGGTCTAAATAGGCTTTCAAATTCAGTATTGGGAGTTGCTGCTACCACTTTTGCTTCCCCTCAGAGGTGGAAATACAGAACTTGGTGCATCTGCTGACTTGTAAAGCATTTCAACAAATGCATGCATCCTCCAAAACCCTGTAATACAACTGACTAAAAGGGAAAATGTCTATTCTAAGCATTCAGCTCTTATTCAGATATGGAATTGTTGTACTTTACTTGTTAACAACAGATCGTGATTCCTGAAAGTTAACAAGGAAACCATCCAGCAAAGGAACAAAAACTTCTCTGACGTCCGAGACAACCATCATCTGAGGCTGAGCTAAGTTGCTTTTTACATTAAAGAAGTGGAGGACCTTGTTATAAGTGACAAAACCAACTCGAATTGCTGAGGATTCTTCTTGCTCTTCTCTGTGAGAAAAACAAAAAACAAGTGGTTATAATTTTGAAACTCTGGCCTTGCAATAAAAGCATTCATTTGAAATGCAGGGCTGCTTTCAGATCATTATCTGTACTGGGAGCAACAAAGCAAACAACCAACCAGATGTAATTGCCCCAGTCTTTGCCTCAGGTCAAATCAAAACAACCTGATTAAATCAACTGTTGTAATTTTATTTTATTTTTACGTATATATTAAGGTCAACCCTATCAACCGTGCACCCCATTCAAGCAGGCTAGAGTATCTAAGATAAAGAATAGACCATATCTTCAAAACATGGAAAAAAGGTTAACAGGACAATCCTTTCTTTACAAGACACAATCAGAAAATCAGCTTTATTTAGAATGTAATTAGTGTCACTGTAATTCAGTGACACTAATGATCAATGCCTGGAGAGAAGTTACTGGGCTTGAATAATGTCTGGTGACTTGCAGACTTCAGTGGTTCAATCTTCTGCTTTGGCAGGACTGCTTTTAAGCAGCAAAAGGTCTTGGATCCCTCATAGCTGTGCATCATGCAGGAAATGTACTGTATTTTTGTTATTCCTGGTGTGTTCCCAGGCCAGCTCACAAACCACTGCTGTGAGCTACACCTGCAAGAACACTGTGAGCAGTGAGCTCAGGAGCTGTTTTTCAGGAGGTAACTCCCCTAAGCACTAGCTATTGTGTCATTAGTAGCAGCTAATGAGACCAACTAATCAGACTAATGAGACCAGGTTTGCAGCCCTAAGTTTAGTAAAAGTCAATTGTATTCCAAAAATCAGTCTTAGTTACTTCTAAAATAGCACACTCTCTTGGTTTTACAAGCTTCACCTAAAACCTTGATCTTGGGAGGGAAACGATTTTTCATGTCTACAATCTAACACTCATGTCAATAAAGAATGCTAAACCACCATTCCTGTTTTGTGGAAACAGCTGGATGAGAAAGGAGCTATCTTTGATTTAAAACAAACCAATATTTTGTATGAATACATTCTGTAAAAAAACATTTTAAATAATCTCTCTGAGATCCTCTAACTCAAATAGATGCATCCTTTCTGAATCCAAGTCTCTAATCACTCCTAGCGTGTCCTAGTAGACACTACTATTTTCTAAATAACGTGATTAACAGGGAGCATTCAGGACAAGTTATTCCTAACTTAAGGCACATATAGCACTTTCCTACTTCAAGGAGAAATAGCTGCATCATTCTACTGGTTCCTGTGCTTTTACACAGCAGGTATGTGTGACAATTTCACAGAATCACAGAATCACAGAATTTCTAGGTTGGAAGAGACCTCAAGATCATCAAGTCCAACCTCTGACCTAACGCTAACAGTCCCCACTAAACCATATCCCTAAGCTCTACATCTAAACATCTTTTAAAGACCTCCAGGGATGGCGACTCAACCACTTCCCTGGGCAGCCCATTCCAATGTCTAACAACCCTTTCAGTAAAGAAGTTCTTCCTAACATCCAACCTAAAACTCCCCTGGCGCAACTTAAGCCCATTCCCCCTCATCCTGTCACCAGGCACGTGGAAGAACAGACCAACCCCCACCTCGCTACAGCCTCCCTTGAGGTACCTGTAGAGAGCGATAAGGTCACCCCTGAGCCTCCTTTTCTCCAGGCTGAACAAGCCCAGCTCCCTCAGCCGCTCCTCATAAGACTTGTTCTCCAGGCCCCTCACCAGCTTCGTAGCCCTTCTCTGGACTCGCTTGAGCACCTCCATGTCCTTCTTGTAGCGAGGGGCCCAAAACTGAACACAGTACTCGAGGTGCGGCCTCACCAGAGCCAAGTGCAGGGGGACAATCACCTCCCTGGCCCTGCTGGCCACACTGTTTCTTATACAGGCGAGGATGCTGTTGGCCTTCTTGGCCACCTGAGCACACTGCTGGCTCATATTCAGCCGACTATCAACCATCACTCCCAGGTCCTTCTCTGCCTGGCAGCTCTCATTTCATCAGACACTGCTCCTTACAGTGTGGCAGTGTACACTTTATACAACTTGATTTCTTCTATCATTGTATTAAAGGTCACTTGTCAAACTCAGCAGCTGATTGCCTGTGCGACTAACACACTTAGTTCTTTTTAATGTCTCAGAATGAGATAACTGAATCAAATGTACTCAAATGTTTTTAAGTTATATGTCTAAAAATCATACTGGTACAAATAGCCTAATTTTCTGAGGTGAGGAGCAGAATTTCTGTAAACACATTTCTCTGTATTTCTCTAAATAGAGGAGCAGTGTTCTGGTTTAGAACATCTGAATTTGAAAGCGTCTGCCCTGAAACTTCTAGCAAGCAAATAATGTGTTTTCTGCTCTGCTCAGATCTGCAGAAGCATAAAGCCCTTTTAACACAAAGTCTCTATAGACACCTAACTTAATTCATTATTTGCTAGCTTTAACTTCTCAGCCATTCTCACAGGCTTACCTGCCACAAGCTGCTACACCAGTGGCCTTTTTGTTACACACATTGCTCTGATAACCAGAAGTCTTTCCTCTTAAAGAATTTGGGCTCTCAGAAATCTGAGCACAGGGTGAATTCCCAGCATGATGTTTTCACCTCATGTGATAACACCAGAATATTTTTGCAGGTGTCTTTCTTCAGCAACAAAAAAAGAACATACAGTGAAGTTCATGTCTTAGCACCAAAATAAAAGTCTCACCACAAATGCTGGTGGAGTGAGTGCCTGATTGTTTTTTTTTTTTTTAAATTGTATTGTTTAAAGGCAACAGACCACTCTGAAGAAACCCATGGGCCTGCCCTTTATTTAATTATTTATCTTGCTTTTTCCAGTAGATGTGAAAACTTTGTCCATGCAAACACGGTATTTAGCAGTAGATATCTACAGAGTGCTTGTGAGGAAAAGAGTATGTTACTTCTTGTGGTGTAGATGCACTTGCTTTCATTTTTCCTTTACTTTCTCTATTCAAGACTAGGTGTTCCTAAACTGCGAATTGTTTTTTGCTATGCTCGCGGTCTTTTATTGTCTTCAGAGTCATGACCAATCTTGATAGAAAGCTCTGAGATATGTGCAGGACAATATCAAACACTCATGTCTCCAGTGTAATCTTCAGTGACAAAGTGCTCAAGGGATGGTCTTACATGGGCATCTGACAAACTAATTAGCCACCCTGAACTGGAATTTCTTTCATGCACGAAGATCCAACAAGCACATATGATAAAAAGATTTTTAACATATCCCAGGTTATCTCAAGGATCTTGTCTCCCACTCTTCCTCACTTTGCTCCCTCTGTTTCTTAAGCATGTTCACCCTCTACAAATACTGTTATTTGGAATGCATTTTCCTTCTGTATGCTCTTCAATCCTTCTGTATGCCTCAACTAAGAAACACCTTGTCTACTTATTTTTTTCAGTCTGACTTCCACTGCTTTCATTTAACTGTCAGCATTATTTAAATGTTAATGAAAACTGCACTAAACATATACTAAAAACTATACGAAACTACACTAAAGTAATATACTGTGATTAATACAGATCAGTAGTAATAGTACTACTACACGTTTAATGCTGACATAGCAAACATGCTGTGAAACGTGTTAGTTTGATTCATGTCAGTATAGAACAATGCTAGGGCTGCATGATGAAATATAACCTTCTACCTAAGAAAAACTGAGTGATTAGTGTACATAGTTCTTGTATCATGCAAAGGAAGGGTCCAGCAATTGGTGTAAATAGAGGGTTTGAAGGGCGAACATTGAGACTCAGGTCTGGGAGATAAGAGAACCAAAGAGTTTTTAGTTAACTGCTGACTTTTGCATGGGACGCTGCCCAAGCCTCTGATATCCGGCAAAGAGATCACCAAATAAGGAGAAAGGGGGAGTTGAAGGACGACCAAAGGACAAAGCCTGGGAGGAAGACTACGAGCCTCCAGCACGACTGACCCCCAGAGACTGATACGCATGTGTCCGGGAGAGGGTTCGGATTCCGGGAACTAATAATAACCCTGCCTTTTCTAGGAGTAGTGATGAATATGTATAGCATAGGAGCATAAAAACCAGCCGCCTGATGTAACAGGTGTGCATTTTGGTGGAGCAGAGACTCCCGGTGCACCCACCGCTGTTCACTTGCCTCTATTTGCTTAATAAATTGCTTAATAAATTGCAAACTTTAAATGGAACCCTATTTTGGGACTTAGCAAATTTTTACCGCAATGCCACATTTAACAGAATGTCAGTTGCCTACAAGATTTGCTCCCCTCTCAGATACATACCAGGGCAGAAAACAAACAAAGCAAGCTAAGAGTTCTGCTGATTAACAAAAAAGAGCTAAAGATACAACCAACCAACACTGGCTTTAGAGAGACTTTACTTTCTAGAGATTCTGGTTTGTGGTATTTCTCTGCTAAATCCAACGAGAACAGCAGCACTGCAGTAAACAGAACTACAGCAAGCAAATCTGGGACTTAGCTAGAGTTCAGTACAGGAAAAGAAAAGAAAGAATGGTACATGTTCAATCAGTACAACACGTTCCTTCTGTTCATACAATAAACACAGATATCAATCTAAGTTTTTCAAAAACTGCCAGCAATTTTAAAATTACCATTTAGTCACTATCACCTCAAAAATGCCTGTATTGTAAATTCTGTCATTTTTTGTACTTTCTTGGTTTTACTTCAACATGCATAGCTTCTTGAAAACTGTAGTATGGTACATTAAGCAAAACACATGTATGTTTGTTTACCTTGGAAGCTTATCTAGCAGAGTCTTCAGTTCCTCACATATGAGTTTAACTAGGCCACTGTTTATATTTCGGTACGATACATCAATCATGAAGATATAAGCTGGTGGATTTGGAGGCTTGTTATTCTACGGAAAAATATTCACAGGGAAAATTAGACAGTGTCCTGTTAGGTCAAAAAAATGTACAAAAGGTACCATAAGGCAATCCAAATACTGTGTTTAGTCATTTGAAAAATGCTATGAATTAGAAAGAGTAGTTATTACAGAAAGATGGCATGTACTGGGTAAGCACCATCCTTGGAATAAAACTGTACTACTGGAAAATAGATCCTAATAGAATAAAATATGTAAAGGATAACAGTTTATTAGACAAGATGAAACACTAGTATTTTCTATTGGAATTCCAGTGTTTAAACAAATTTGTTTCTGTATTCCATATATGCTTACGCAATACCATTTTGTTAACAGAAATGCTTAAACTCAGTTTTTGTTAACATTTGCCTCTAAAAACTGTTAAGCAATTTCTAACCCATCTGGAAACAGAAAATATGACTTAGGTAGTGAACCAGAATTAAAATACTGCAGTCCCTAACAGCACTGAGTATTCATCTGCATCCTCTCTGTCTTGCTTTCTCATGCCCTTGTACACTGAAAAGAACACTGGACAGATAAAAAAACTGTACTTTCAGGAATAGGCTGATTTTCTGTAAGATAATTAAAGCACTAGAGTGTAATGCTCACTGTATGCAACTGCTACATACAGAGCAGTGACTCAGACTGGTATGGATTCCTTTTGGCACAGCTTCTTAGCCACAGTCATACATAAGAGACATGTAAGTAGCGTACATATTGTTATATACACTATTGACCAAGCTTCTATAACTAACAAGATGTTGATTGTTTTATTTTTGTTTATAAACAAAGCAATGTAATGCTTACAGATGTACCCAGGAAGATCATACAGAGTGCACAGTAATCATCATCATGAGTCTAGCCATATGCCTAAATCCAATTTTTCTAATTCTCATTAAGATGAGTAGTGGTCATTACCTGGTGCCAAATTCAGGACAACTTTTCCATTATAGTTATATATGCTATTTCACTGCCTTCATATAAAGACTCTGACCACTTACCAAATTATACTCATTACAAACTGCAGAAAACTCCATCTAAGAAAAAATCATCTAATCCTTGAATTATAACTTATCCATAGTCATATCCTCAGAACACATAAAATTGAACATTATACCCTTGATCTCACTTCATTTGAATAATGTAAATCAAGATTAACTCTTGTCAAATAAAACCAGACAGTATTTTTAAAACCTGTTCTGTTTTTTGTATTTGGATTCTAGTTTCAAAACATCTCAAACACTACTTTCCGAACTCTCGTAGCACATCGCTATTTATAAAGAATTCCTGCATAATTTCTGACAAATACATGGCCGAAATGAGAACTTGTGCTCTTGCCACATCTGCTTAGCAGGAGCACAATAACGCAAAACAGCTGTTATTTGTTAACATTTTTTGTAGCTGTTCATTCTTGTCATTTGATAAGCACAAAAGGAAATGGCTTTTCAGTTCTGGTCTTAAACAGATTTATAAAATAATTAAACTTTTCTAACTTGGAGCAAAACGAGAAAACAATTATAAAATAATGTTAATTTCTCTAAAATTCAATGACTTAACATTGCCAGTGTGAGTGCTGATTTTATCAAAGATTTATTTTTTGTAACATTCTGCTGAGTCTATGGAACAGGTCTTTGCAACAAGAAGACACACCAAGCTGGATGGCTTATCACAGAAGCTCCCTCATTTAAACTATATGGCAAATTCACTGCGCTGACAGCAAGACTGTGATGATGAACACAGGGTTACACAATAGAGAAAAAGAACTGTGAAAATGGCATGGAGCTATTCAGTATACATATTTTCAAAAGCTTAGCTGCAGAAAGCAGCAAAGCTGAACCAAATTTGATGGATGTACACCAAGGATCCCACACTATTTCTATAATGCCCCATTACAGCCACCTAGTTCTCTCCTGTCCTGGGGTTTAATGCAGATGTCAATGGAATCTCTAAAGGCAGCCTCAGGGATTTCACTGGACTTGGAAGCAGTACCCCTGTGAGAGACCAGAATTAAAACAACTTGTTCATTTCTTTGTACCAGCAATAATCTGATGGTCTGAGGAAGTTACATGTACCTACTTCAAGGCTTTGTTGGATTGAACCACCTTTCCTAATTTTATCATATCCACATTCCACCGACGGAAAGAAAATTCCACTCAATTTCAGAAAGAACCAAAATATACATCCATGCTGTGGGCAGATGAGGTCATGCTGGGAATTTTGAAAAATTTTGTAAAAAAGTCTGAAAAGCTTAAATAATTTATGCTTTGGGAAGTACAAAATATAGTTATCTAATAAAATCAACTATAAATACTTCCAGTGGCTTGAGTAGACTTTGGATCAAGTTCTTAACTAATTTATTATTAGGAGAGAGAACCCATTCCATTATAACTTACTGGTCAGAACACTAAAACTACTCATGCCAAGACAAGATTCAAATTCCCATGCAAAGGTTTGAAAAGCTGAGAAGGCAATTCAGGTGCACATCTGTCTGCAAAATTAGTAAGTCATGCAGCTAAAAAGCAACACTACATCAGAATTTGAACTATAACCTCTGAACATCCTCTAAATGTTTCCAAGGACCAAACCAGCACCTCAGTTGAAGACTTGTGATCCATGACCTTGAGACACTATTTATTACTCTTAGTTGCTAGTCTCCAGACAACACAAAAGAGCTTACATTATTGTAAGCTTAAATCCTCCACATCTATGCATTTTCTAAAATGTTCTTGGACTCTGATATCCAGCTTATAAATGCATTTACTCCAGCGTAGGTTTTTAAAGGATTTTGTGTTGACATAAAATCATAAATAATTTTGCTTATTGGAAATACTCACTCGGCAATAATCCAAAGTAGCAACATATTCATATGATCCCAGAGATAGCTCAGGTCTTTCATAATGGTCTACCCGTCGGCCAATGTGGTCCAGATGTTGAAAGAAGAATGGTGGGACTAAAAACCAATACAAGAGCAGGAAAAAAAAACGTTTATAGAGTGTGGAGAGGTGGTGTGTAAACACTTAGCCAGGTTATAATATTTTTTTCTTCACAATGATTTAAGAAAACAAACAAACCTCACAACGTTCTAGTAATGTCAGCTTCTCTTGTATTTGGAGAATACGGCATATTCCCCCATGAATGTCAATTTTCTCCTATCTCTACCCTGTCAAGCTTGAGTAGGTAAAACTGACCCAGGTTATTTCCACAGGCGGGAGTCTGCTATCCTCAGGCTACAGACTAAATGATGGCTATTTTGTTAGCCATCTACTCAAAGCTTAACTCACATCACCAGAGTTAAAAACAGCACTTTTCCTAAAGCTTGCTCTGCTTTATGCAACATTACCATTCACTGGGAATAGCTCTGCAACATTCACAAACCTGATCTACTGTACAGCAAGCTGCCTTCAGTCCATCACATCGTGAACCTTCTGTAGCTGCACATAAAAGATGTAGAACTCCAAAGCAAGCATTAAGAAATCAAGCTGTTTTGCCACCACCAATCTACAGGCAGCTAGTCTAACGGCTAGTCACACTGGGAAGAGTCACCTCTGGATTTTATCTCATTTTTCCTCAATCAATCCACATTTGGAATGTTATTTTTTACATTTCTGCCTGTTAAAAGCAGGGGATGCAGAATATCTACCTAGTTTTGGGGGCATTTTAAGGTCTCAATGTTTTTAAGTGCTTCCCAATTCGGATAAAAGACACTACTAATACAAAGCATGATTGAAAATGATACTGCAACTGACATGTCTTTCTCAAAACGTTCTCAAAATGTTCATAATGCACTCAAATTTCTCTTTATTAGAGTTTAAATTGCTAACAAACTAGGAAATTTGCTATCTGCTATGCTTGCACAAACAAGCCTCAGGCGGAAAAGAAGTTGGAATGAGCCTGTCAAGGTTCACATCTCAGACTTGAAAAGATGACTGTATTAGGGAAAGCAGCTGAGGAAATCCAACTTGATACAAATGTCTAGAAAGGCTACTTCTGGCAAAGATCTGGGATATAGCACAAGAACACTTATGAGTCACATGCAGCACACTTGAACAAATATGGCATGGTATCTTCTGTGAAAACCAACACTTGTCACAGAAGATTAATAGGCTATTTAACCACTGCATCCACAGTCATGGCCAGGACTAGTCTAACATGGTTCTAAATAATTATTTGCTGAACATTTAGATTTCTCTACACAAAAGTTGTTTTTGGTTAGCAATACAAGCAGCTTTTTATCCTATGTTGACATAATATTTTAAAATAAACTTTTGACCATAACAGACTGCACTTGGACTTCATGGTTTAGCATTATTTTTTCTTATATTTATTTTTAAAAATTGGACTGAAGAAGTGTTTTAAATATTTTTACAGGGTAGTATTTTTTTTGTTGTTTTCATTTGTGAAATAGCCCTTGTTACTACATCTCACTAAACTATTTTCAAGTCAGCTAGTCAAGAAAATTATTTCAGGGATACAGTTCCTTATTAGTTTTATGGAATTTGTATGAATCATGGATCAGAGAAATATCACTTACCATCATTTACACAATTGCAAAATCCACACTGATACCTTCTTCCACCTTCAGTAAACTGCATGAAGGGACACATGTAAGCTTTGCACCTGTTACATCGGATTGGTCCAGTCTCACCATGGTTTACAACATAAAGAGGTGTCTAAATGAAGAGGTATATGAAGTTATAAAAAACACTGCAAACTTGAAACCAAAGAAAGTGAGCTAAAAAGCTGCTGCTCCAAGATGAAATACATCCATAAAAATTTCCAAAGGGACTATAATCTGCGCTTTAAAGTCTCAGAGAGCTGAATTACTATTGCTTGCTATAAAAACGAAGACCTGACCCACTCCTGAGGGTTCCCTGTGATGCCTGCAGAGTATCACTGTATTCATATTGTAGGATCAGGTGGAAATTACAAGTGTAGGAACAAGGACTGCGATGAAGCTAAAGTTCATCATCGCACATCTCTGGAAAAGCATTCTGAAGAGAAAATCAGAAGAGTCTGGAGAATGAAAAAGAGGCATATGCAAACGGTGAAGAGAACTAGCTATTTATCACACAACAAACTGAAAAATATACACCATTTGTTTTCATTGCCAGACTCACATACTGGGCGACAAGAAAACCTTTCGTAGCTGTGCTGCAAGTCGAATCTCCACATGCAACGTAAGGCAAAATGCCTTTGTCTCACAGCCGACGTGGACTCCTAGCCCCCAACAACATACACCCTATTAGTACCTGATGAATCTGCATTAGGAGCAATATTTTTGCCCAGAGTTTGACTCCATCATCATTTGAATGCATTTAACACCTCAGCACTAAAATGACAGGAATGTGTATTGAAATGAGACCCACAAAGCTTGCAAATCTAGCTATATCCAAGAGGAACACGAAAACTCTTCCCCGCAAGATGAGAAATTTGCCACCAGTTTCTCCATATACCTTTGAAGAACTTAACCAGCTTACACAGAGAGCTGCTCTATGCAATGTTATACCATATACCATACATGACAAATTGCCTGTTCAACTGCAAATTATCTCAGTACAAACGATTTTGAAAGCATAACCCATGAAAGAACTATATTTAGCATCTGAGATTTCAGGAGACTAGTTAATTAACACATTTAGATGAGGGCTATTTGTTTCTAAAGGAAGATTATCTCACAGGTTTGGAAAGCTGCACAGATACATATCTCTTGATGACTTATAATACGATAGTTCCTTAAAATTACACTCTACAGTACACTAGCAGATAAAACATTTTATATTTCTGTACAGAGAACATTAAACACACTGTATTTGTACAACTGATTACCAGAAATAAAGACACAACTGCCAATTACTCAATTCAGACAATTCATCCCACAGACGAGCTGTGCAGGGCAACAAAATCCAGAAAGGCACTGTTTCTAGAGTTATTATTTACATTGACATTCATGTAAGTCTGATTATTAAAATATTTATACAACCATTTTAAGCAAGGCTACACAGTATCACTTTCTAATGATCAGGGGAGATGATTGTTGGCCAAGGTTGGTACCACTGCCCCATGCAAATCTTGTGCTTCATTTGTACAGCAGAGAGATGAGGAAAAAGTCCACAGGATAATCAGAGAGAATGTTGAAATGTAGTGGTTTTTTTTTTTTTTTTGATTAGTGTCTTTTTTGTGTGTGTGTGTGTGTTTCCTTTTTTTTTTGTTTTTTTTTTTTTTTTTTTTGTTTGTTAGTTTTTTTTGGGGTGGGCAGGGGGGGCAGGGACTGGGGGGGACAACAACAACAACAAAGAAACAACCCTAGGTCATGAACCAAACTGCCTGTGTTTTCTATGACTGTTGAATCTGTGTTTTCTATGACTCTTTTATTATACCATCATAGATTGCTTTTGAGAAAGATTAACCAGTCAACAAACAATCCCTGGGTTTTGAGTTGCTTTACTGGTTCACATTAAAATGTCAGGAAAGCATTTCCCTTTGTGATGTTCCTATTGTCTTGAGAAGCCATTCCCTCTGAAGTCAGAAACAACTTTGCTGATTCTTGATTTTTGGATGTTGAACACTATCAGCGTCCTCAGCTGATATGACTTGAGCCAGTCTGTACTGCGTGCTCTACAAAGGTCACAGCATGTTCAAATATTTTCTGTAATAGTGCTTTTTCATCTGTTTTATTTATTTGCATAATGCAGCTTGGCTGAAGCATCAACCCTGTGATGCAACCTTAGCTCTAACCCAATTTGTACAAATTGCAGTAAAATGCATGGAGTATGTTCAAACCTTCTTATTCAAAAATCCTTCCCACCCAGGCCAAACATTCACCTGCATACATGGTAGCATGAAAAATACCAATGCACAGTAGATGAGCTTCAAGTTGGCACTGCACATGGGATAAGATCCAGCAAGTAGCAAAATCAACAGAAAGTTAGTCATTGATAACAGTGAATCATAAGTCAGACTATCCACGAAATATTTATTCAGTCAGCATTCCCTTTTTAAAGGGAACGTTGCAACTTACTGAATAGAGCTAGCAGCATGAAGAGAGCAAATGCAGGCTGTTCTAATCAAAATTAGAAGGATTTAAAGAAGTTTGAGGATGGGGGAAACATGAAATACTGATAAAATTTTGACACAAAGAAACCTCAGAAGTAGGTAGCTTACTTCTTTAGAACTTCCATATCATACTGGTGGCAGAAAAAGGGAAAAAAAAAAAAGTTTAATATCCAGGCTTAATAGACACAATTTCTTTTGGTCATGATGCTAGGTTGGGAATACCAACTGTTAACAAGTCAGCTCTCTCCAGCACTTCTCAGCTTTGAAGTGGTGACTGTTATTTGGATGTACAGACATGCTGCATGTCAAGTGAAGGTCAGCAGCCAGGATTAACTGATGATATAAGCAGGAGCGTGAAATTGGATAATCAAGAAACTGTGCTGAACAACCAACTTTAAAAATGTTAACACTTTATAGAATCAGATCTCAAGCAGGACATCTCTCCATCTAGAGAGATATACCTATAATCATCAACAAAAGCGCAAGCTGTCGCAAAGGCAAGCACACAAGGTAAGAATGGAAGGAGTAGGAGAAAAAGCTACCCTAGGGCAACTCAGCCCCCTCTTAGGGCTGCTGAGGGTGACACGCACATATTAAATCATGAGAGGATACTCGTTCATGAATGAGTCCACAGCTCCATTTCCCCCACACCAGTATCACAGATGGTCCAACACTGCAGTGCTTGTCTGAGATTTTTTTTTGTCATTGTCACATCAGTTGTAAAACCATAGAAAATAAGACAAGTTTAAGGTACCTTTTTACAGAAATGTTAATAGTTACAAGAAGAGGTAATCTAGCTTTATTGATCACAGAAGTTTCACAACAAAATCAGGAGTTTGATTTTCCAGGAGAAGTCTTTCTGATTTAAGATGTCTGGCTTGACATTCATTCAGCACAAAATGAAATAAAAGGTAGCGACATATTTTACAGAAGCAAATGGAATTAGCAAAGCATTTTATTTTTTTTTCAGATCACTGCAGGAAATGCCTAAAGTATCTTCAAAACAGCAGACAGAATTTGGACTCTAAATACTATTACTACTGACTTCTTGACAGGTCCAGTCTCTACATGTTTTGTATGGTCACATCAGTGTTAATTTACATGCACAAAAGTTTTCAGGATTGCTAAATACATGATAAATCTAACACCACAGTTTAAAACACAGGCACAACCTATTACCTGAAAACATAATGGATTAACTGGCAGATCAATTCTGTTTTAGAGTGGCCAGACTTTTCACAAACATAGCTATGACTGTTTCTAATGTGTTCTAGAATATCCTCAGGATAGCCAATCAGGCAACTCACCAAACAGTGCTCAGGGAACATGCAGCTCTAGGTTTAGGGAACAAATATTTAAGTTTGTAAATAAATCTAAGTATAGTGTTGTAATCTCTTAAGAAACAATTCTGGATGAAGTTCTGCCACAGGAGAGCATTGCCAGTGTTATTCAAACCTTTGCGGAAAGAACAAAACCAAAACCTAAATAGATTTAAGGTCATTGTGGCTTACTGTCAACTTCAGTGGCAAAACAGATGGGGTTCTTCTGTTATTTTGTACAGACAGACAGACACACACACAGGTAGGTAGACAATATATACATATATTTTTTTGTCAGCATTTGAGAGAAAAGTTTCTTACTGATTTAAGATTTACAGCATGAAAGGTCTGTTGAATGGAGGGTTTCTTTCCTTCTCAAAAACCTGGAGCTTTTTTTTTTGTTGTTGTTATAAGGTATTGCCGTGACTTTTTAAGCCAAGCTTACAGGTGTTTAAAAAGATGTATAAAATAGTTCTGCTTAACATTGTTCAAGAAGGCCAGCAGGTAAGTAGTAAACATGCCTCTAAGGCTAGTTAATTTCCTTCCATTGAAATCAGAAAGAAGTGAGAATACACCTGAAGTGTCATGCTACAATCACAAGCTAACTCTAGCTGGTCACTTCCCTCTATTAGAGGAATACTTAGAATAAGGAGAATTGCTATTACATGAACAAAAAGCAGCACAGGATATCTTAACCTCTGAAGCAAGGATATTTGGGGTGAGCTTAATATCCTTTGTAAGTCCTTTCCATGATACAGAAGCTTAGCTTTGAAGGTCAGTAGCAAAACTAGCTGTTACGTTAAAAATACAACATCAGGTAGGAGTATTTATATTCTGAGATTCCCTTCCATGGATACTTTCACTGCTATGATAGCTGGATGCTTCAGGCAGTCTCCAGGATCTCCTACCAGTAAGAGTGTTTGTATGCAGCTACACTCCTCTCTGTTATTTAAAGATTAAGCTGCTTCTGAACATCACAAGTAAGGGGCTGTGCAAAGAGCTAAGAGGTATTTTGCAAGCACAGATTACCTGATTCTGTTAAACACTAAAAAAAGAAGCAGCCCCTCCTTCACATTTATTTCCTGTCCTGAAAGAGAAGAATCCCTTCTCACAGAATAAAGGGAAATATGTAGAAGGCTTAGCCTCCCCCATTTTTCTAGGCATTAGAGCCTACTATTATGATTAGGCCCTAGATACAGCCTCATGCTGCTGAACTTCACTTGAGATGCAGCATGTCCATACATCCAAATAACTGTTTGATACTAAGAATAAATCTAAACATTAAAATAATAAACCTAAAACCAAACAACATCAGCTTCCTATTAAATTTAATACAAACTTCTTTCCCCTTTCAAATTACATACATTGTTCCATTCAGAATATGATTCTGCACTACTGGACAGATAAATATGTATAAACTGAACATGCAAGAATAGCTTCAGTTTAAAAAGCAAAATAAAGCTTTACATCCTGAATGCAAGAATAGCTTCCGTTTAAAAAGCAAAATAAAGCTTTACATCCTGAACTAACTAAATACCAGGGTGTGCTGACTCTGTTAAGTTTTCCAACGTAACTGAGTAACATCCCTGCAGGCTTAATGTTAGAGCTCGCACAGTCTTACAATGTTTAATTTACTGCTGTTGCTACGGTCAACTTTGGCCAGTGCATAAGAGGAGACAAACACCATTTCAGGAGAGCAACATGCAGCCTGTAGAGGAAAATGCAGCCACAGAATGTCAAGTGGCATTCGAGGAGCTATTCTGAGTTACAGATGTATCTAGCAACAGCCAAAGCAATTTTTTTTTTTTACATGAGTATAATTTTGTTGGTGAAACTATTAAGTGGCTATGATTATTATTTTTTAATTCCCTCTTTCCCCTCGATATTTACTGGTGCTTAGTCAGGCTTTTCTTCTGCCATGACCATTCTGAAGAATAGATGGTTTCCAACTTCCCAGAAACTAATTACATCACCGTAACCTAAATCTTTAGAAATGCACTTTTCCCAGTCTAACCTTTCAAGAGTGTGCAAATTAATCAGGGATTCTGATTAGAATATGAATAAGGTATATATGAATGTCAATCTTCCAAGTCACTGTCCCCATCTCTTTCAGAATTAAGTCCTTACTGTAACAACAACGATGCATGGAACAACACACTACATAAGTATGAAGAGTATTTTAAAAGTGTACACTAAAAACAAAAATAGGAAAAAATAAATAAGGACATTTACTTGAATTAGGAAAAGCTATGCTGCCAAAATCTTTGCTAACGTTGGCTCTACATTCTTGTTACACCATGTAGTTACAGCCCAATAGGCTAACAAAAACTTTCTCCTAGAAGATGAAGTCTTGGGAAGCATCCCAATTCCAAATGCTTTACTACCAAATGCAGACTAGTGCTGGGCATACTCCATAAGGAAAGCCTTATCTAATACAGGATTTATGCATCTCTAAATTAGGAACTGCAAAACCTAGTTCACAGGCACTGGCCTCCCGAGAGATATAAAGCTTTCAGGGTAAGGCACCTGGAGATGCATATAAGTTCTGGGCTCTCTATATCATGCATGGGATAGTCAGACACCCCAGAGGGCTATACAAAAAAACACAACATTAACCTGGAGCTAGTCAGTAGGAGAAAAAAAAAAAAAAAAAAACACTGAGAGCAACAGCAACAAGGCTCAACAACTCTTTTCCAGACTCCAGGCAGACTCAGGACCACAAGACCAGAGTTTCACAGTTCCCTCTCAAATGAAGGTGTTAACAGGGATGCTTTGGAACATGTTTTAACACCTGAAAAACAGAGGACATAGTAATGTTTAGATTCACATTTAACAGAGCAGATAGACAGTGATGAGTCCAGGATACAAGCTTATGCTACTTGGACAGTTTCTACACGGATTGACTGTTCCAAATAGTTCAACAATGGATTGGTTGTAAAAATACCAAGGCAGTCCTAAGAACATGGCGGAATGTCCTATAGCATGGCACTATCTCTAAGTTAAATGGCCTAGTTGGAATCTACAAGGCAGTACTGGTGCATGTGCTTTCTTTCTGGTCCACTGACTTCCATCTCTGGAAGTTTAAACAGAGGCAATAAATTCTGCTGTACAGACTGCTCAATAGCTCCCCATTCCTGGAGAGTGAAGAAGCCTTTCAACGTAGTCAGACTGCATCCTAACTATTAAGTTACATCACACACTCATCATGTTTTAGAGGAACATGACAACAGGCACAGATTATTTTTAAAGTATGTCCAAAACACATCGACAAAACTCAGACACTGCTGGATCTTTGACAATCCAGAGAACTTCACAGCACACAATGCAATATGCCCTAGTTACTATTTGGAGATAGCAAACATTATCTCTTCACTGGTCAACAGCTGCTCTTTCTGCTGTGGAGTACTCATTTGAGAGGAGGAAGGATTTGTCACCCACAATGGAAAAGTCCAGCATTGCCTACAAACATGTAACAATTTTGAATAATTTCAATATAAAGAGTCATATGCAGTTTACACAAAGGAAAAAGGAAACATTCAATAATACCTGACATTTCATTTCCACTAGTGGTGAATATGAAGTGGAATCTCTCTTATGTAAAGTCCCATATGAGGATTAAAAATCAAATTTACAAGCCAACACTGAAAACGAGGTTATTTCCAAACAGACAGCAGAGCCCAGCTCTTTCAGAGCTTTTCCTTCAGTTTTTTTTTTTTACTCTCATCTTTTGCTATTAAAAAAATAAAAAAAAATCTTTCTAGTAGTAAGGACAATTTTACTGCCTAATCATGGAATTCCTATCTAAAAAGACTTACAGTGCAAAATTGCTGAACTGCATAAAACCGATTGCTTACATGTGCTTCAGCACCCAAAAGTTAAGGCGGCACCAATATAAAAAGAAACTTTACAAAGAACTTCTGGGTGATCCCAGAGCTACAGACCAACAAGTCTTATTTCCACAGAAAAGCAAATTGGTAGATATTACAATGGAGGAGAACATAAAAAGACACACCAATAAACAGGACATACAGAGGGACAGTTGATGTGGCTCTTGCAGAGGGTCATGCAGATGTCATGACACAATCTATTGAGTTCTGTCAAGAGTCAGCCAGCATGCAGACAAGCATGACCTAGTTGATATAATGTACTTTGCTTTTTACAAGTCTTTTGATAGAATCCCTCATCAGAAGTCCTTAAATTAGCTAGTCTGTCACACAGTATTGGAGAACATCCTCCTGCAAGTAACTAAAAATCAAAGGGTAAAATAAAAAAGTGATGTTTTTTTTACAGTGGGCAGATGCTATCAGTGAGCACTTCTGTTCTGCAATCTGTGCTTTTTAACACATCCCTAATGGAAAGGAAAAATCAGTAAGGTATTTCCATTACATTTTGTACTGTCTACAATCTAAGTGTTCCTCAGTCCCCTCAAACCAAAGCTCTGCACAAGCACAGAACCATTAATAGATACATGTGCCTATATAAAAGTGTGTTTCAAAATAAAAGGTACAGCCTGCTTGCCATTCTTACTGGCCACCGAATAAGAACTACAGAATCTGAGTCCCCACCTATCCCACAGTAGGTCACAAGAGTGTATGGATTTCCCTGAATTCTTCAAGTTTATTCAACATTTGAATGACGTGTTTCAAACCTACTGAACAATCTGGGGGTCTAAATGAAAATTCACACTCTGTTACTTTCTTCTTTAAACAGGAGAGATTTTGTAACATTGCATCACCTGCTAGTTACTCACCTCACTCAGTTTGTAGTTTCTGCTAACCTTACAGTACAGACACAGCTCTACCTATGAAATGCACTATCATCCCTGTAAAAAAACATGGCTTTCCAAGCAGCTCAGCTGCACTGGGTACCATCATATCTCAGTATTCTTCTGAAAAGGTTGAATGGCTTTCAGCTCATGAACACCAGAATTTCTGAGAAGTGATTCCATGTTAATCTACTGATGAGAAATGTGAAATAATAATTTCCCACCACTATTTCTATGACGAAATAACAAATAAGTAATAACATTGTAGAGAGTGACAACACAAAACTACTAAGGAACAAAAAAGAAAGTCACTCTAGATGTTTTAATATTTAAAACTATATATAGTTTTTGGAGTTGTTTATATTTGATTTTAAAAATTGAAATACTCTTTTAACTAACTTTTTAAGCAGGCAATATTAAATTATAAACCAAGATCACACAGTTTATTCAGGCTCTGGAAACATCTGCGCATCTCCAAAACAAATTCACGTAGAGCTCTGCCCATAATGATAAGTGTTAGAGCTGGTTTATTTTTATAGACTGTTGCTAAAGCACTGGTGGACTAAGAATAAGTTCTGTCAAACAATGATACTGTATTGTCAAAATCTTTAACAAACACTTTCCATAGATCATCCAAATCAGGGGAGTGAAAATGAACTGTTATTTTTAAGAAATAATAAATGAAGACTTAGTATAGATAAAGACTCAGAAACATCTAGAGCTGTTAAGACACCAGCCAGGGTTGAGGAGGCACAAATGTTCTAACAACCTTAGCTTCTAACGATATATAGCATACATGTAAGGTTCTCAGGTCTACACTTTTCTAGATGGGCTGTGGAAGGCTTTTTGTCATTTGTAATCTATGAGGGACTGTGTGCCCTCCATGGAGGTTGCCTCTCTTTCAACTCTAGGGCCTTTCTGAATAACCTAATTTCACTTGCTCTGCTCTTTTGAAACTCAGTGTCCATAAGTTAAGTGTTACTAACCTGGCTGTTTTTAGGACATCAAACACAAGCAGTCAGTGATCTCTACTGAACAGTCTCTACTTGCGTCTTAAATTAGCTCTCACTTGTGATTTACCACCACTGACACAAACCCACCTTCTTGAGCTTTTCTTCAGCAAATCAGTATGACATCTATTTAAGTTCTCCATAAATGGCTGCCATAAATGAGAATGTTCTCATGGTGCAGTTGCATCAGGTTACAGGTGAACACCTGCAATTTGGCATCTTAGCTGTACTAGATCTTTCCTTACTCTCAACTGTCAATTGTTGAGAAATTCAGCTTTCCTCCCTTGATCTGACGACTGATATTGCAGCCTACTGGTATATTTTTATGCCTTTCTTTGTATTAACTTATGTTGGTCTTGTGTCTGCTGTACTCAGAATTTCCAAACTTCCAGGTATTATGGAACTTCTCAGACACACCACCGCTCCACAGAATCTCAATTCATGGGGCTTTTTTAGCCGTATATAAAGCCACAGCATCTTTGTCTTCTGTAATTTTTCAAGGTTCCTTCTCTTTGAAGGAACAAATCCTGTATTTTTTTTCCTGCAACACTGCATTGATTCAAAGGCATGCATGAGTTGTTTTCATTTAACACCCTTACCTAGCACTGTGTCAATTTTACTTTGTGTTCTTATTTTCTCCTACAGGAGTAGCTTGTATCCCATTCTTTACTGGACATATGGATATTTTTTGCACACATCTTCAAAAAATGCCCCTGTTCAAGTTTGTGCATTTCTTGTCTCCTAATTTTTTATTATTTTTTTTTTCCCCCTCAGACCCTATTTTGGGAAGGAAAAAAAAAAAAAAATCTTATTCCCATTGCATGCTAGCTTCCCAAATGACTTTTGGAGACAGAAAACCAGCCTGTATGTGTAGACACTCCACGTTTCTCAAAAGAACCCATTGTGACTGGGTACTTACATCTTACAACTTACATCTACCTTTCAGACATGCTCAAACGCTGAATTAATTCTTGTCCAGGCTGGACCTCCAGATTGGAAGGAATATTTCTAGGCAATACTACTGAACTTTATTAAACTTTTTATTTGGAAAAGATCCCAGGATCTTTTACCTCCATCCCTTGTGTCAAAGGAAACAAATCCTCAAAGATCAAATTCTAGTTGACTCAAAGTGATGACTATAATCTTGACTACCCATACACCTCTAGGACCCCAGTTACCTTTTCCTACACCCTCATGTTCATTTACTACAGATGAAGAATCTCTCAGGCATTCCCTCCTACTGCCTGCACAGGCAAGAACAGTTCAACAAATTACTCTGTTGGTTAAAATGTAAAGCCAGCAGGACACTCTAAGCCAAGTGCACAACCCACCAATG
The DNA here is from genome assembly GCF_011077185.1 of Oxyura jamaicensis. Taxonomy (NCBI): domain Eukaryota; kingdom Metazoa; phylum Chordata; class Aves; order Anseriformes; family Anatidae; genus Oxyura; species Oxyura jamaicensis. The sequence goes on along the minus strand of NC_048896.1, from coordinate 41,130,696 downwards.
CATACCAACACGTAACACCACTGCTTCCAAGTCATCCACCAAAATGGTGAATGTGTTCATTTAAGAAAGAAAATAAGTACACAAGCAAAAAAAAACCCTCAGTAAATCAAAACACACTCAAGAACAGAGAAAGGAAGAACAAGACATCTGAAGACCACACTGTATCCTCAAATTATCTGCAAGCACGGTAAGTTTCTCCCATTGTTTCTAACTGACCTAGTACATAGAAAGAGAGTCACATGCATTCTATGGCAACAAACCACTGAACATGCAAATATACCTATGAACTATTTAAATTCATCTTTAACTATAAACGGTGATAAGAGCAAAATGCCAGTCAAGTAAGTTTTACGAGTATTCCATAAATATTAAGTAATTCTGTCACAAATAATAAGTAATTCTGTCACTTGAATGACCGTGGAAGACCATGGCTTTTCAAATACAGCTTTACTAACGCAGAAGGACGTGCATCATAATGGATTTTGTATAGTATGTGGGTTTGCTAAAGTCCTTAGAGTTCAATTGAGATGTGCCTGTTTCTCAGCTGTTCCTAATCATATTACCAGCTGCACAAAGCATTTGTGGGCCTTTCCCAGACATGGTCCACTAAACCCTTGTAGCCATTGTTTTTCTTCCTCCTTTGAAAAGAAACAGAATTGAAACTCACTAGGTGATAGTGGTGCTCTGTATACTAGCAATGGAGGCATGTCTGCAGCTGAAGCTGCAACAAAGATGAATGAATTGATATTACTCATTAACAGGCAAGAAAAAAAAATCGTGATGTTACTATATATAACATGCTGTTTATCAAGAGATTAGACAGATTCCCACTGTACAGAGCCCTGTAATGGGTGATGAGCATCACCTGCTGGCCTTATTAAAAGACACATAAAGGCATCTGCAGAATAGGATAGACAGCCTGAAGGGAAAATCTTCCGTGCCTTGCAGTCACTAGTTCCAGGCAGAAAGCACCATAGTAGGAAATTCAGAAACACAAATAAACATTTGAAAATATTTTACCTCCATAAAAAGCCCAGTTCCTTCAAATTAAGTAACTTTTCAGAACTGAAGTGGTTATAAATCCCATATGGAAGACCTTTTTTCTTTTTTTCTTTTTTTTTAAAAAAATTTCTTAACGGTAAGATCTTATTTTGGCAGCAGCAATGAAGACATGTCATAGGCAAGCCTTGGAAAAACTGCCTCAGCTAAGACTCCCTAGCGCTTCCTACTCAGCTAAGACTCCCTAG
>NC_048896.1:41046044-41129439 GCF_011077185.1 Oxyura jamaicensis | reverse complement strand
CTCCCTAGCGCTTCCTACTCAGCTAAGACTCCCTAGCGCTTCCTACTTTAACACCATCTCTTCTGTTCTTTAAACTTTACCAAGCTACAACTGTTTAGACTGAAATTTTCCGCACTGGACTTCAGCCAATTTTGAGATTTTTTTCAGACTTAAGTTTTTTAGCCTCTTCCAATAAAGAAGCTAGGAAAAAAAAACACTGCTCTTTACAGATTAATGAATTCTGCTGACCTTTCCAACAGCTTGAGAGCACTAGCTCTTCAGAACCAGGGGGTCACCGTGTACATTTCTTTTTTTGACAACAGTGGAAAAATCCTCCTGAACTTGGCCAAGTGTTTGTACATACTGCTAATTTACGTATGCAGAAGAGATTTCGATTTAAGCAACCTGATCACTCATCCAAACACGGTACAGAAGACAGGGAAGCCATTTATGGGAAGCATAAGTGACTAGAGGCAGACTGAAAGACATGCAAATGAGAAGCCAATGTGACAGCAGAACCATGTGGGCACAGAAGAGGGGTAAAAGGGGTTTAAATAGCAAAGGCTGTCTGGTAAGGTACAGGAGTGAGGAAGCAACAACAGGAGTTTCATCTACAAGAAAATGCAGGGGGCGGCAAGCCAAGTCCACACATTCCCCTCAAGAACTGGAATGAAACCTAGAATTGCTGTCTAGCAGACAAAGGGTGAGACTTGCTTTCTTCAGAACTATAAGTAATATGCCCTATTTCCCTGTGGACCCCTGAGAAGGTAACTACGTAGTTATCTTCCCTGCTAAAATAAAAATCTTAATTCAAACTACAGAAGTCTGTTGGATTGGAAGTTATCCACCCAGATAAATAACAACATCTGCTTTTTTCCAACTTATTTTTCAAAAAAAAAAAAAAAGTAAACAAACAACCTAAGAATAAAACAAAGTTAAAAAAAATCAAAGACTGAAAAAAACAAACACTGAAAGTCTGTGCAATTTTAGTTAGGCTTTTCTGTGCATGTTTTGATGGAGTTTCTGAAGACACAATCATGTATTATAACTTATATGAGATCCCCACATTATTTTTTTGCAGCAAACAATGCTCTGAAAGTAAATTAGCATTGCACATGAAAAGGAAATGCCGTCTACAGACCTTTGTTGCAGAATTTAGAAGCTGCACAATGAAGAAGGCAGGCAGTTAAGGACAAGAAAGGACAGCCCTACAGATTATGCAGTTACAAGCTGCACTTGCAAACTGGTTGTATCCCTGCTACTGATGCAACCCATTGGGGATGCCAGGGAACTGTGTACCCATGTAACAACTATCCTGAGATCATAGTACACTACCAATCTGTGGAATTGTTTTGCACATGAACTAGGGCTATGCTTGGAATAGGAGGGGCTGTCATAGATGGCAATATGAGAAAAAAATGATTAGGTTAGTGTCTCCAAATAACTGCCAAATTACTTAGGTTTGTCTGCTTTTTATGACTCAGTTCACCCAAGCAGAAAATACCCTCATCTTCTTTATTTTGTAAAGAACAAAATGGAAAAATGAGACTTTTTGAACGTAACTATTCATGTAATAAGATGAATTTAGTTGTTGTTGATACTGTTCAGGCCTACCCTCTTTTATATCTTTGCCTATAGCTATGTAATTCTAGCAGCTGCCAGTCACAGCATAAAGTAGAGATAGTTGGGGCAACACTAGGAACCTGCTGGTTCAGATTACATAGTTACCACTCTTGTACCTTTTCAAAGATTTTTATCCCTTGAAGTTGCATCATGACCCAAGTGCAACTCAAAGCCTTCTGCACTTCTGCAGCTACCTCTCTAAATCCTTCACACTCATAGATAAGACACCCTCCCACCCCACCCAACCAGACAAGAAGTCATTAACATTTAGGAGACAAAACCACACGGGACTAATATTCTGTTAGTCCTCACCTCATTTTGCGGAACAACAGCAAAAGGCTGGATGACAGCTGCCAGTGGGATGTGAGCCTGTTTGGCCATATCTGAAGATGATGGGAAGCAGTAGGTAGTACATCGGATATAACGAGGGCTGGCGTGGCCTAGAACACCCAACAAAGCATGCACAGTGAAAGACTGATAAAAGGAATCTGCCTGTCCTAAACACAAACCAGAAAAACAACAACAAAACAACAAGAGCATACGCTAAGTTAAATACATGTTTTTTGTTCTCCCATGGAAGCTTCTGCCCATCTCATGTATCAGCCCACTGCCTCCCCCTGTAAGCAAACCTTTTCTTACTGTTGGAGTTTAATGAAGAGATTTTAAAGTATCAAGAAAAAAAAAAAGTAGAATTATTTGCAATAAGAATCTCAATAGAGATTAATTTGAAAATATCCATATCTGAGGTGTTAAAAGGAAATAATATGGATGAAATCCCCAATGAGAATGTCAACACTGTACATAACAAAATGCAGCAAACTGATACTTACTGTCAAGACCATGCTAATGAGTTAGTTCTCATTCAGAAGGTAGGATACCAGTGTTAACATGACCATGCTCATATATCCTGCAAGATACAGTGTGCTGAAATCACTACCCCATTTCTTGTAGCACACTTAGCTCAGTTCCCTCAAATAAGAAACTGCATTCTGCAAGGCAGACAAGAGCACTGAAGTACAAGGCAGTTCAGTTCCTTTTCTTTTTTATTTTTTTTTTAAACCATCTGACTGCAGTTCTGCTCAGTTTCTTGAGAGGAATTTCTTTGTTCATTAGAACTGCATTATTCCATTCTCAGATAACGTCCAAAAATCTTGATGTGTTTGTGTGTTTTGTATAGCTTATCCAAGCACTGATCAATTAATGCTGGACTAAATGATACCATCAGTTTTATCTATATTAAAGTATCAAGTCTGCTGTCAAGAGCATGGAATGTGGTACTTAAAGGGTCTAGGCTGAAGCACATGGAGGTACACTAGTCAAACGAAAACATTAAGCCAACTAGACAGGCCCATACTATGTCCCTATGGTTTGAATAGAATTTTCCAAAATTCTTATCTTAAAATACAACAATGATAGAGTCAGTGCTTTTTAAAGCGTCCATCTTTTAAAATTTCAGAAGAATCTGAAGAGGGCCTTTTACTTGAAAACCTTGAAAAAATTTACATTATGAGAAGTTGTGTCAATTATGTATATGCAGTAACAAGGACAGTTACCTTGATCTTGGATTACGCAGTCTGTAGTGACAAGTGGAGGAACCTGTCCTCTTGTGTTTGTAGCATAGATCTGCCCTCCCCTAGAAGCTTTGTCATTTTCAATTACTTGAATCTGATGAATAAGAAGCAAGAACAGTGTGAGAAATACAGGCCACACATTCAGTTACATCCATAAAGAGTTAGACCAAGTAAAACTATTGTCTTATATAGAGGTGCCATAAACCTATCACATACAAACTTCTAGGATAGTTAGAACTAGAAAGCTATACAGACACAGCTGAACAATGTAACTCACAGCTACAGTTGCCTGTTAGAATTCTGCAGAGGTAACACTACACATAGGGGTTGACCAGACCTATGTTCAGTGAACAAGGGAGTTGTTCAAAGCATGTTGACTGCTGGAGTCAGACATTTTCAGGAGAGTCTAGCCAGCAAACTGAACAGAGTGGTTCTGTAAATAAGTCTTGTTACTGAATCTGGCCTTCCAAGCTCCAAGATCAAACTTAAGTGCAAAGAGGTTGCATCACCTTACTCACATGTCAATACCAGGTTATGTTTTGTATGGCCATAATTGTGCCACATGCTGTTCTTCATAAACAAATGTGTGGGTAATTTATCTGATTGCAATAGTGGGAGGGGTTGGCCCTCAATTCTCCCCCCACTAGGCTCTGTGCACTGGATGGTTAAAAAGTGAATGATACCCTATGGAGAGTACCACCTTCCTAGCTGAGCTGTATGTCAGCACTGCAATTTAGAAGGTAGTAATTTCAATCCTCAAGAAAAGCCTGTCTGACCATGAGGTAGTATGCCAACCCTGGAACTCAGTGTTTTCATTCCCTGAGTCATACTACCATGTTGTGAGCTTCCTCCTACAAAAAAAACGTAAAGGAGAGCAATCACAGGAAGCAGCTCTAACCATGTGCAGGTTTATTCTGGTTGAAGACTAGTGAATTATTTTCATGAAATGCTCATGAAGCTGGCTTTACTACTTAACGAATTCCCTTTGTGTACACTGTCTATACTGTCACTTCTGCAGTCCCTCATGCTTAAGTTTGATACTTTTCAGGGTACAACTGAAGTTATATAAATGGGTATATTGGTCCACACCATAAACTGGATCACTGAGACGATACCACTATTCCTTCTCATCCTCAAAGGAGTTATCTTTTTAGTAATCCATTTTAGTGTGTAGCCTAACAGCTGTGAGAAAGAGGAAGGAGGCAGGGATTTTTTGTAACTGCCTTTGCCACTGTTGCTGGTATCCCATGCATCTTTACACTGCACATGAATTTATAATAATAGCTGTGGAACTTCAGAAGCCTCTGCTGGAAAGCAAACAGAAGAAAAACAAAATTAGTCAGCACGGAGTCTATTGATCATTGTCCAAGAGGTATTTCCTAACACACTGGAATTAATTGTACTGTAACATTTTCATTCTCCTTAAAGTGTTTTTTTTTTTTTTTTTTTTTTTAATTGCAATTTAAATACACTATACATTCCTCGGAGCTTGTTATATCTTCTGCTTGATTGCTCTTCCCTGCCTGCTAGGCTTTTATACTTATCACTAACTCTTGGATTAGAAGGGAAAAAGGCTTTGTTCTACAAAGGTCTGCTGGCTGAAGGAAGCAAACCACTTTCAAGACTTAGCTCTGCAAATGATCAATGCACCATGGTATTCTGCAGTTAACTGACCTAAATATATCATTGTTCTTGGAAATAATTGTTGACAAAGCCCAGATGCTAGTTTTCATAGATGTTGTCAGAGAACATATCAACCTCTAACATGTATAATAAAATATAAATCAAAAATGGCTACAGATAAGAAGTAAATTTATCTGGCACCACTACTGTAATTGTGTAATGTAAATATAACAAGAGAAAAACACATGGTCGTACTTACTCCTCATTCTGGCAGGCTTCAACAACTGAGCCTTCTGAACCAGTAGGAAGCTTAAGCATTACATATACCCTGAGCTACTGAAATCCTTACAAGGGTGGAAAGATGCTCAAGCAAATAGTTTTGGTTGCCTGAGGAACTCCTGCAAACAGTGACGTGGCTTTTGAGCATCTATCTTCTCAGCTTTTCCATGTTTGCAATTTTAGAGTTCACATATCTGTGCTCTGCACCAGTCCTACTTTAGGTGTCTACCTGTTACTAAGTTTAAGCCTTGGATCTTTCTGGAGTGGAAAGGAAAGGTGACCAGCTGCAGAGAATGCAAGTAATCCCTCAGTACTCCTTAATGTCATAATGAGAACCTTGTTGAGAATTCCTATTAATGTACTCTGAGTTGTGGGTATGTCCCATATCAGCTAAAGTTATAAAGCCTCTTCAGTTCTAAACCTAGTACTACGTACTACTCAGTTATTCCAAACTGGCAACACAAAGTAAAAAGCCCATGTAGTTAAAAGACCATACAAAAATTGCAACGATCTGTAAACCTAACCATGTAAATGCAACGGCATTAAATCGAGCAGAAATCTACTTTCATAAAACATTAGGGTCCCATTACTTACTGGGCTTGGAATAGAGTCAGGATCAAGCTTCTTCTGCTGTGGACCGGAGAGCTGTGCTGGACCTCCAGGAAAGGCACCAGGATAAGACAGTTGAGATCCTGCCATCTGAGGGCCATAGTTTGCTGTACAGTTACAAATGACCATTGGTATAAAGTATTTAAGCTCTGTTATCAATTTTAGCATCAGTTTTTGCCATATAAATCATTCTTACTTCCGCTAAATGAAACTTCTCCTTCCTTTTTGTTTTCAGCAAGTACAAGAAATGGATTAAGCTCATGCAGTCTGTATTTTAAAGGTAAGCATAAAACTAGGCCTGACAACTCTAGTTCCAAAACTTTTCAATTATATTTTTTGAGCATAATTGAAGTTTTTGCTATTATATAGCAAAGTAGGATTGCTGGTAGAGGTTACCACAGCTACTCATACCAGGCCTTTCATAGAATGTTTTTTGTTGGAACGGACCTTAAAGACCATCCAGTTCCAACCCCTCTGCCGTAGGCACCCACTAAATCAGGGTGCCCAGGTCCTCGTCCAACCTAGCCTTGGACACCTCCAGGGATGGGGCATCCACAGATTCTCTGGGTACTCTGTTCCAGTGCCTCACCACCTGCAGAGTGAAGATTTTCCTTTTAATCTAAATCTTCACTCTTTTAGTTCAAAATCATTCCTCTTTCTTCTATCGCTATCTTCCTTTATAAAAAGTCACTCTCCACCTTTTTTATAAGCCCCCTTTAAGTACTGAAAGCCTGTAATGTGGTCTTCCTTGGAGCCTTCTCCAGGCCAAACAGCCCCAGCTCTCTCAGCCTTTCTTCACAGCAGAGGTGCTCCAGCCCTTTGATCATCCTCATGGCCCTCCTCTGGACCAGCTGTAACAGATCCACATTGTTCTTGTGCTGGGGGTCCAGACCTGGATGCAGTACTCCAAGTTGGGCCTCATGAAGGCAGAGCAGAGGGGGACAGTTCCCTCCCTTGACCTGCTGGCCTCACATCTGTTGATGTGGCCCAGGATGCAGTTAGCCTTCTGGGCTGCAAGCACGTACTGAAGGTTCGTGTTGACCTTTTCATCCACCTGAAACCCCAAGCCCTCCATAGGGCTGTTCTCAGTGAGTTCTTCCCCCAGTCTGTGCTCATGTCTGGGATTGCCTTGACCCAGGTGCAGCACCTTGCACTTGGACTTGTTGAACCTCATTAGGTTCATGTGGACCAACTTCTTAAGTTTGTCTAGGTCCCTTTGGATTGCATCCCTTCCTTCTGGTGTATCAACTGCACCACTCAGCTTGGTGTCATCTGCAAACTTGCTGTGGGTATACTGAATCCCACTATGTCACTGATAAAGACAATAAATAGTACCGGACCCAAGATAGACCCTTGAGGGACACCACTTGTCACCAACCTCCATCTGCACATGCAGCCATTGACCACCACTCTCTGGGTGCGACCTTCAAGCCAACTCCTTATCCACTGAATGGTCCACCCTTCAAATGCATCTCTCTCCAGTTCAGAGGTCAGGATGTCATGTGAGACTGTGTCAAAGGCCTTACAGAAGTCCAGTTAGATGACATCGGTCAGTCTTCCCTTGTCGACTCATGAAATCACACCATCACAGAAGGCCACCAGATTGGTCAGGCAGGATTTGCCCTTGGTGAAACTGTGCTTGCTGTCTCAGACAGCTCCTTGTCTTGCACATGCCTTGACACTGCTTCCAGGAGGATCTGTTCCATGAACTTCCCAGAGAGTCAAGGCTCCATAGGTGAGGCCTGTAGTCCCCTGGGTCCTCCTTCCTATCCTTTTTTAAAAAGGAGAGTGATGCTTCCCTTTTTCCAGTCACAAGGAACTTCACCTGACTGCCAGGACATTTCACACATTAACAGTGGCTTGGCAATGACATCAGCCAGTTCTCTCAGGACCCTGGGATGCACAGCACTGGGCCCCATAGACTTGTACCTGTTCAGTTCCATCAGGTGGTCTTGAACCTGCTCTTTGCTTACAGTGGGAGGGGCTCTGCTCCCCCAGCCCCTACTGTTCAGAAATTCGAGAGATGTATGTGGGAAACCTGACTGGCACTGAAGACTGAAGCAAAGTTTTTGCTGAATACCTCAGCCTTCTCCATGTCCCTTGTTATCAGTTCTCCCTTCTCACTTATCAGAGGGTGTTACACTCTTCTTGGCCTTTCTTTTCTGGCCAGTGTACCTCCAGAATCCCTTAATATCTATATGAATTTATTAATAACCCCTTTAACATCTTTAACAGGTTCATCTGCATTGGTGAGCACCAGGCCCAGTAATGCTTCTCAGGTTGGGTTGCCTAATACCTGGATGAGGAAGTTATCCTCAGTGCACTGCAGGAGTCTCCTGGATCTCTTACGGCCTGCTGTGTGGCTTTCCCAGCAGAAATCCAGGTGGTTGAAGCAGCCACCCATCAGGATAGGTGCCTGTGTGCATGATGCTTCTTGCAGCTGAAGCAGGAAGGCCTCATCAACAGGCTCCCCTTGATCAGACAGCCTGTAGGAGACCCCAACCCCTGTAGGAGACCCCAACCACAAGATGTCCTTTATGGGTCCAGTCCTTAACTTTTACTCACATGCTTTCAGCCTGTCTGTGGCTGTTTCTCATAGCCAGCTCTGTGCAATCTATCCATTTCTCAACATCCCTGCCCCTCCTTCCCTGCCTGTCTCTTCTGTAAAACTTGTATCTCTTGACTACAGTGTTCCAGTTGCATCAGTGATAATCTCCCTACTAACATCAGTCACATCAAACTAACTAGGCTGGTTTGCAAATTAAAAAGCCAGCTAACTGTTTTACTTGCTTGTGACAGGTAAGAAAGCACATTCTTTGTGTTCTATTACAAATCTTTATTGCTATAGTAAAGAGGAGTATCTAAAAAGGAGTATGACTCCTTTCTATAATATGTTGTGCCTTTACCCAATACTAAACAAACATTGCTTCTGACACAAATTAATCTCCTTTTTCTTGTTAAGTTCTCAATAGAGCGATGAACTTTTGAGCCAAACTATATCCTGCCTTGAATGCAGGCAATAACAACTTCCATTCTACAAAAAGGCGATTAAATTTTCATTTTTCCAAGGCAACAGAATATCAGCTGTGAGCGGTCACAGTTCCACCAGTGATTCTCAATACCTTTGTTTGTTTGTTTTCAGTTAGATACCAAACATCATTCTTTACCTTGCTGAGGATGATATCCAGGCCCTGGAGGCTGTCCTGGAAGCTGCTGCAAGTTAGGATTCGGGGGGCCAGATCCCGGGATCCCATCTTGTCTGGCCATAGTAGGCAACGAAGGTTGAGCAGAAAGGCCACTGAAATTATTTGCTGGTGGAGGAACCTGTGATCCAGGTGGCAAAGCCATTTGCTGCTGTGTCAGAAGTGTTGGCTGTGGACCTTGAAAAGATGCTGGATGCCCGGAAGATGTGTGAGAGCTCAGAGTCGCGCCAGGACCTGAGCAAGAAATTATTTATCAAATTAGTCAAAAATGACAACCTACTAACTCTGTGTGAAAGACATTCTATTTTTACTCCATATATTTTTAACATACAGGGAATATTGAGTTACATACTGACATGCTTCATTAAGCAGATTCTACATGTCTGTTCATAAAACAAATCAGACCTCACAGTTTAAGTATGAACTGATTCAGATGTTCCATTTTATTTCCTTCACCTCTATTGTCAATAAAACCCTACAGCTGTGGTGGGTGGGGAAAGGGAGAAGGAGGCCAGTCTATAACAATTCTTGATTAGAATACACATAAATCACTACTGGCTTTTGATATAATATTTAAATTCTTAATGTGAAACAACACTAAACGGAAGTTAAACCCACTCAATCTGTTTTACAACCATCTTGTGGTTTTGATGTTAAAAGATGAAACGTGGAAATTATTTTGCACACACTGGTGAGGAATAGTTTGTTGCTTGTAACATCCAGATTCCAATTAGAATTAGGAGGACCCTGCAAGTGGTTTTCTTTTTGAGACTTAAAATCTGTAAATGCTCTTTACAAAACCTGCATTTTTAGTCAAACATCCCCCAAAAGACCTATGGAAAATTAATTTTCAAGAACGCTAAAAAATAGCAAATACGGTTTGGAGCAAAAGGACTTATGTTAATAAACAAATATTAAAATGTATCTTTTTTCAGTTCACAAGTCTGACAGAAGTGTAACATGCAAGTCATGCTCAGGTTACCTACTGGTACACACAAACATTGCTCCAGCAGCCTAACAAGCCATGAATTTCAGTGCTCAGTCAAGTTACACCAACTTAGTCTTACCTCTAAGCAAAAATCAGAAGAATAAAACCCAACACAGGGGCATAACTATAAAGACACCCTTTAGGCCACTGAAGACATGGTATCTCAACATTCCCACATGTAACAAGATAAGCAAGAACGTTATATAATTGTTGCTGGAGGCAATATAACAAAGGCAGGAAGAAAAACAATACTTTTTGCTCTAAATAATATGAGTTGCTGCATATGAAGTACAGAAATTGCTGAACATGAAGTGCTGCTGTAGAGGTGCTGGGCCACACTTGCATAGAACTATCTGACTTAACTGTGCACTTGCAGTTCAGTACACCAAGGCTGAATTCAAGTCAAAATTATTTTTTCTAAGGTGAAGAAGCAAGTTTTCACAAGCCATTGTGCAAATAGAGGATCAGACCCCTGGTAGTTACACAACTTTCATTAAACTCAAGTTAGTAACCTGTTAAGTCAGAGAAGGAACAATGATACAACATCAGTGCAGCCTGAACTGAAAAATTCATCTTTACACATATCTTATGATGATATCAGCTACTAAAGTGATCTTGGTTTAGCAAACTCATCCTCATAAATGCCCTGGCCACAGCGAAACAAGATTCTACTTGTCTACTTGTTGTCTACTAAATTCCACTGCTTCCCAGTCAAATGGTAAATTTGACCAGGAAATACTCAAAAAAAGCAGATATAGCCAGACAGAAAATTACTGATGGGAAGCAATTTATGCAGAAGAGTCACATGATGACATCTTAGCCTCATGTTTTAGTTTTAACCCCAAATTAAATGCAAACAAAATTTAGATGAAAAAATAAATGATAAGTTTTGGGCAAAAAAAGAGTAAGGTAAGAGAGAAGCTATAAAAAGCTGTGAAAAACAAAACAATGCCTGTATATTATTGAACATGTCTTGGCTGTCACTGCCAGCATGAACAAATAATGAGAAAGGACAGATAAGGTAACCAAAATGTATGGAAGGCTCAACAAATTTTGATTCAGAACTAACTCAAGAACACTGATGTAAAAAACTGGATGAGAATAAAAATGTAAGAACTTGAGCAAATGGTAGTGGGCAAGAATTCACTATCTGCTTATATACAAGTTCAGTAAGTTTCTAATTATTATAGTCTTAATAGCTTTAACTCAGGAAAAAGTCAAACAGACAAATCGGATAAAAATTATTACCATAGCTATTTATCTGCATGCTGTTGAGCTGGTTAGCAAGTTGTGTTGTAGATGAAGTGGATGCAGTATTTGGGTAGGCTGGCTGTGACTGATGACTGTAGGGAGGATAGGAAGGTCCTGTATTGTTTGGAGGTGGAGGGCCTTGAAACCTGAAGGGAAAAATTAGTGCAGTTATGCAAGGAAATACATCAACCAGTCACAATCCCAGAAGGTCCAATACCTTCTCAAGGGTGGTGCTGACGCAATTAATTAGGTTGACCAAACTTTCCAGAGAATTCTCACGTTCTGCTCAGAAGTAGTATATTTTTGTTAAAATAGTCATGAAGCACAAAGAGAGAATGCATTTTTTAAACATGTTTGTTTGTATACTTACTAGAAACAAAGAAGCTTGAGTATTCCATGGAGAAGAGACAGAGTTAGTAACTATATGAAAGCTTGAAGATTAAGAAACTGAAGCTTCTGAATTTAGCACATCCCTCCATCCCCTTTCCATGCTTATGAAGGAAGCTCCCCTATCAGTGATGAATGAAAAGTATTCAGAGAATATCTGCAAAGAGAGGGCAATGGACAGAGAAACTGTTAAGGAGTTCTCACTTATAGAGGGAAGAGGAGGATGAAGGTGGGGAAAAACTGCTGCAGGGTTACCAGACACAGGAAAGCATAAAGGCAAGAGAAAGAACTGAAGAAAAGGAAGAGGTAACACGTGGCACTATTTTGTTCTGATCAAATGAGATCTCAGGCTATCTCCCAGATACCTACATTGTTTTATCTACAACCGTTTTTAAAACTGAGGACAGTCCTAGGTATATCAAGAGAAGAAGAATTCACTTTCCTTGAAATTTTGATATGGAGATTTCCTTTACTAGAATAGCAGCTCTCAGCAGTTCGGGAATAAAACAAGATCAGGTAAAAACAATAGGCGTGTAGCTGTCAGGACAGTGGGACTTAGAGAAGAGAATCACTATTATGCTGGGCCAGTCATGTCACTTTGGCTTTCATTTTCCTTGTTTTCAGGTCTTCAGGACAACCACTGCATCTCCCCATCCATCTGTACACTTTTTTTTTTCCCCTCAACAGATGACCAGTTTCTGTGGGTCTTCTTTACACAGTTGTAACACACAGACAACAGGCTTTCCTATTCTCATGCCTCAAAAAACATACACACGGTTTTACTTGAACACAAATAATTTCACCACAACCAAACAAGCAAAGAAGCAAAGTAAGGCTTCAATCAACTGAAACAAGAATGTCGTTACAGGAAATTAAGTTCACTAAAGCTAAAATAGCTATAGGTACACAAACTCTGATTTTGTCACTCATGGGAGGTCAGCAAAATAATTAACAATTGACAGAATTACAGAATTATAAAATCATCTATGTTGGAAGAGACCTCTAAGATCATCAAGTCCAACTTCGGACCTACCACTAACAAGTCTTCCACTAAACCATATCACTAAGCTCTGTATCTTTTAAAGACCTCCAGGGATGGTGACTCAACCACTTCCCTGGGCAGCCTATTCCAATGCCTAACAACCCTTTCAGTAAAGAATTTCCTCCTAATATCCAACCTAAACCTCCCCTGGCGTAAATTTATCCCACTCCCCCTTGTCCTGTCACCAGGCATGTGGGAGAATAGACCAATCCCCACCTCACTACAGCCTCCTTTAAGGTACCTGTAGAGAGCGTATAAGGTCACCCCAGTGACCTTATACGGTCCCAGCTCCTCCGCCAGTTCTCTCAGTACCCTCAGGTGAATCCCATCTGACCCCATTGACTTGTGTACATCCAAGTGCTATAGCAGGTCTCCAACCATTTCCTCGTGGATTGTGAGGGCCACATCCTGCTCCCCATACCCTTCTACCAGCTCAGGGAACTGGGTATCCAGATAATTAGTCTTGCCAGTAAAGACTGAGGCAAAGAAGACATTAAGCACCTCAGCCTTTTCCTCATCTCTCAACACTAAGTTTCCCCCCACATCCAGTAAATGATGGAGATTCTCCTTTGTCCTCCTTTTCGTATTAATGTATTTATAAAAACATTTTCTGTTATCTTTAACAGCATTAGCCAGATTGAGCTCCAGATGAGTTTTGTCCTTTCTAATTTTGTCCCTACACATCCTTACAACATCGTTATAATCCTTCTGAGTGCCCTTCCCACTTCTCCAAAGATCATAAACCCTCTTTTTTTTCTTAAGCTCTAGCCATAACTCTCTGTTTAGCCAGGCTGGTCTTCTTCCGCGACGGCTGGTCTTTGGGCACGTGGGGACAGACCACTCCTGAGCCTTTACGATTTCCTTCTTGAGGAGTGCCCAGCCTTCCTGGACTCCTCTAACCTTCAGGACTGCCTCCCAGGGGACTCTACCAACCAGTGTCCTGAACAGCTCAAAGCCTCCCCTCCAGAAGTCCAAGAGAGTAGTTTTATTGGTCCCCCTCCTGACTTTGGCAAGAATAGAGAACTAATTAGATAATTAATTAAGAGTTAAGTGCATTTACCCACTTACAACCCAGCCTGCAATACAACCACTCTGTAATCAAGCTTGTCCACCCTATTCTTTCATCCCACCATACCATAATTTTTCCAGGATTCATTTTTACAGCTTCAACCTGTCCCTGGTTTTCTCCCTTCACCACTCCCATCTCCTTCACTTCTTCCTGTAAGTTCTGGAGACAGGAAAACAACACTTAATTCTTCATAATTAATCTTAAACTAACTGAATGTCTTTAAAGTACCCTACAGATCCTTGGCTCTGATCCCACGGAAATAAAGCTAAGACAAGAGAGGGGAAAAAACCTACAGCTATATAGACATGTACCAGCTTCTAGTCAAAACTCACCAGCAACTCTTAATTTTTAAATAACAGCTTCTTGGTACCTCACAACAAAGGAGAATTAAGACATCAGAAAATAAAAAAAAAGCAACTTATATAGAAGTGTTCTTCAGAAAGCACTTATAACACCTTACTGCTGCTTTTAAGCAATGAGTCTAAGGTTCAAGCAGAAATAATAGTTAAAAATAAAACAAATAACACAACGGTAAAGATAAAGACCTGACTTGTTCTAAAATTTGAATTAATGAGATTATAGATTATACTGTATGATCTAGCAGCTTAACATCACAGAGAAGTGAATGAGAAGATCCAGTTCAGGACTGGAGTAAGTCAGAACTGCTGAAGATAAAAGGAATGCCATACTCAAATGCCAGTGAAACAGCCAAAGAGGGGAAATAGATGTCAAATAACTTAGAACTCATGTATTAATTCTTGAAAGTCACCTGTGTGTTGGCTGTCCTGCTGCACTGGGCCCATTCTGGAAGTTTGTCTGGCTCAACTGATGTGTACCAGGTGGTAGAGGCCCAACAGGAGCTGAAGATCCAAGAAGCACAGTTGATTTTGACATACCTGCCAAACAAGAAGTACTTTTATGTAAGAATCCTTCAAAAAAAAAAAAAAAGCACAAGTAAGAATAGCAGCTCCAGGTGGCCCTACTTGAGCAGGGGGGGATGGACAAGATGACTCCCAACGGTCCCTTCTAACCTCAGCCTTTCTGTAAGAAAGGAAAGAATATTGATCAGCTATAGAAGCATATATGAAAAAGAAAGCAAAAAATGAACCAACCAGTAGTTCTTAACTTTCCAGAAAAAGAACCCAAGAGGGACAGTAAGAAAGAATCAAGAATGGAGAAACAGACCCTCCAATCCAATTTGGGATACTGGAAGTTCCCTATCATCTGGTTACTTTTGTAGGGAGAAGCATGAGATCCCTTTGCTTTCAGAGACCTCGTCAGAAAGAAAATTTGGAGCAATCTTTAAAAAAAAAAAAAAAAGCCACAACCCCCCCCCACCAATGCTGCTTCCATATATAGGCCCAGGAAATCTATGCTAAGAAGGGTTAATTCAGATCTAGAATATCAACTATAAAGGGATTATAATTTAGGTAAGAACCACTGTTGAATAAACAGTTTTTCAATATTTCTTGAATTATTTTTATTTAAATTGCTCTAACATCAAAAATTTGTTTGGCACCTAAACTGGTATTTTTTCCTAGAATTCTAATAAGCCAATTACCAGAAGTAAGTCTGACTACATTTACCATTGGGTTAAAGCAACATAACTCCTGCTGTCTTTAGAAAGAATATTTTATAGATATAAAACAAACAAACAAGCAGTTGGATATTTGGTTCTGTTACTACCCTACCCAATCACAAATACTGAGTTTAATGTAAATTACCATAATCTGACTGGTATTAAAAAGAAATAATTCCGACATCTTTACTATTTTAACTGTCATTTTCCTCTGTGAAGCCATATTGAGATGATCCCTCTCTTTCCTCCCTATTTTGCTTAGGCGTGTTAATAGACTTAATGAAGGAAGACGGGATCTTACTTTTGGGATATTTCCCACAGTCCCAATTCGTAAGTTTAGTATGCCTAGAGTTCGCTGAAATTAGACCAGTATGACTTACAGCAAAATGGGCTTCAGGTCTATGCTCTCAAATTTATTTTGTTGATGTTTAGTTTTTAAGACCTCAGCCACTATATTCTCACTTACTATACTTTTTGAAAAATCTGAAGCCACATACCAAGTTAAAATGAATGAAACAGAAAGGAGAGACAGTAACAGTCAGGTTTATCTTCTGGATGTCAAATTACATTATCTGTAGCATGATTTCAGTTGTAAACAGCAAACAAGCCATCTACATGTAAAAGCTACCCAAGTTACCTTTCCTCATGGAAAGTAACCGTCTCCTAAGTGATCAGAAAGCATATGGGCTCCACTTACCGAGCCTTATCCAAACACGTCACCCAGCAAGCCAGCTTAAATAGTAAAACATCAACCTGTATTTACAGGCACATTTGTTCTCAGGAACCTGCCTGGACACAGGTCCTACTGCGAAGAATACAACCGATTTCTGAGAGCCTACTTGCCATTAACACATAAGAGTTGAGAAACATTTCTTTATTCCCAGAATTTTGTTGTTGTTTGTATTAACACCTGTATTAGGTTAATCACAGTACAGCATTGAGCACTGGTGCCTACTGATTCCCTGACAATGGGATTCACACACAGAGGTCAGAATCCCACTAGCAGGCATCTTACATCAACACCTGAGCACAAACAGTAATGCAGGCAAAACTGGGGCAGGATCCTATTGCATCACCAGTGTAAAGCTGAGCACCGTGTGTTGACACAAGTACGATGAAGAGATGCAAAACACCAGAAGAGATACAAAACAAATCACAAAAAAAGCAGATTGAAAACATATTTTAAGTCAATTTCATACCTGGTTGAGGCACTGCGTATGAGGAGTTGGGATCACCATAATGCCCATAATGAAGTGAAGGATTAGGTGGTCCAAAACTTGTAGGAAACCCTCCCGTTCTTGGCTGGGATTGGGAATACGGAGGAGCTGCACAATAACCTTGTTGACTCATTATGGCAATATTCTTACACCAAGTATGGGGTCCTCCTTAACGATCTGCAAAAGAGAAAGTGATACCTGCTACTACTCTTCACTCTTTGGACATTTTAAAAGGCTGAGAATTACACTTCCAAAAAGACCTAAGACAAACCTGGAAGCAAAAATGGATTTGGAAGTCAGGGGAAAACTATGCTTTTGTTGGACTGCAATTGGTTGGTTGCTTTCCTTATCACTGTGTGAATTCAAACAATTCACTGAATTTATCTGAACAGAATTCACCTCTTCCAGGCAAGAGAAAAACTTTAACCAAAGGATGTATAAGTGGAAGAAAACATCTCAAATTGTTCCCTTCACAGGGAAAGACTAGACTTCTGCTACACCTGCAAAATAGACAGTGAGTCCCACACGCCAGATACCATGTACTTGGAAAAATCAGGAAAAGCAGAGTGACTAGAGAACAGAACTCTTAGCAAATCCTTCTCCAATGCTAGCAGACTTGTTTTAGATGGGGTATGGAACAGAGTACTAGCTCTTCATCAAACCTTCTACATCATCCCTACTCCCAGAAAGTGAGTAAAAGCTTGCTTTCAATGCTGGTGAAACTGTGAATAAATTACAGGATGGACATGGATCCTATTTCCAGCTGTCTTCCACATTACTGGCCCAGACCTGAGCAGGCTTTTTTACTAAAAGACTCTGTAGTGTGATGAAATGGAGCACAAGGCATTCCACAAGTGAGAGGCTGTTCTCTGAGGGCAGTATGGCCTCAACAGTACCATACGCTGTCCAAACTGTTACCAAGGCACCTTTTACCTATGCTTTCACATCTTGATTCTATTGTTTTCAGAGAAAGAAAAAAAAAAAAAGAACAACAACAATAAAACACCAGAATTTGATTAAAAGCAATCAAAAGAAGTTAAGAAGTTTTCTGATGATGAGGACATTCACAAAACATTTAATCTCTCTTCTGCAGTGATTTTTCCTGCAAGATACTTCTAGGAATCTTTCAGGAACCAGAAAAATCTGATGAATGCTACACTACTAAACCAGATGATGGTATTTTACATGACCAGTTTTCAAATACAGAGCACTTTCCACCAAGGAAAAAGTTACTGACGTTGTACACTCTGCAGCCTAGATTGCCAACTTTCACTTTTGTTAAGATTCTTCACTTTTGATTGCATGTTGAATTTAACAAAAATAGAATACCACTAACTTTCTTTAAACCCAAATTAAAAGTATTTTGAGAAATGATGACAATCTGAGCGAGCATTTAGTGCTTCTGTGAAGCCCCAACTAGGGCATCCCCAAAGATCTAGAGATCCATTACCTAAACCAGCATTTCATATGCTAAATGTTCCTTTGAAATAGCTTTGCCCGACACCTATATTTCACATTCCTTGGATTGCAGCATGAGGTGATCTTGGAGTACGCAGACTGGATCAGGAATTGCAATCCAGAAGCATGCATGAAGGCATCATCTAAATCAGACACACCTACAAAACCATGAAGTAGACAAATTCATGCTGCACTGACATGTCAGTAGAGAAAAGCTACACTCATCACAAAACCCACCTCTTAGCTTTTCTTTTTAAACACATATCTCTGAAAAAGAGAGTTTTACTGATCTGTCATGTCAGACAAGAAGCCACTTGGAGCTATGTGCAGGGACCAGCCCTCCTCACACACTGCTCGTAGCATGAAGCCACAGTCCTCAGAGAGGTGTAAGATTTCTTTACTGAACCATTAAATTGCTTTGGGTGGGCAAGCTTAGGGGGTTGTCTCCCATTTTTTAGTTAAGAAAGTAAGCACAGGAAAACGGGAAAAGTATTTACACAGAGGGGCTTCTTGCTACCAGCCATACTTTCTTCCCTCCCCTGACCCCATCAGAAGATACATGACAGTGTGAGTTTTTTACTCCAAAACAGTAAGTCAGCACCAAATTACCTACACACTGGTATAAACATATAAATACTTAAAATATATAAAAAGGAAGAGATTTGCACTTTGAGGCAGCTGCAGCAGCCAACACCTTTAACTGAGACAGCGTCCACGGGAAATGACTTCCCCACAGCTTCCTCACACACAGCCACACAAAATCTTGCCACGTCGAACTTCCCACAGGCGCTATAAACACACAGAGGTTGTGCTAGAAAGAGACAGGAACTCCGAACCACACACACAGGGAGGACAACATGAGCTTATCCAGCACAGATCCAGATTCTATTTAACACTGAGAATATTTAATCCCTTCTCAGATACATACATAAACACGCTAAGAAACTGGTTTGGAGACAACATCCAAGGTACCCATAAGACACAAATTTGTTAAGATTTTAGTGATCAGGTTCTGACAACTGACATACGGATTCATTCTGGAAATGGCATGAGAAAGATCAGAGGATCAACTAAACAGAGGGCTTTCCCCATGTTTGTTTACTACAATGTCATTACACAAAAGGACAAAGTAAGATTTTGTCTCACTCATTTAATGCCAGGTGACCTTACGTCCCATGGCCTGAAGAACACCACTAACACAAACACCTCTCCACAACTTACTGCTATGCCAGCACAGGTTTGCAGCATTCCTCAGAGGACTGCTGTACCTACACCGCACTCCACTGCCCCGGTACCTCTGTGAAACTGTAAAATCCCCTCATGTGCACGCAGAGGCAGGATAACAGAGTTAAAAATAAAAGGTCATGCTCTCTGCTCCCAGAAAGAGAACTATTAGCTCTGTGTTTCTGTAGAGGCACCGTGGCGATGTACCCAGGAAGCGGTGCTATCCCTCCCCAGGGCATGCTGCCACCTCCACTTGGCAAACATCGTTTGTCATGCGTGCCTCCACACACACTCGCAGGCAGACAGGCAGACAGGCAAGACGGCACACAGCCGCACCCCTCACTCTTTATTCCTGTATCACATACCTAGAGGAAGCTCGGAAAGCACAGGCTTAAGTTCCCCTAGCCCTGCTCGGGATCCGCCCGGCACCCGCGCGCCGCCGCCGCCCCCCTCCGGCCCCGGTACCTGTGCAAGGACTCTCCGCAGCTCCCTCCCTCCCCTTGCGCCCTCGCGGAGCTGTTAGGGCCGTTACCTGAGCATCGCGTGAAGCCGCCGCACGCACGCGCCACCGCTCAGCCGAGTGCCACGTCTGAACCCGCGCGCGCCGCCGCCGCTCCCCCCCTCCCCGCTGCCAGGAGCGCGTCCGGCCCCGCTGGCTGCGCCTGCGCAGTGCGCGCAGCAGAGCTCAGCCCGCAGCGGCCGGGAGGAAACAGCTGGGGGCTGTTGGGGGGGAGATATGGGGGTCCTGGAGCAGCGGGACCGGGGCTCTAATTTGGTATTGTCCTGGTGTACGAGGACACAATTCCTCTTTAAACACAGACAAGCACTAAAAATGCAAGCACTTTTCCTCACGTGTGCTTTTATAATGTCTATCTGCGGCAATACGTATGCATGTGTTTATAGACGCAAAATTATGTCTCTTGAATAACCAGAGCGAAACAGGACCCAGGTACTTTACCTGTTTGCCTGCTCTGCTTTGAGTTACTGTCTGAGCACAATTAAAAACACCGCCTTGGTTACAGTACAGAATGAATGGTTTTCTAATGAACAAAGTAGAAATGCAGGAGGAAGATGTACGGGTGAAGTTTGCCTGTTCTTTCCAGTCAAAAACCAAGCAATATTCCCGGTGTTGAGGTTGGAGATAAAAAAAAAAAAAAAAAAAAAAAAAAGGCAGACAAATAGCAAAAGAAAAACAAAAATGTGGAGTTTAGGCTTCATAGGCCTCATCCATTGAGTGTCTGTTCTACAACTTCATTAAGGCTTTTGCAAGTAGGTTTTGGGGCTGAATAGCTTTACATGGAGCTAAATCTCAGTAGTAAGACAAGATTGTCAGACAAGATTGTCAAAAACATTCATTACTATACAAAATAATTCTGAAAAAATAACAATGCCTTTGAAATAGATGTCAAAAATGGAGGGGCATCCCTTACATAACAGACTTGGAAGAAGCCTCCATAGGCAGCACAAAGAGGCAAGAACGAGTCTAGATGAGGCTTTGTACTTGCTCTCCAGGGCTGGACTCACTGAGTAACATAAGCTGATTTTCTGGATGTAATTGGAATTAATGTTGTTGGATATTCTGCTCAAACTTTTCCAGTCTCTCACTCTTGTCTAACCAGAATAGAAAACTTGGTCCAGAAGGTGACAATCATCAGTTAAACTGCATGTGGTTTTGGCTGCGGAGTATCAGTGACCCTTTCATAAAAGCAAGATGCAAAACGATGGCTTTGATCATTGCCGCGCTGCCATTTCACCCGTTGACCCTTACTCTTTTGCTGGTTATATGGATGCATACAATTACCTTCAGTTATCCATAAGTGTTTTGAAATACCACAGCACAGAAGAGCCTTGCGCTTACTTGGCCACTGAATATTTACTATAAGATTTCTCCTCCCTGAAATCAGGCCTAGTGAAGCTGAAAGTGGAGATCAGCAAGAGATAGCATAGAGAAGCTATGCCATTGCCAGTTCTTCCCCCATTTCAGGCCAGTTCTGGAAATGGATCAAAACACCTCTTTTTCGGAGGCCACAGCTTGGCTTCCATCTGCCATTAGTGTGGAATGTTAAGACAAAATGTACCCAGCATGTCATGGTCCTGATATTTTGAAGCTACAAGTAATATTTATCTACAGTTTCCACCTATTAAAGTAATTTAAGGTCTTCAATTTCAGAAGTCTGGAAACATCATTAAAGATTTAAGTGCATTACTGATCTGGAAAATAATTTCATAAAAATGACATTGCAGTATCACTAAACTGTTGTCACTTCATTTTAGTTAAATTGTTTAAATTAAACTTTACCATAAAATCTATGAGTCAGACTGATTTCTTCTCTATCATCATCAGTAATGAAGATCTTGTAGGTTAAAAAGTCAGTTCATCCTGAAGTTGTACCTATACAATGAATGCCACTGAGAACTAATGTGATTTACTTAAGACCTAATTTGGAGATAATATCGGTGAAGTCAGTAGAGGAATTTATCTAAATCTAGATGTTTTTCTTCATCTCAATTTATAAAATAGCAAATCTTCTGCCACCAAAATCTCTAATTTAATTTTTTCAGCTTTTTTTTTATTAGTTCTTAAACAAAGAAAACAAATAGTCGTCCATCACCTTAGGAGATATTGGTTACAGAACTCAGACAAACTAACTCAGAACCCAAAGAAGAGTAACTCAAATCTTTCAGAAACTCTTTTTTTTTTTTTTTTTTTTTAACTGGGGAGTGGGCGGAGGGGGAAGTGTATTAATGACTTTAATTCATAGAACCATAGAACCATAGAACAGCTCGGGTTGGAAGGAACCTCAAAGACCATCTAGGTCCAACCCCCCTGCCATAGGCAGGGACACCACCCACTAGATCAGGTTGCCCAAGGCATCATCCAGCCTGGCCTTGAAGACCTCCAGGGATGGGGCATCCACAGTTTCTCTGGGCAACCTGTGCCAGTGCCTCACCACCCTATGAGTGAGGAATTTCCTCCTAACATCTAATCTAAATCTCCTCTCTTTTAGTTTAAAACTATTCCCCCTTTTCCTGTCATTATCTGAATGAGCAAAAGTTGCTCTCCATCTTTTCTATAAGCCCCCTTTAAGTACTGAAAAGTTGCCATAAGGTCACGCTGGAGCCTTCTCTTCTTTAGGCTGAACAGCCCTGGCTCTCTCAGTCTTTCTTCACAGGATAATTATTTAGGATTAATAATTATTTGGGATTGATATGTTCCCTGAAATAACTACCAGTGGCCTACAGAAGCCCCTCACAGACAAACTGTGCAGAACTCCATATCTCTCTGTCGTAGCAAACTGTGTTAAGACAATGCATGTTTCAGGGGAAACTAAATTCTTACCTAACCTTTTCATTTAGAGAACATCTTTAAAATACACCCTTAACACAAGCTGCCAGGAAGAATGAGAACAGCACTGTGATGCATGAGATACAGACATGTTATCTCTCCTGGATAGCTATACTACAACTTTTGCAACAGTTAACATTGATTGTGTTAACATATAGTTGTGACATGACAAGTATCTGCAGGTCAGTGCTATATGAAATATTATCTGTCAAATATATTCTAAACTATTCTGTAAGGGAAGATACCAATATTGGGTATGTTCTTTAAAGAAAAGACTATTTGAACGTAAGGAATAGTTCATAAAACTCCAAAGGGTCTACATACTAGAAGACTTTTTGTTGGTTTTGATACTGTTTTTTTTTTGTTTGTTTGTTTTTTAAATCTTAATTTTATTTGTATGTCCTGTAGACATAACAACAGGTTTGGTTTTGATAACATCAGAAGGGTCCTAAAGCTATTTACATATAAAGTTGCCTTTCTTTTTGCTGTGTTGCTTACATATACTCACAAAAATCTTCTCTAATGTTTTGTCTTCTGTATAGTTAAGATCTATGGAGAACAATTTATGGTTTGCTGTAAAGCACTTCACAAGCAAAATGAAAATGCATATTTACAAAGGTTGCATTTTTGTTTAAAACAAAAGAAAACTTTAAAAAAGCAATCAAATATGGAAGGCACTATGTTTTTTTTTAATTTCTGGGAAGAAAAAAATATGATGATGAGGTCAGACTAAAAAAATGTGAGAAAGAGGAAAGCTGTAGGAAAGGAAATATTTCAGGAGACAGCACCCTACTGAAAGAAGAAACGGATCAGTGTTGTGACTCAGTTGCATTTCTAATATAAAAAACTAAGCACACTAAAAACATATATAGGGTTACAACAGAAGTGAATACTGATCTCTTTGTTAAATAATCTCAGTGGCAGTCAGAAAATATTATTGGAGTACACCCTTTAAACACTGCCCTATATAAAAGAAAAACACAGAAAGCAAAGGGTTTTTAGAATATTACATTGATCTAGCTGCTGTTATATAGGGACAATCATTCAGTAATGTTAAAATCCTGGGCATACATTCATTGCTGCATAATTTTCTCCTAAATAACTGGTATTAGTTAAGTATTTCCTACAGTGACTATCCACTGTCCATTAGTCCTATTTCAGGGGGTCACAGTAAAGGAAGGAATAATTCCTTACTTTTTTTTTTTTTTTTTTGCAGTATCAGACACTAAAGAAGCATCTGGTCAGAGTACCCAAAACCAAAATCAGGCCTGGCCAGAGGGACCACTGAGACACAGTTAAGAATTGCTGAGCACATGGATCGTGCAAGCAATTCTCCCTTTTCCTTCCTGCTAAGTATGGACCTACTGTTTCACAGTGGTCAAGGCTGTTCTACCTCCGGTTGCTTTCAGAATAAGAGGTCATGACACTCATTATTGTTTCCCAAATATTTTACATGAATAAAAGTGTAAATCCAGCACCCTGCTGAAATTTCAAGTGATAAAATTATAGTCTATTTGAATTCTTCTGCAAATTCATTTAAACTGAATATTACTCTGTTCCCTATTGTAAACTGTGCAATTTTGTTGCACTTGTACAATTGCTGGTTGCCTTTGAGCAGTTGCATTGTTCCACCCTAGAAATGGCTTCATTTTTTTATACCCTGCATTGGCAGAGGAGAGGAAGCACTGGGAGTGTGTAATTCCCTCCCAGTCCCAACCCTCTTTAAATGTCACTGGCAACTGGTCAATCCCCAGTGACAGACCGTTTTGTCTTCACGGTGCCTGGCTCCCCCCAACAGAGGACAAAAACCAGCCATTACAGAGGACAATCCAATTCTTGCCTACCTCAAAGAGTGTTGATAAAGTTTACTGGCATATTTGCAAAATATAAAATTATGCTTACAGGCAAAACACGATATGCAAGTATTTAATGCTATTATTTCCTAGGAGACTCACTCAGGGTCTTGTGAATAGGGCACTTGCCTTAAAGCCAAGTTTGTGATTTCTTTTTAGCTTGGTCTCTATGACCTTTCTCTGAAAACTTTCTGAAACTCAGTAAGATACTTTCTCTGAAACTCAGTAAGATAGAAATTATTATAAAATACTCTAATGTCCACCAGTTCTGTTCAAGTCAAACATTACAAAAGTGCGTGTGAAAAATCACGCTGGCTTCTTTCACGCTGGAAAAATCACGCTTTAGAAAAATCACGGTGGCTTCTTCTTTAAGAAGGGTTTTCTGCCTAGTTCAGGCCTCTTGTTTTTTCAGCATCTGAAACCTGCAAGGCTCCTCTCCTTCCTCTCCCTGGCTGTTGCTATTTTGGTTTTCTAATGAAATCAGCATTCTTGCAACTCGATCTGGAACATTTACAGGAGATAGATTCAATGTTCTGAGAAAACTGCTGTGATGTTTCAGTTGGGGAATTTCAATTATAATTTTTAATTAATTTAGTACTAAGATGCATGAGAGTGGAAGATTGCAGTACTAGATCTTAAAGAAAAGAACTCAAGACTTGATTACCTTGCTGTAATTGCTACATAACAAACTGTAACATAAAAACAGAGAACTTCTCATTAAAATCTGATGAATAACGTATGATATATAAAGCACTGTGAATAAACATAAAGCCATCAGTGACAGTCTGAGAAAGGACAGAAGAAAGTTATGTGATATTCTCCCTGTTTGCCTGATGAATGTATGGAATTTCTCAAACTTAGATACATTTCACTTTTACATTCAAAAGCATCTGAAGTAGCTTTACTTCCATTGGCTTTCATTTTGTTTCCTGCCCATGTATAAAATTTCTGATGTGTTAGTGGAGTCTTGCTACAAAGAATACTCTAAGTGTACTGTCATAAAAAAGAAACCGGGTATATTTCTACTGTTATTAGTAAGTCATATTTGTTACATATAATCGATTGCTTACAGAAACTTAGGTAATTCCCTTTCTCTGCTCAGTTGGTATCACCAACAGTGTTAAGTTCATTTCTATTTGTTAGTACTGACACGTTTGTAACTGTTGAATGAATATATTGTATAAGAAAGACAGCTTTTCAAAATCACTAGGAAAGCACTTAAGATGCCAATGCTTTTGTGTTTATTTGCACTCACATTCACTGTCTTTCTGCTTTATACCACTATTAATATGGGAGCAAAAAATCTTCTACCTGAGCATTGAAAAATAATATAGCTACTAGACAGCAGTAAAGGAAATTGATCTGTCATTTGTAACAAATAGCAGTATTTCTTACAAGAGTATATACTGTTCAAAATACTGTTTGGGGGACATTTAGATACCTCTCATATCAATTATTTGATTCTTTTTCTGTCACCAAAAATAAACCAACAAACCCACTTCAGAATTAAATCAAAGAAAACCAGAATTAAATAAACAAATCTGTCACATTATCCACATATGATAGATCCAACAAAGGGATAGGAGATGCAGACGGCATAAAATAAGAAAGGGCAGGACCAACATTCTACATTACACTAGGTGTCATAGCATGCATACCAGATTTGCTCTGTGGGTACACAAAAACCAGTTGTCCAGGATTTGCAGATGTTGGCAGTTGTCTGGAAAGCCAGCAAATCCATGCCAATACCAGTTAAGCAGTAGATTAGCACCAAAAGCAGAAGCCTTTGTAAAGACAGGAGCTGAGAAGTCTGGAAACTGGTTTCTGGCAAGAAGTTGCAGCACAACAGGAAAGGATCAGCAGGAGTTAAACATCAATGTGTTTTTGGAGGGCTTTTTTTTTTTTTTTTCCTAAAGTGCTCCATTTGGCAAGGAGTTGGTTATCAAAGCAGAGAACTGGAATTCTTGTTCCTGTAGCCAGGAATGAAGAATTGCTTTTTATCTATTGCAGTTGTTTTCACGGGGGTTTCATGCATGAGGGTCCTTGTTGTATCCTCTTTGTTGTTATTGTTTCTCTGGTAAAAATCTAACCAGAACCATCCAGAGACAGAAAAAGAAATGCTGGTAGCCTTATGCACACAGATGTAACTTGATGCTGTGGCAACTGTTTATGAACTGTCCTCTTGCTAGATGCTGTAGTTTGAACCACAAACATCAGACTCACTGGAGCAGAAAATACTTCACTGTATTTGTAAAGTCCTGTTAGAAACTGCCTTACAAAGCTTACAGCTTGGTTTGTGCAGAGGAAGGAAGGAAAGAAGGACACAAATTATCAAACCACCCACTGAGATATTCAGAAGTTCAAGCATATTTCTCAAGGTTATACTCTTGATTAGTTATTTTCCCCATTTTAAAGGTCCAGACCAAAACTTAAATGTAAATTTACAAGAGTAAAAATGGAACCCAAGTTTCCTGAGGCCCATACTGCATTATAATACAATCATTCCTCTGCTTCTTCTATTCTTATTTTTAGTACTGATAAACTCAGTCTGATGAGCCTTTCAAGTGGAAAACAATGCCTGCTTTACACTGCAATGCAAAAATTGTTGATTTTCATGCTGGACTTGAGCGGTAAATGTCATCATTCATTGTGCTTTTTAAAAGCAACTAGCCAAAGGTATGGAAATGGAAAGGTTTGCATTTTATAGAATCCGCAGACCTACGGGACTTTTGTAGGAAACTGTAGCTGAAATGACTGCTTTTCTTTTATTGCAGAATGAAACGTAACATACGTCTTATTTCTTTTCATGTTGCTGGAATGTATTCTGAATCCAGAAGACAGAACTGGTTGTTATATATTAGATTTTAGGTAAATCCATTGATAGTAAAACTGTTCGGAATCATAAATTATTATCATAAGAATCTATATGGACAAGTGTCTGTAGGTGATTGTAGGCAAACAAAATTAAATAGTCACTGAGATCAATCACACAGAGTTTTAAAGGAATTTGAAGCTGCAACAGATGACTCTTACTTAGAAGTGCCTTGTTACCTGAGACTACAGAGTGGCATTTTTTAAGAAAAATGTTCCAAGAGAGGTTCAGAAAACAAGCCTGTCTGTCCAATATTTACACAAACTAAATAGGTGGAAACTATAATAAAGAACAGTGGACATCTGGAAAAATATGACTTATCTGGGAAGAGTTAAAACAGTTTTCATAAAAGGAAGTCCTGCCTCACAAACATAAGGCTATCCTTTGATGGGATCAAAAAACATGTGGATAAGGGTGATCTGATTGATCTTGGATTTACAAAAGGCTTTCAACAAATTCCTTCAACAAAGGCTTGTAAGAAAACTAAGCAGCCATACTGTAACAACTGTAACAGTTCTTAAAAGCAGATGGGCAGCTGGGTGTTTGACCTAGAATTTTCTCATGAAGATCTTATCATCTTTTTTTCATAAAGATCTTATCATAGAAGGTCAGATTCAAGCCAAAGCTTTGCCTGTATTTTGGAACAGATGGATGTTGGCATTTGTAATTTGCTGAGTTGATAAAGCTGAGTGATTAAGTTGAGGTTTTTTGATAAATTTGAGTTTTGTTACACAAAATTTTTATCAGTTGTTACCTACACTCGGATCTTTTGGTTTTAGAGAAAACAAGGGAGATGAGTGCAATGTATCTCTTTCTCATGAAATACAAATATCAACATCTCCCATCTTTCTCCGGCAGTCATTTGTCTGGATTAAAAGCAGCAAATAAGCATTAGAGTCAGGTTGGACTGAGCTGATGCCAGCAAGACGAAGCTTGAGAAAAACTGCTTTCTGTCATAAGTAACCTCTTTAAGACTGGTAAGTCAGTATGAAGATATATGTTCCACGGCCACTAAAAGGATTCATTTGCCTGCGCGATTGGCCAAAAGCTTGAAATTGTGTTCTGTTGTGTGGCAAATGTGACGTGTTTGCTGAAAAGCAATAGATTGCCAAAGTGCCCTGCTTTATTTCTTCCCCCTCCCATCCCAGTGGTGCATCTCAGCAAGCATAACTTGCTACGTGTTCTGCTTTTTGGAGATATGCACATGATAGCTGTCACAGCAGCTCCCAGGAAGCCTCAAAGGTCTTGGACTAAATGGTTTCCCAGGGAAAATTATATGAAAAATTATAGCTGACAAAGGGCTGCAATCCCATTATTCAAGAGGGGTGGAAGGGTGAGCAGGGGAGGGTTGCTTGCTCTCTGTTTTTCTCGAAGGTAGAAGGGAAGAATTCAAGTGTCATGCTGCTGCTGTGGTTTAAGGGGAATATGACTTGGTAAAGGTTAGAGAGGCAGTGCAGAAGATAAGTTCTGACAGGATGGAAAACAGTTCTCCCTATTGCTCTCTGTGATTCTGTGATTCTATGTTATGATCCCTCATTCAGGAGGGGAAACTTGAGGTTAGAGAAATATGTCTTTCTCCCTCTCCTTTCAAGAAGTGATCTCTCTTTCCCATGCCCGGGATGATTGCCAAGGCATCCAATTAAGATTGTTGCTACACCTTCCTGTTATGTCCTGATGGGCTATCAATATTTCATTTGGCCCACCTTTCCTGCCTCACATTAGGTCCCAGAAACTACCTCCACCCTCCCGCCCACAATTTTTTTAGCATCCAGACGCCGTGCATGCCAATGCCCTGTGCTGAGGCTGAAGGCTATTCAGATGTGCTGTGTTGTGCCAGAGGATTG
Source organism: Oxyura jamaicensis (assembly GCF_011077185.1). Classification (NCBI taxonomy): domain Eukaryota; kingdom Metazoa; phylum Chordata; class Aves; order Anseriformes; family Anatidae; genus Oxyura; species Oxyura jamaicensis. Next base: position 41,100,422 of record NC_048896.1, on the reverse strand, counting down.
ACGTCCCTTCATCCACAACCCTCTACCCTGTGCTGCCCTAGGGAACGCGTGTTAGCAGGACAAGTTGCTGTAGGAAGAGGCCAGAAATGAGAATGTAAGGAATGGTAGCTAAAGAGGAACAAGTGACCAAAGCTTCTTATTTTTAACAAAGAAATATTGTTCTTCAAGAAGCCCAGAAGAGCCTATACCTTTTGGTGAGAGGGTTGAGGAACAGTGGGTAATGGTTCATGTGGCAGCACCAGTCTGACAGCAGAGTAAGGGGGTTGAGAGAAACATTGAGAGAAAGCCATGGGAAGGCAGATAACATTAAAAAATCAAATAGCAATGTCTTATGGAAGACACAAAGGCTCAGAAATAGGTTAGCAAAGGCAGGTAGAAAATTAACAGGCAAAAGGAAAGTTAGATTTCGGAAGAAGGTGCAGTGGAATTATGAAGACCAAAAGACTGACATTCAGCAGCAAATCTGAAGATACAAAAGGTACTTCACCCCATGATATGGTACAAGAAGGATGTCACGGTATCGTGAGCTTGTAAAATGTGAGGAGCATGCTTGTGTGTCCCTGAGTGCAGGATGTGAGCAGGAGGAGTTAGTGCACTAACTGTTAGTGCAGTGCACTCCGACTCTTGTGCTTCTGTTAATGACTGGAGCATATTGGGCTCATTTTCTAGAGTGTGTCTTTGGGTCTGCTTTCATTCCTGAAGAACCACGCTTGCATGCAGCGAGGCTGCTTCACCACACAAACCAGACAGTGGTACCTGTGGATGAGGGCATTTCGAAGAGACAGCTCCTGCTCCAGACAAACGTGCAAATGTAACTGCGTGTGAAGGAATGGTCTTGTGTAGACCAGCTTGCTTTGGAAGTCATGCCCAGAGTGTTTGTTCCACAATTTTGTTGGTTTATTCTGCAATCAGGTTGTAAATGAGCAGCTGATGGGGTCCCCTTAGGTTCTAGGGATACAGCTATTAACTTTGGTTTCTTCTCTGATGCATGTAAAAGGAGAGGAGAGGGGTCAGTATAAGAGGCTGAACTGGGTCTTTTTCAAAACACTGAATTAAATTATTGGCATCTCATAGGATAGAAGGAGAAACCTGCTTATCTAACATACTTAAATTGTGCGTTTGGATAGATGCAAAGATAAGTGACTTGTTACTTCACCACAGTACGTTTTGTAACCCTGTAATATAATTTGGCTAATTTCTTGTAGAGCAACGGAGGGAACAGGTTTTGTTCCCTTCTACTGTTGATTCCTGCTTGCTGCAATTTACATTTACATCTCAGAGGTATTAAAAAAAAAAAAAAAAAAAAAAAAAAGTAGTTGACAAACCTAATAAAGCTTCAGTTTGGTTTTTGTGGTGAGATAGTGAAACAAGACAGTCATTTCATTGTGAAGAAGAAAGTCTGCCCAAAGAAGCTAATAATTTGATCAAACTTCATTTGTGGAAATATTCCATGTACATTAAATAATTTGTAGAATAGAACATTTTACAAGGCTTGAAAATCATGCCTACTTGGATTTGTTCTGTAATTTATTGGCAGGACATCTTGTAGAAACTAGTTGACACATTGTCAAGTTCCCATATTGGCAGCACCTTCTTACCTGACATATATTATTACTTGTCTGTTTTATCTTTCTTCTACCCTATATTATATCTAGTGAGTAAATGCTTATCAATTATGTGGCAGTGGGTGGAGTTAGGGCGGTATAAAAGCTAAAAATTATGCTATCATTGAGAGCATCTCTTGTGGCAGGCTCAGAGGGCAGCAGCTCTCTCCTAGGGATAGCTTTGGCTTTTAGAATGTGTAATTTTTATTTGCCTCTGACTGTCAAAGTTCTCTGGATTCTCCGCTGCAGATGAACAAATATTCTCAGAAAGCCAGCAAGTTGGCATTTTGAAGGAGAAAGCATGGAAGAAAACAGACAGGGCTATGGCCTCACAGAGGGCAAAATTTTGTTAGTCTGGATGATTTTGTTTGTGGTGCTAATTCTGTTGCCTTCCATGTTTAGAGTGTCATTGGGGATTTCTCACATCTATGTGAAAATTTTAATAAAAACGTTAGAGGTAAGTTGAGAATTGTGTTAAAAAGTTACATCTTTACTACAGGACATATTTAATAATAATAATTTAAAAATATGTTTATTTGATATAGATGCCATAAAAGTCATCAAGGAGGTTTCCATTTACTTTGAGATGTTTGCATATGTGTTTTTTTTGTTGTTGTTTTTTGTTTGTTTTTCTATTTTTTTCCTGTTCTGAAGTTACATGAATGTTGTCTTTAATGATATCTAGTTAAATGCTGGGTTATAGTCCAGAACCACTTTGAGGTTTTCTTATGTTAAATATTCCATGATATATTGCTTCTAATTCAGTCTGGTTAGAATACTTCATGCTATACTTCAGGAAAATAACATATAAATAAAATGACACGTTAGTTTACGAGAGGTTTTAAGTAACACAAAAATGCATTGTAGATATAAGCTTAATGGTTTTGTATTAGTTGTTACAGTTACATACCATGAAAGAGTATTCTTCTAGGTAAGAATACAGACTGTGCTTGTTTTTCTTCCATTTATAAATTTGTGTGATGGAGCAGCCATGAGTTCTGCTGTACAAGACTTGAGGAACACATGCCACCTTCTCAAAGTGCAAATTTTTAGAGATGAGCAGGTCATGGCTAAGATCCCAATTCTTCTGATAACAGTGAAGGTTTTTGGGGCATGTTAATAAGCCAGGATTGCATGTCATTTTTCAAGTCTGACTTTTTATGCCCATCAGTGGCCAAAAGTAAGTGCTGTCTATTTATCTTTTTAAACACTGAAGCATTTCAGCTTTTCAATATATAACCTTTGTCTTATCTGACAGAAAACTGCTTTTTGTAAGTATACTTCTACATATGGCAGAAAAATTATTGCTATTAGACTGCTGGAGCATTTGTGCAGCAGATTGTGTCCATGGCAATGTGATATGACTAATATTACATACATCTTGCCTTTTTTTTTTTTTTTTTCTGTCTCATTAAAATTGCTTTGTCTCTTTTTTAGTACTGATTAAGAGCTCTATGGCAGGAGCTGGCTTCAGCTGTTTGAACTTAGCATAGCAGACATGACTGTGAAATTTAGGCGTTGATGCTTGTTTCAGATGTTGAGATCAATGGGAAATGGCTGGCTTTCATGTGTTATATCTATTTTATTTTTTTATTTTTATTTATTTTTTTATCAGCCATTGCTATTCTAATTTAAACTCTTATTAGTACCCTGAATAAAAGGCTTATGTCACTTGTATGTAGAATTGAATTCATCAGGCACAAACCTGAGGAGCTCATTGGACAGCTCTGCTGCTGCACTTGGCAGATACTGAAATAATTTGTGTTGTTTTTTTTCCCCTACCCCATGCTTTTACCAATTACAAAGGAAATTTGCCGCATCATGGCACTTCTCTTTGGAAAGAGCATTAAATGTTTTTGTCATCATCTGTAGATCTGTAGTTTTTCTAACAGGTTGCAAGCATGATAGTCTTGCTTAAACAACGTTGAGGATTGATTTATCAAAGAGAGGGTTAAAAAAAAAAAAAGTAATTAATCTTTCTGCAGTCAGATACATCCTCTTATATATAGTTCCCAACTCTGCAACAGCTAATAACAGGCAGAGCACAACTCAGTGTGCTGCGGTTCAGGCTGGTTCCTTGTAGGCATTTTTTGGTTTTGCTCTTCTCTTGAAAGTTATTTCCCTGCTGTCCTGAAGGCAAAGAAGGGAAATTTCCTGTGTTTTTATATTCTGATTCATTTCAGCTGTTTTTGCTGAGGAATTGTGTAAAGAGCTTCTCATGCAACCAGAGTAGCTGAGATGTATCTTGGTGGGAAGTAGGGGAGAGAGCAGAGGGAAGGTTGTGTCCCCTCTGCTCGTGCTGCAGCTCACGCTGCTCTGGGATGTGCTGGGTTCAAGCCTGTGCGTGTAGGTGCTGGGTCTCTTCTGGAAGTCCTGGTGCTCCTTCCAGAGCACTGCTGAAACTGGTGCTTGGGATGCAGTCAGATTTAAAGCAGGCTTGTACACACCCACTGCTCAAGACACGAGAAGCTTCACTGATAGCCTTGTGAAATGCCAACCTGTGTCTAGCTGTGACATTATCTGCGTGCCTGAGATCTTACTCAGAGTGATGCACAAAAACTATCCTCAGGAATTGTTGCTAGCCCCAGTGGTGAAGTATGATGCTTTGCTGAATAGCCACTCCAAAAGTCCTCAGCCCAGGCACCTAGGAATGTATCAGCACAGTACTGACTGTATCCCAGGAATACCAGGGCTCTAGGAAGTACCTAACCGCTGGTTGGTAGTTTACCAAGGAATCCAAACTTGGACACTGTGACTGGATTCTCCACTGTCATGCATTTGATTCAGTCTGTTATGTAGCGTAGTGAAACGAATGGAAAACTTCTTGTCTGAGGACACTGTATTTGCTTCGTACAGATATTATAAATAAGTACACAAGCTGGGAGACAGAAGGAAAACATGATTTGTTTTCCTCCACGTTTTGTCAGTTTGAGAAAAGTAGAAGAGCAGATAAGGAAACCAAGGATTTGAATATCAAGTAATACTTCTTCCAAAACTGCATTTTCAAAGAGAGGATATCTGTAGCCCTCAGTGAATTTTCTGGGAGCTCAAGTTTGCAGATCTGTTTGTAAGCTATGAGTGATACTAGCATATGATGAGGCACCTCTTCTTCCTTTTCCAACTTCACTGAAGTGCTTCAGAAATGAAAACAATGACTGAAACAAAAGAGCATGCTGGAATCTATGTATTTTGTATCTCTGTTCTGTATTCTGGCTAGAGAGACTTGAATTTTTACCCTTTGCTTCTTCTCCAGCGAAGAATCTAGATATTTGTTTCTTTGAAACAAAACAAACCTTTTTCCAAAACAAGACCTGATTTTTTTTTTCTGTTTTATCGAGCATACTGATAGTATAATAGAAAAAGAACTCCAAAACAGTAATATTTCGGTTGTTTAACTGGTAGCGCATAATTGCTGCTATTACCATTCATTTGTCTTTAAAATATTTCTGAAAATGTTAAAAATGGATTTGAAGTGGTTAGTGTTATCCTTTCCAAGATGGTCATTCTCTACTATTGGCACGTAAGCTTTTCTTTGTTAAATAACATGTATTTTCCAAACTTTATATTTATTTGTCTATAATGATGATTGCAGCAAAGCTATGCTGAGGATGTTCAGGTTCTTTACTGCTGCAGCTGCAAAAAATCTATTTGCTAGAATGAAATAAACACACTGAGATCTCATTCGTGTGGAGAGTGCAATAGCATGTTAGACAGCTGTAGTTCCATTTCCCTAGGATCCTCTGGAGTGTTTTTGAGACCTGAGGTTCTGTGTGAAACAGGAGAATTGCAGTTCTTTGTGAAGCAGTCATTTGTAGGAAAGGCGTCAGCCGGCTCATATGGTGGATACTTCTTTGAGCTGCTATGCAGAGTATTACTTGTGTATTGGGCTCACCCACGCTTTGAGGCTGCTAACACAGTGTAAACTCCAACTGGAGCATGAGCAGATATTGCCAACCCTTAGGCTAGTAGAAGAACCTCCCTGCTGTGCTTTCAAATTCATGGTTATCCCAAGCGAGCCACTTCATCACATAACAAAGAAATTATAGCTTTGCTTTTATTCCAGACAAATGCCTGGGCCTTTTCTCAACCTATTTCATCGGCCTTTTGAAGGGCAGCCAGGAGAGTTGTGAGTCCTTTTCCACACCTGAACGTGGAGAGTCCCTGTCTACACATCCTCATCAGGCCTGCCATGTAGCACACAAATCACCTGATCACCTGGGTTCTTGTTTTCGGCTGAAACACGAACACATGTACAGGGAAAGGAGGCTAGACTGGGAGGCAAGATGAAAAGATCTTAAGTGCTTGATCACAGCTGGTGATTTCATCTGGCACTGAAAACTCACTGACTGTCTCTTGGGAATTACATCAGAATACTTTATGTGGAGTAATCGCCTCAAGTTAAACACTGTGCCTTTGTCACCCATGTGAACAAAGCTAAGAAGAAAACTGAAAGATCCAGTGGATTGAGTGATTAGAAAAAGCTTTTGAGAGGACACAGGATAAGAGGTAGTAAAACATGTGGAATGGAAAGAAAAAGAGGCAGAAATTAATTATTACACAATACAGAAAAAGTGAGTACGGAACAACACACCAAGCTGTATTTAAAAAGAAAAAGAGGAGGAAAAGAAAAAGAAAAAAAAAAAAAAAAAGAAGAAGAAATGAAAACTTTAAAAATTATCATTCCATATTGTGTAGCTTACAATGTTATATACTATGAAGAGAGTAATTTATATAACGTAGTATTATTCATGCCCATTTTGTTCAGAAGGTAATGGCAGAGAGCCTCCCCCGGTCTGTTGGAGTTGAGTCAAGTCTTCAGAATTCCAGCTGGGATCACCTGCAAGGATGTTTGGGCTCCTTGGGTCCTCATCAGCTGAGAAGTGGGAGGAAAGAAAGCCTGCTTCCTGGGTTATCTTTCAGTCAGCAAACTTAGGAATGAAGTTGCTCCATTCAGCTCTTAAAGTCTGTGTTAGTTGCAACACCATCGGTTTTGTAAGGTATTTAAAACAGCCTTTCATTACTGTTTTGCAACAAAGACCAGCCAGACAGTTCTGTCTCAATACTGTACAAAGCAAGGGCAATCAAAAAGCTTTATTTCATATTCAAAAACAAGTGAAGCATACAGATGTCACAAAATGCAGAATAAGATGAGAACTACACTGCTGGATCAGTCCAAAGTTTGATCTAGACTGATAGCCTGGCTTTGGCAGGAGACAGCTCCTGTGCTTGATGAAAAGCCTAAGCTGGGTGAGTGTACAGATATATTGCCAGGATCACTCTCCCCACTGCTCATTGCTTCAGTCTCTTGTTCTGATTCATGAGTTAGTAGAGGTAACTAACTGTGTTTTATGTCCCATGATGGTTTTCATCCGTGTCTTACTGTAACTTGAACCCTTACTGCTCCTTGAACCCTTTTCAGTAGATCTCTGGCAATATGTTCTGGAAATCTACGACATTGTTGCTGCTCATATCCCCTACCCTGTGCTTTCATATGATACTCCCCCATTCTTGTAGTAGAGGAAAAATATGTTACTAGGTCTTAAGCGCCAGCTCTGCACCAATCCAGATTTTGTAGACCTGTTGTACGTTATCTCAGCAAGCTGTTTTCCGAGCATTCCTCTACTGGAAAGCTTTTCCTTGTCTGCCTTGTCCTCTCCCTGTGTGGCATAAGTTGCCTGCTTAATTTCAGAGAGCCACTTTTATCCCGCTATCTGTCTCTGCTGTAAGGTACTAGGTAATAGTAGTAAGATTTTTTACTTTTCTAGTCAATGTTTTCAATTTTTGTTCAGTTTTTACTTATCTTGTTCATTCGACTTTGTTAATATGTTTTTGTGAGTCACTTTGGTCAGTGGTTATCACCCCTCTTCTATTTGTGAATCAAAAAGCAGGCACCCTGAGGTATTCAGAATCCCTTAAGACAGTATGAGCAAGATGATTTTTGGATATGCTTATCAACTGACAGGTGCCTGTTCATGTAGGAGCATTGTGGGCAAGGTGAGGGTGACAAAAGACAAAAGAAAGGAGAGAAGAAAATGAGGCAAGGGGCTTTGTTTGCAAAGCTTAGGTAACTGTTACTTTTATTTTGTCTCTCATGCCCTAGAGCTATCCTTCAGGATATCAGGGAGGGGGTGAGGACCAGCAACAAAGTATCATAGAATCATATCACAGAATGGCTTGGGTTGGAAAGGACCTTAAAGAACACCCAGTTCCAACCCCCTGTCATGGGCAAGGATGTGCCACCCACTAGAGCAGGTTGCCCAGGGCCACGTCCACCCTGGCCTTGAACACCTCCAGGGATGGGATATCCACAGCTTCTCTGGGCAGCCTGTGCCAGTGCCTCACACCTTTACAGTGAATGATTTCCTCATAACCTCTAATCTAAATCTCCCCTTTTTTAGTTTAAAACCATTCTCCGTTTTCCTGTCATTTTTGCCTGAGCAAAAAGTTGTTCTTCATCTTTTTTGTAAGCCTCCTTTAAGTATTGAAAAGCTGCAATTAGGTCTCTCCGAAGCCTTCTCTTCTTCAGGCTGACCATCCCCAGCTCTCTCAGCCTTTCTTCATGGGAGAGGTGCTCCAGCCCCTTAATCATCTTTGTGGCCCTCCTCTGGACCCACTCTATCAGGCCCACATACTTCCAGTGCTGGGGCTCCCTGACCTAGATGCAGTACTCCAGGTGAGGCCTCACAAGGGCAGAGCAGAAGGGGACAATCACCTCCATCCCCTGCTGCCCACTCCTCTCTTGATGCAGCCCAGGATGTAGTTGGCCTTCTGGGCTGCAAGTGCGTAGTGCTGCCTCATGTCGAGCTTTTTGTCCACCAGAACTCCCCAAGTCCTTCTCTGCAGGACCGCTCTCCATGAGTTCAGTCTGTACTCATCTCTGGGATTGCCCTAACCCAAGTGCAGAAGCTTGTACTTGGACTTGTTGAACCTCATTAGGTTCATGTGGGCCTACTTTTCTTGCTTGTCCAGGTCCATTTGGATGGCATCCCTTCCTTCTGGTGTATCAACTGCACCACTCAGCTTGGTGTCATCTGCAAACTTGCTGAGGGTGCACTCAATCTCACTGTCTATGTCACTAATAAAGATATTAAACAGTACTGGTTTGAATTTAATGAATGGCTTAAGTTTGCCACATGTCTATCTTCACTTTTTTTCACAACTTTCTTGTTGCTGTGCACTATCTTCTTTCAAATCTTCTTTCATGTCTCAGTGTGTGGGCTGCAGGTTTTTTTGATACCCCCCAGGTCCCCACTCCTGAGTGACTCACCATGCATTGTGACAGGTTGAGACAGTTGATGTACCAGTTCAGATTTCCCAGGGATAAAGTTGTTTTCTGCTTTCTGGAACAGATGCTGTGTTTTAAATTTATGCTGTGTTTTAATAAAATGTTCCAATATAGATAAGCCAAATGTCTGTATTTTATTTTATTTTATTTATGATGGTTTACACCATCATAAACTATCCCCCCCCCCCCTTTTTTTTTATTTATTTAGTTTAACTTTGATAGCTACAGGTAGGGACCATGCAAAACTTGAGGGTAGCAAGAAGCTAGTTGAAGTTAATGGCACGTGCAAGTTAGTAGTGTGCCAGGTGATGAAAACTTCATGATCAAGCTGTGTGGTGATGTAAATGGTTGTGCATGCCAGTAAGATGGGAAATAAACTGTTCAGCAAGAGCCTACCGCAAAGTAGAAGACTGGACTCTTATCTGTTGTAGATGGAAGAATTCATACAAGGCATACACTGAGTGGATCATTGATGCCTTAAAAATGATCACAGCCTACACACAAGAAACCTTTAGTTCTTTGTTTGGTCAAATATATTGACTTAAATAGAGGAGGATCTAGTACTGATGAGAGCTACTATTTGTATTATGAAAACATTGTGTGCCAATGTAAAGCTTTAAGACGTAGGCATATTGGTATATTTGATCTTGCTAATTGAGTTTAGTGCCAGTCTGCACAGGGAAGAGAAATTTGTTTTTTCTCAAAAAGGTAAAGAGAGAGAAGGGTAAAAGCTGATTAACAGAACCAGTACTTTAGAAGTGCTGTGGATAAGAAATGATCCATCTGCTGCCTTCTGTTAACACAAATGGCACAGATGCCCTCAGGCTAAGATAATGTCTTTTATTCTTTAAAATCCTTTTCGAGGTCTTTTATTCCAGAATGTCTCTAATGTCAGTGATATTATTGTGCATTGCTGTGTTACCTGAAGCTGACTAGGGAAGAGAGAGTTTGGGACTCACGGACTTCACAGAGTCTCGTAGATAGCTCAGTAATTTGGTTGAAGAAAAAATAAAATTGCCAGTCTCTTGAAAATGAGTTTGAACCAAATGATCTTTCATGACAATGGCTACAGGTAATCAGTGTAACAAATGAAATAGGAGGTGTTCAAGACAGCCTTCGGGCTGAATTTTGAAATACATGAGACCTAGCTTCAATAAATGAGGCTTAGACAACTCACATAGAGACATTACAGACTACCTGGAAATGACAAAATGAAAACCATCAACATCTACTTTTCTTGTTTTGGGAACAGTGGGCCACGCTGCAGATTGAGAAAGGAGTAAAAATGCAGAAGGCGCTGGCACTTGAAAATTTAATCTCCAATGGTAAGAATGAAGGTGACACAGCACTATTCATCTTGTATAAGGGCAGATGCTTTACTATCTTACCCAGGAAAATGTGAACAGGTATATAAATTGCATCCGGCATTAAGGAAAAAAAAAAAAAAAAGAAAAAAAAAAGGAAAAAAAAAAAGTTGATATAGAGTTCAATGAGCAAGTAATTGCTGATTTTGTAAACCAACAAAAGAGATTTAAGTACATTATAGGCAAGATAGTTATGAATGATTGAGCCTTCTGAATAAAAGGCATTCAAGAGACCAGTGTGAGTAGAGAAAGGCATTACTGATAAGCTTTTGGGAAGCTGTCCCATGTATATTTTGTACTTTCTGACTCCATCAGTTCAGTCTGCACAAGATTAGGAGGAGTGAAATTTTTTTGCAAGTGATGTTGCTCTTTATGGTTTTTCTCTTGCTTCTTGTACCTCCCAGCATGCAAAAGATCAAGTCTCACGTAAAGCAGCTACACCATCCCATGGATCACAGACACAGTTTGCACTCTTTTCTAGGCACAGGGATAGAATTTGAAACAGTAATTTTATTCTCTCTTCTCTTCTTTTATTTCTTCTTTAGTCACATAGACTGTTTGGTTTCTGAACTAGTGACTTTCAGGACTGATGATTTCCTGTGCATGGAAGGTTTGACTGAAGAGTAGCTGGAGGAAGTTTTGTGATTCTGATCCATTATTAGTATGCTGATTAAGGCACTTTAAATGAATTTTTAATAATGCATATTTAATGCTCCCCCTTTAAAATCAAAAGCCAAAACCAACCAAGTATTAGCTGACATGAAACTATGTAATTCTAGTAATTTTAGCCAGACAGGTAGGAATCTGATCTCTGACCTCAGCAAACATCACAGACTTTGCTGCATGGCCGTCCTTTGAGGTGTTAATTTTACGGATAGGAAACATGAATTTGTTTTCCTTCTTCCTCTGCAGTGCTTTCATATCACTCTATGTATAACTCTGGAAAAAATCTAGATGCTTTCATGTTTCTTGGTAGTGAGGCAACTCTTAAATGAGAGGGGCTGGGGAGGAGATTTCTCTGAGAAAAAAATACCAGAGGAAGATGTTTGTTACAGCTGGGAAAATAGTATGGAAAAAGTAAAACTATACACCACCAGCAAGAAAAATAACAATATTAACACTGCCTGGCTTTGGGTCAATACAAGAGGAGGGATCTGTAATCTTGGCAGTACTCTGTTGACATTTTGAACTGTGTGTACTTAAGTTGTTTGATAAATGCCATTGCAGTAGATATTGTGCTCAGGCTTTTATTTGCAGCTCAGTCTGAACACTTGTCTCCTTTCTTCAACATCTTAGTGGTTTAGTGTGATATGGCACAGGATTAGAGAAGTAACTTTTAGAATTAAATGCCAGTACATAAGCAAAGCCTACCAATGCAATTATGATGCTTAGAGTGGTAGGAGAAGAAGGTCTAAAAATCACGGTCATTTTACTCTTTTTACTAAGGGGAAGGAAGACTCATTTCCTCGTGTAGTTGCCTTGTTGTTTTTCTTTCTTTGTTTCTTGCTACAAAGGGATCATCCAGAGAGAGGAAACCTCCATGGAAAAGGAGATGGCTGGCCACCACAGGGAATACTTCCACCTTGGTGATGTTATGTACTTTGCCAAGAAGGCATGTGAGGCAGTGGCAGAAGATGAAGTCACCCGGCGCTTCTCCTCAGAGGAGCTGCTGTCCTGGAATCTCCTCAGCAGAACCAATGCCAACTTTCACTGTGTCAGCTGGCAACTGACTGTTGTGTGGATCATTGGGATCCTGATTCGGTACTGTCTCCTGATGCCTTTTCGGTGAGCCAGATGTAATTTCCTGGGATTTTTTTTTTTAAATGCCACTTTTTATGGATGTTGTAACATTATGTGCTATTGACTAGTGCAGAAATGAGAATGTAGCAAGACTTTTCTTTCCAGGATGCCATCAAAACCTCCCAGAGGAAAACAAAAAAAGTGCTGAAGATATGTTTCTTATGTTCTGTATTTTTTATTAGCATGCAAATGTTTTTATTCATTGAATTTGTTTTTAACCCCCCCCCCAATTAATAGCAATGATCTGAAGATCTTTTTGTTATGTAAAATAACAGCTGTTTCATTTGCTAATATTAGGCTTTACCTGTCTGAATAAGAGAGGAAGACTGTATGCTGAACTCCTGTGGTGGGTTCTTTACCATCAGATGCCTTGAGATCAAGGCTTAGTTCTTTTTGGAAGATTGGCACTGGACAGTACAAGATTTTGTACTCAGTGGAGGATTAGCTGAATGAAAAGCTGTGCTCATATCTCATGGGCTGCTTTCACTGCTAATCACTGCTTTCTACTGCTAATTTGTTGTTATGTATGGTGGAGAGAAGCATCCTATAAAGGAATCACAGAGTTAAAAGGTTTTCTGGTTGAGATTACACTTACCACTTTGCTTCTTATCAATTAATTAAAGTTATTTTGTTTTGAAGCATCTGCTTGGCTTTCTTCAGCATCCTCTTGCTGGTATCTGCAACTACAGTACTAGGACAGTTTCCAAATGGCAGGTAGGTGTTTGCTGAGGGCTCTTTCCATTTCTCTTGCATTTCTTTGAGGAGCTGAATTTTAGGGCATTGGAACATAAGTGTACTTGAATTTGGAAGATTAGTATGTACAGTTGTGGGGTGATTTTAGTCTACTGTTAAGCCATGGAACATTTTGTGTGAGAAGTACAGCAATGGCATCTGAAAGGATACATGTAATGTAACCCGGGTAGGTATTGCTGAGAGTCCGTTTGGAACAGTGAATAAAGGGATGCTATACTCAAGTCAGAACAGGGCGAGTTAATTATCTACCATGAGCAATTCTGCATAGAGACTCTGATAAAGTTATGTCCTGTCAGTGCAAGCAGCTTAAACAGGATTCAATAGCTAAAGATTTTTATATTTAATGTTAATACATGAATCAATAGCAGTAGCTTTCAGAGAAAATCTATAAAACAAAACCCCATCTATAATCTCATAATGTCTTCTCCTCTGAATCTAGTCCTTTTAGAATAGATCTGAGTACAAGAATGGACTGACAATTCTTCGGATAACTAGTAAGCTCCTCCTACGTGATGAAGCTAGTGCAATAAATCCTCTTAGCATGATCTTTGTAATAATGGCAATTGAGAGTAAGTTGGAAAGTTTGCATTATAATGCTCTATGAGTGACTACACAGAACCAGAAATGTACGTACAGCTTCCTTTCTTCTAGGGTTAAGTGCTGGCTGAGCAACCAGGTTCAGATGATGTGTGCTGCGTTAGGTCTCCGATGTCTGAGTGGTCTTGTTCAGTTCCACAACAGGTGAGTGGTTCAACTCTGCTCTTTCTTGTTAGGCATTTTGTACAGTACTGGATGTCTCCAGTGTCAGAGAAAGATTTTTATTCCATTATTACACTGCTACTTGCATCATAGAGCTTGTGTAGGTCATCTAGGCTCTGTCTGTCTTGATTTCAGTGAAGAAGTTTGTGTGCTCTGCTGTGTTTTCTGTTGTGTATTGGCAGGGTATGCAAAGGTGGACTAGTACTCTATTTTTCATAGTAGAAATAGACGTTTTTCTCTATTTCTTATTAACATGTAATTGCATAGAAAAACATCACTGTAAAATGTTCAGCCATTCTACTAGCTGATTTGTTTGGTGACTAAGTCTTCACACTCTTATCTGTAGTAATTTATGGATGGTAATTTAGTAATTTTTTTTTTCTAATATCATGCTTGCTGAGTTGTCAAGATTTATGCAACAGAGGCCTCTGAAATATTTTTGTTGGTGTTTCAGAGAGGAACCAAAGCCATCCTTTAGTATTTTTGACTTTAAAGCTTTATTGTTCGGGAAGTCTTCGATACGTTCCTCTGTGAATGTTCATGTATGCAGCTAAAATGCCTTTTCCAGTGATGTTGCATATTCTCAGATATAAGGAAACTGATTTCGATGAAAACTAGTAAGATTTGAAGGGACTCTCAAAAGTATGGGGAAAGATGTCTTAGCTGTTGTAATGTATAGCCAGAGGTTTTAACACACCTCAGAGTAGTATTAGTATTTTAAATCATCTTGTTCTTCCACTTGCTAAAATTGTACAGGTAAGGTATGTGCATGACTTTTTTTTGTCACTAAGGGTCTCTTTTGTTATGTACATTCCTTGGATAGATTACCTGATGGGGCTTGCAGTCTGGACAATAAACATGAAGTAATGACTTTCCCTGTCGTTGCAGGGAAAACAGACCACGGAAAGGAGGCATCTGTGTAGCTAACCACACATCTCCAGTAGATGTTCTAATCCTGGCTAGTGATGGATGCTATTCCTTGGTATGAAAAAGAGAGCCTGTAAATACCGGTAATGTTGAGATGCTCGTAGATGCAGTGTTGGACAAGAGGATGAGCTTACTGGCAAAGAGAGTGGGATTTTATAGCATTCAAAATCTCCCATTTAGGACTGTGATGTAATAGACACAGGTAGGTGTGTGCACACTTCTGGCCAAGAGAATTGGTATCATTTGTGAACAAACTCAGAAATTGGTTCATCTTTAGTTAGATTTTTTCAACAAAATATCTGTGTGTTTTTGCTAGTGACTATTTTATTTTTTGGCTTGCAGGTTGGCCAGGTACATGGAGGGCTTCTGGGACTTATTCAGAAATCTTGCATGCAAACCACTCAGCATGTTTTGTTTGAACGTTCAGAAATGAAAGATCGTCATCTGGTGAGAAAAAAGTAAGGTAGTGAGGTGTATGCTTAATTGTCCTGTCACATCTAGTAATTAATTGTGAGGCCCCATCATGAGCTGAGAGTGTTCTGACCTTGCATTTCTTTGGGGCAGGCAGCTGTAGGTTGTTGTCTGTGTAAGGTTTTAAACTATTCCATCAGTGAAAGTGCAGTGTGTAGCATTCCTCTTCTGAATTTCCGTTTGTTTTCCCTGTAACCTCTGGGCATTTTCACATTGGTACAATCAGTCTTCCTGCCCCAGGCAGGACCCTGCTAATTCAGTTTCAAGGGTGATGATTCTGGATGTCAGGACCAAAACTGCAGTTCTGACAGCACATCTTTCCAGAACATGCCTTGCCCTGATACATTTTTTCATCAGCTCTGAGCATCAGAAGGCTGGTTTTGTCTGCTGTGAGTACAGGATAAAGGGCTAGTTGCTGATAATACAAAACTTTAACTTTAGGCTTACCTGTTTGCTTGTGGAGCTCAACAGACTATTTGAGGGAGCCAGTGACAGCCCATTAGCAACTTCCTCAGTCCTCTTCAGTCTTACACGTGGAAGTTTACAGAAGGAATTAAGCAAAGAAAAAAAGATCCAGGTACCACCTAGCTCCTAGAAGCTGGAAGAGCATCCTGGAGAAGTGTTCATGTGGGCTTGTTGCCTGTACTGCTCTAAAGGCCTGCAGTGCTGATTTCTGGCAGAGACAGTGTATTGGACTTGAAGGCCATGAGAAGGATAAGACTCAGTATAGCAGTTGTTAGCCTTTTAGGTGTTCACAGAGAATCTTCTTAGTCACGCAATATTCTCATGAAATGGGGTGTAATGCAGCTAACACGAAGCAAGTAACTATGACAGTTAGTCCTTAAAAAGGGAGATGGTCCCCCTATACTGGATTGATCTCTGATTTTTTTGGAAGCTGATGTTTTGTTTATGCTTTTTAACATAGAGTGGACAGGAAATGTATACTCTTGATTCATAGGAAAGGCACCTAGGTATCTTGAAAACAAGCAGATTTTGTGCATCATTAATCTGCTTAGTGAATTATTTGTTTAACAACAGTTGTTCTTAAGTGATGTAGACAATGTAGTAAAACAGTGGCCTTTCTCTTTTCTAGATGTGGAGAAACATTATATATTATATATTATATATTATAAATCTGATGCTAGGAACCTGGAAAGAATTAAACATTAAAATATTCCATGTGCTTTAGCCAAAAAAAAAAGGGGGGGGGGGGGGGAAAAAAAGGTTTGACTGTGTTCATAGCTAGAACCTGTCTAAGATTTTAACGTGCCATAAGAAGCCATTCTTGAGCCTCCTTTTAATTTGGTCAACATGGTGATATATAAGTAGAGGGTACAGTTTTATAGAAAACCTACATATGTATTTAGCAAGAGAAAACCACTAAGATTAAGGCCTGAAATTAGTATACATCCTTGCTGAGACCATTGACTGGCAAAGACTAATTGGATAAGAGCTTTGCCTGTAAGAGATCACAGAATCATCTAGGTTGGTAGAGACCTCCAAGATTACCTAGATCAAGATTACCTTTGACCTAACACTAATAAGACCTCCACTAAACCATATCACTAAGTTCTACATCTAAAGGACCTTTCTTTTAAAGACTTCCAGGGATGGTGACTCAACCACTTCCCTGGGCAGCCCATTCAAATGCCTATCAACCCTTTCAGTAATGAAGTTTTTCCTAACATCCAACCTAAGCCTCCTCTGGTGCAACTTTAGCCCATTCCCCCTCGTCCTATTTCCAGGCATGTGGGAGAATAGACCAATCCCCACCTCGCTACAGCTACCTTTAAGGTACCTGTAGAGAGCGATAAGGCAATAAGGTTGCCCCTGAGACTCCTCCAGGCTGAACAACCCCAACTCCCTCAGCCTCTCCTCAAAAGACTTGTTCTCCAGACACTTCACCAGCTTCGTAGCCCTCCTCTGGACTCGCTCAAGCACCTCCGTGTCCTGCCTGTAGCAAGGGGCCCAAAACTGAACGCAGTCCTTGAGGCGCGGTCTCACCAGAGCCAAGTACAGAGGGACAATCACTTCTCTAGTCCTGCTGGCCACACTGCTTCTTATGCAAGCCAGGATGCTGTTGGCCTTCCTGGCTACCTGAGCACACTGCTGGCTCATATTCTGCCAACTATCAACCAATACTCCCAGGTCCTTCTCTGCCAGGCAGCTTTCTAACCACTCATCTCCCAGCCTGTAGTGCTGCTTGGAGTTGCTGTGCCCCAGGTGCAGGACCCAGCACTTGGCCTTGCTGAACTTTGTAAAGTTGGCATCAGCTCATCAGTCCAGCCTGTCCAGATATTCCTGCAGAGCCTTCCTACCCTCGAGCAGATCGTCACACGCACCTAACTTGGTGTCGTCTGCAAACTTACTGAGGGTGCACTTGATCCCCTTATCCAGATCATCGATAAAGATATTGAAGAGAACTGGCCCTAGTACTGAGTCCTGGGGGATTCCACTAGTGACCGGCCTCCAGCTGGATTTATCTCCATTCACCACGACTCTTTGGGCCTGGCTATCCAGCCAGATTTTAACCCAACAAAATGTATACCAGTCTAAGCCATGAGCAGCCAGTTTCTTCAGGGTAATTATGTGGGAAATGGTGTCAAAAGCCTTACTGAAGTCAAGGTAGACCACATCCACTGCCTTTCCCTCATCCACTCAGCGCGTCACTTTGTCATAGAAGGAGATCAGGTTAGTCAAGCAGGACTTGCCTTTCATAAACCCATGTTGACTGGGCCTGATCACCTGCTTGCCCCGCAAGTGCCACATGATGACGCTCAAGATAATCTGCTCCATGAGCTTCCCTGGCAGTGGCACTAAGGTCAAACTAACAGGTTTATAGTTCCCTGGGTGAACCTTCCAGCCCGTCTTGTAGCTGAGCGCCACCTGTCGACTGGGACCTATCCCGATAGCCAGGACTACTGATAAGTGATCGAAAGATGACAAATGTTTAGATTCTTAACAAAATTCAAATACGAGTCTTCTATGAAAATGAAGTATACACTAAAATTTTATTTTCTCTCCACAGAATCAGAGAGCACATTGAAGATAAGGCCAAATTACCCATTTTGATTTTTCCAGAAGGTAGGAAACAACTGCATAGTTGTTATTGCTGTTTAGACTTTACACTGAGTGCAGTTTGTCATATCCAATCTTTATAACTGAGGTGTTTATTTTTAGTGTGCTTGTGAGATATGAGAGGTCAGATTCAAATATTTTACAACAGTTCTACGGCAGTCTATTTGTCATTCTGTGTAGCATAATGAGAGAATGGGCTCTGGGATTATGGTACTGAACGAAAGCTTGCTTTCTCTCTAGCAATTTAAGTCTCCTTTAGGCAGTGTAGGATTCATTTGCTGATACCTTCTCTTAGAGTGGATTCAACTTTTCCTATGTTTCCATTCTGGCTAGGCACCTGCGTAAACAACACATCAGTTATGATGTTTAAGAAGGGAAGTTTTGAGGTAGGAGGGACCATCCATCCAGTAGCAATCAAGGTAAAGTATTTGCAATTTCACAAACACAGAAGGATTTTTTTCAGGTGGCTCTCAAGTCAGAGAGGCTGTTTGTGTGCAAACCTTAAAAGGGGGTTTGTTTTGTGGGAATAAGGCACTTAAGCAAGTCCTGAGACAACTGAATCTTTTCATGATGCAAAATGTCTTGCGGCCCAGTGCAGTATGGAAAAGAGTTTGCTGAACATCTTTAGCAACCTGAAAAGCACATTTGCAAATTCTGTGCTGTTTGTTCACTTCTATCTGGCCTTCTGTCCTAGGCCTACTGGCTTTTGAGGGATAAAGGCACAATACTAGTAATGGCACTATTCTCTTGATGCTTGCAAGGCTCTCAGAATAGCTTTAGCCCAGTCACTCTACCTCTTCCCCTAACATTCTTTCTGAGCATACACCTTAAATCTCTTCATACCGGTTAGAAGGCAGAACATGCTTGTTCTTCTTGTCTTCCAGTATGACCCCCGCTTTGGAGACGCGTTCTGGAACAGCACAAAGTATTCCATGATGACCTACACTTTTAATGTGATGACCAGCTGGGCTATTGTCTGTAATGTGTGGTACCTGCCACCAATGGTCAAAGAGGTACTTAAGCTGTTGTGTGTGTCATGGTCATAATGGGTTTCTGAGAGGAAACCTGCATTTTTTTTCACATTATGTTAGCAAATCATTTCTGACAATCTAATGCAAAAGGGCCAGGCAGTGACACTGTAGTCCTAAAATTAAACCAAGGTTGGGAATCAGGGTGTGTGGCCTATTAGGACAATGAAAACCATCCTAATACAGATCTTCATTTCCTTCTCTAGGATTCATGGTGTGCTCTTGGAGTAAATTAAGCTTATATCTGTGAAGGCTGTATGCTTCCTATAGCATAGTCATTTATCTCTGCAAAAGATATCTCAGAATTATTGTAGCTGGACAACTGAAGTACAGTCATCATTCATACCTGCTGGCTGAAAATAAATAAATAAATAAATAAAGCTTATCTTTGCACAGCTAATACTACAAAGCTGGCAAAATTTTAAAAGAAAGTTTTGCATCCTTTCTCTATCTTGCTTCTTCTTTACAGTTATTTCTGTTTCCTTTTTTTTTTTTTTTTTTTTTTTTTTCTATAATGATATCCTGTGGGACACCTGAAACAGCAAAGCAAGCCATATAACAGGGGTATATCAGCTCTGGGCACCAACCTGAAGCTGACAGCGAAGGCCTTTGCTGCAGCAGTGCGCATTCTGGTACTGCCTACCCCACCCCTTGCCCTGCCCTAGCCTTGGCAGGGAGGCTACTGTAATGCGTCTTCAGAGTCTTCTGCAGTTCAGGCAAACAGACCCTTGCAGAACCATGATAATACACTGGCACTGAATGCGCATGGCCCCAGCTCTGTTGAAGGCACCCCATTTCCTCTGAGGTGATCTTGTCAGTGTGTTAGCAGCTTCTTGGGGTTAGACCGATGCTGTGGTTCTGGGTGCAGATACATCCCCTGCTCTGGCCAGACCTGCAACCTCGCTCTGTGTGTTACTTTGGATTGCCATGGAAACCACAGAGCCTCACACTTAGTTCTTCTTGGCCCTGAACATGGCAGACTCAGTGTGCCAACTTGCCAGGTGGCATTCCTCAGAATCAGCTAATATTACTGCAGCACACGTTTGTCTTGTGGCATAAACCAAAGTGTCTTCTCCCTGACAAAAGGTGTCTACTCAAGTGAGAAAGTTGCACAGCAAATCATTGATGTCTTTTTTAGGAAGAAGAAGATGCTGTTCACTTTGCCAACAGAGTCAAGGCAGTCATCGCTGCTCGAGGAGGAATGTCTATACTTCCTTGGTATGAGGAAACTTTGAACACCTTTGAAGTGGAAATAAAAACATATCTAGGTGTTTTGTAATCTAAAACTTAAGCCTGGAATCCTTTTTATTTTTTATTTTTTTTTTCTTTGATTGTAGTCTATTACCCTTACTGACTCAGACTGAGATAATATGATAATATTACCTTATTCTGTTAACAGCTCTACTAGAATAAGTAGACAGTATATAAAGAGAAACAGAGCTGACAGGTGGATCCAGCCAGCAGGAATAATTTGGTGAAAATAAATATTTTCACTGTTAAGCACTGGATTAAAGGAAGGCTGTTGTTTATATATTGTGTGATAGGTTTTAGCAGTACAGATCGTTTAGTGTTGCATTGCAAAAGCAAGCATTTAGGGTAGAAGTTGCTGTGACTATGCCATATAAATATAACATTTTTCTGCCTCTGAAGTGAACTCAAGGCTGTTTCTTATCTGTATCTTTCAGGGATGGAGGACTGAAAAGAAAAAAAGTCAAAGAGTCTTTCAAGGAAGAGCAACAGAAAAAATATTGCCAGATAGTAACAGAAAATGGATCTGTGGGAAATGGAAATGTTTATTAAATGGTATTTATTTTCTCTCTCTCTTTTTTTTTTTTTTTTTTTTTTTCAAGACTTAACTACACTGAAAATGGGCTTTTTAAAAAAATATTAAATCCCACATCCTTTCCTGCTGTCCCTGTAGGATATTTTGCATATGCCACAGCAGGGAAGCCATGAAGAGATAATATTTAAAAAAAAATAAGGCTGTCAATTAAAAAACAGGAACATTTATGATATACTTGAGAAATTCTGTGCAATGATGAGTGAGAAGAATTGGTAATAAAATTACTTAGGTTCATTAAAACACCATTTTAAGAAATCTTTGAGTTACCCTGAGGACTTCCTTGTTAATTTCTTAACTTTTAATAAAACATATCTGTCTTCCCATCCTGCATGGGCGAGCTGTTTTAGCTGTTTTCCTGTGAGCTGCAGGCACTGTGTTGCTGTAGAGATTCACCTAATATATGAGGAGACATGGAGAAGTTCAAGAAAATGTTTTGAGAATTGCAAGTTGGAGATGAAGAGTTGGATGTCTGAGGGAAAGAGGCAGTTACTGACCTTACTCTCGATGTCTCAAGACAAGGCATTGCCAGGTAGGAAGATTTCCAGGGTCCGACTGATCAGCAGCAGAACAGCAGCAATGGCAACATGTCCCAGATGCCTAGTTGTGTGACAAAGGGATAAACTAGTGAAAGTCAAGGAGAATGACTTAGGAAAATATATTGTAATTTTAAATATTTATTTTGTGACTTTGCTATATCCCTTTTTTGTCTGTTTGCATGATTTGCACAAATTAAAGAAAACCCATGTTATGGCTTCTGTTATGCTCTGTTGTAATTATTGCTGGATAGCCACTGGCTTGTGTTACCACCTGATGTGAAGGCTGCTGATTGCTGTCACAAGCCTACCATCCAGAAATAAGCACAGTGAGTACACTTAAAGAATCAGAGATGTGAATATTCCTGTGATCTGAATGTCACTTATAAAGCACACACAAATAGTTATTACTTTGCTGAAGATGCTTTAAGACATGAGCCAGTAAAGATAGTAAATAAGGTTTACATTACAGCAGCCCATTGAGTGAGGTCTCAGCAGAGACGGAGGACCACAAATACATATGCACAGATTTAGCGCTGCCCAGCCATGTAGAGTTTAGGGCTTAGGCATTAAAAACTAATATGTGTGTATGGGGGCTGCTGAAGGAGTTGGTAACTCCTATGGCTGCATGACACAGCAATTAGAAGAGAACTTCGGCTCTTATGTGGCCTGTTCTGATGTATCATCCCAGGCTTTAGTTTTATGAGTACATGAATACTCTCCATGGGTCAGTTGGTTCCAGCTTCAATATTGTGTATAAACAGCAGGAGAAACAGCCTGTTTAAAAAGGCATTAGCCAACCAAGTAGGAAGAGTGCTAGTGGAATATCTGCAGAGGAAAATTGCTTCAGGCTTTCCTACTGGGAAAGAGGTCTGCTCCTTCCTGTTTGTAGGAAGCTGTGCTTCCATTATCCATTAAGCTTTTTAACTTAGTTTCCTGGCATAAAACTCCTAAATGCTGTAACGGACTATCCGTGTAACTACCTCTTCAGTGTGTCAGAGTTTACAGGTGGAAATACTTCTACATGAATGGTGCCTAACAGATATAGCAATTGTATGTGAGGGTTTAAGACAAGTGTTGGGAGCATCCTTTCCACAATACCATGTTCCTTCATCCTGCTCAGTGATGGAAGGGGAGAGACTACAGGTGAAAGGTGGGGAGAGATGGGGAGACCAGGAAGAACTGCTGGAAAAATAATTTTCTCAGTTGGGCTTGGCTTTGCAAGACATTAGGAGCTGATGATGTGTCTCTCTTCCTGTCCTGCAATGCTTCCCCAGTTTACCAAGAGAAGAGCTGTTGGATGTGTGATCTTTGTTATCGTTATAACTTATCTTGGACCTCTGAACCTGCAATTATCACGTGTCTCTTGTTCCACTGTGGGAGGAGTGGACTCAGTCTGTGTGTGTGTCTGTTTTCTCTGCCATCTTTTGGCTGTCTTGACAAAAGAAGCTAAGAACTCTGACAAGTAGGTACTTTTACACAGAAAAGTGACATTTCAAGCAAATGATAAACCCAAGGACTTGCCAATGACAGCTGAAGTGTGCTTGTTTACCTGCTGGTAAAAATACCAGCCTGATTTCAAATAGAGATTGTTTTGTCTTACCCTGTTTTGCAGAAATGTTTGTTTTTTTTTAGTGGTGTTTTTTTAACCTACCCTTTATCTCCCCTTTTACTTCCTCTTGATACTCTGTGCATGATCTGTATTTCACTTGCATTTATCAGCAGTGGCCTTTGGCAAATGCTTTTAGTTGAGGTTGTATACTGCCCTCAGAATGCTGACATTGTGGAAGAGTTGGTTCTTTTCCCAAAGACCATGGATAAGTATGTTCTCCTCCTCCAGCAGGAGGACATGCTAGCAATAAAAGATCATGTTCTCATGATAATTTGTGAGTGGAAAGTTGGTGAACTGCAGTTTATGTCCTAAGAAATGCCATTCTTTCATTGAAAGAACTCGCTCTCGTGTTACTTCCTTTTTCTGTGCTTATCATCTGCCAATCTCCCAGGAACCAGGCTTGAAGTTGTTTGAGGTCCTTGTTTATTCCATATTTATGCACAAGCAGGTAGAGCAGGGCCTTGTGGTTAACTGTGCCAAATGATAGGTCTAGATGGAAGAGAGGATTTTTTTCAGTGGATCAGGCATTCAAAAAATGTCATTGTAAGTTATCTCTCTCTTTTTTTTTTTTCTTTTTTTTTTTTTTTTTCTTACTTGTACAAGATACTTAGACAAGATGTATCATCACCTTGGAGAAGTCTGCAGCTACGTCTTCCTCAGAAGCACAAAATAGCAGCAGTAGAATTTAAAGTATTTGCCCTTCACCTCCTTAACCAATCAGCTTTACATTGGGTGGCCTCTTTCTAAATAAAATCTGATGGCTGTCTGATACAGTTAATCAGTGTGGGCAAGTTCTGCATTGTAAAACATAGCCTTGATTTAAAATCTGGTGCTGCTAATCAGTATCTATTTTTGAATTAAATAAGTGATGCTAACTGTTGCTGTGGCACGAATTTATCATATTGATGAAACTGAAACACATCAGTGCATCCTAGGTGTGTTCATCCCATACTTCTGAGATGCCTAAGGTAGTGGGCTGAGTGTTGAAAATCAACTTATGTCGGAATGCAGAGTCTTAGAGAACAAAAGTGGGTCCTGGAGAGGTCTGCAGCCTTAAACAGCATTGGTGCTGTCCTGCTTCTGCTCTGGGTGGAAGGCTGGAGCTCCCTCCCCTGTATTTAGTCTTGTGGCTCTGAATAAATAAGGGCAACTCCCAGAACCCCATAAGGGGTTATGAGGTCTTTATTGTCTCTCCTTCCTCAGGTAGGCTTTTGACACCAAATCTTGTGAAGTGAAAGTTTTTAGGATGTTTGCATTACTATTGCCTAAGTCTTCCTTGGTTGGAAGTAGAACTTGTAAAAATTATTTATTTTTTTCATCCTGTTACATTAAATGTAAAGACTGAAAAATCTTGAGCATCTGGTGCATATTTCTGGGTTTTCACTTCTGGACTAAGATGAGGTTATTTGGACATGACCATTTGTCACATTATACTTTAGTATATTGTGCCGCTCAGGTAAAAGGGTAAAAGTAACCTGAAACTTTCCAGTGTGAATGCAGTGTAACATAAGTTTACATCCAATTGACTGCCACGGCCTTAACTTCTCTGAGCTGGTATTTTAGACAGCTTTTCTAAATTTCCTGGGCTTCCAAGAATATATGTGAATTGAATATTGAAATGGATCAACAGTTCTGCAGTATAATTTTATAATTAGGAGACATTTCTAATTTATATGTTTTTTTTGCAGTAATATTTAAGGCATGTCTGAGTGCCTGTTGTTTACTAGGAGTATAGCTCAGATTTAAGTATTGTAAGTTAATTATAACAATTGTAATGTTACAGATACTTATCCCTATGTCATCAAATTAGCTTAGTTACCTCTTGAACTCTGTGAGAATTAAATCATAGTTGGTTAAAACACCTAATAGTCTTTTGCTGTAATGTATCTGTGTGTGAGTCCTTGGTCTCATTTTCTCCAGAAGTCTTTCTACAGCTGTGTTAAGCCTTTGGGAACATCTGCAGTGCTCTTCTCTCTGGCTTAAGCTGACATGCTCCACGTTATGGTGAGATGCCTCCCTCACTCTTAATTACCTGAGCCAGTCTGATAGACTTGACGTTACTTGTTTTGGTAATTGTGTATATGCCTATTATAAGACGTGCTTTAAAGCGTTTAAAGGTAATGCGAAGACTGCCATCTAGTGGTGTCTACTTAGTGCTAGAAAACTCTCCCTTGTGCATGTTTCTTAACGTTTCATTTATTGTGGAGATGCCTTAAAATGTGATGAATAAGCCTGCTTATTTTCCTAGATTTCTGGGTAACAGTGAAAACGTAGAAATAACTTTCATGCCCCAAACACCATACCTTTGACCCTCAGCTGTGGTATAGTACAAAAGCAGCTTATACTTTTTCCAAGTCAAGTTTGCCAGTGTTGCATGGGGTTTCCCCAGGCCATCTCTTTCCTGTGACAAACCAAACTGAGAAATACTTCTGTCCTTGAGATGCTTCAAAATCAGATGTGGGCCTAACCCCTGTGCTTTGATTTGTACTGGGAAACTGAGTGGAGGCAGGCTGCAAGCCTGGGATGTTGGCGAAGGCAGAGTAAGGGTGATGTTCTGAACTTGTTCTGGCCAGTGCAGTTACTTACAGTTACAGTTCACTGCCTTGAGCAGCAGTGAAAACAGTCATTGAATCACTCCACATTTGGCTATGCAGTGTATTATCTCTTTTCCTCTTGAAGGGGCCTGCCCTGAATGAAAACCTGGGGAGCAGCCCATTCAGCTTTACAGGAGATGTTCATTTCTAGCTTCAGGGTGTCTAGAGAACATATCCTGCATATGAGCACAGTTAGAGACTCAATTTCAAGTAGACCAGTAGTGGTAGGTCACAGATTGATCACAGGCAGAACCTCTGGGTTTTCTAGTTTCTGTGGATGATTTGCTTTTGGCAATGTTTATCCTGCAGTGAAAATCCTGTTTGTTCACCTGCTCTCAAACATAATTCCCAGCTTTGAAGCAAATTATGGAGATGACCTGTGAGGGTTTCAACATTTCATCTGGTTTTGGAAAAGCAGGATTAGGATTTAGTGGAGCTTGTACAAAGACAGAGGCCTCCTTGTCTCTTCTCTTTTTGTTGTTGCTATACAGACAAAAAGGTTTTGTAGCCATTCTCCTCTCCCCTCCTCCTTCTCCTCCTTGATTTATTATTCTAATTAATGATGGCTCCTCAATTAGTGTACCAGACTTCTTTGTCAGCAGAGTTCATTCTGATCAATTGTTATCAAGGTTAGCATTTTGTATATCCAATCAATACTATCCTATATAATGGCCATGGTATTGACCGATTTCTAATTTTACAGTATGTTGAGCCCTGCTGAACTCTTTTAATATGATAATTGCTTTACTAATCAGTAGTCATGGTTTGGGTGCAATTCTGCATGATTGACATCAATTGATATCCCTTGCTATTTGTATTTGACTGAAAGAAAGATGTTTGTGGTGAAACGTTAACCATAGTGGTGCATATTAAATACAATCATATTGGGAAAAATACTACATACTTGCATATCAGGTTGAAATGCAGATCATATATGGCGAGAGGCAGTCCCCTTTACCCATATAACTTTACAAGAGATAGAAGTATATAGACACAGCCAATAAAACTGTTATACTTAGATAACCACTCCATTTGTCATTCTTTTATTCATTTTATTTCATGAAATGCACCTGTGATTGATTATAAAGCTATGCATATATATATATCATAGATTTATTAAAGGTATCTAAAACATGAACTGTGCCTTTACAAAATGTAAGATTTAAGCTGGTTTCTATCCAGATGCCCTCTTAGATGTTTGGTTTTTTAAATTAATATTTTCTCCAATGTCACACCCTTCCTCTTTGCACTGTGTTGCGTTACTGTTGGTGTGCTGGTGGCTCTGCTCACCAGCTGCATGTTACAACCAATGAATGAAATACACTGCTGTTCATCTGACCGTCTGCTTCGTGTATCATGCCAGGACACAGATCTTGCTCTGGGACCAGGAGGTGGCAGCACTGTATGCAAGTCTAATGCTGCAGGGAGACAGAGATCGTTTATTAATGTGTCTTCTGGGAAGTGCAAACCTTAATAGCACTTTGATAAAAATAAGATGAAAAGGTAAGTTCATTTACTCACAGCAGCATGTTTTGTCCTTCCTTACAATACTGGCATGAACAGAGAGGAACAGTATCATTTCAAGTAGTAATTTTGTTAGATTGGAAGTTTAAACTATTAAGAGATGGCCAAATTCTTGAAATCATATATGTATGCACATACACACACACATATATACAAAAATTATTATTTTTAAATGTATTTTCTCCTCTTATTCTCCTCATCAAACACAACAGAAAGGCAGGCTGTGAGGCCTCAGGTCAGGATGGACAGTAAAAGGAGGTGCCATCCTCCCTGTGTGCTCCTTTTGTTTGTGCCTCGGGCATGATACCAACAGGTGTCTGCTGGCTTGTCTTTTCTGAGCATTTTTTGCTCTCTGAAGGTGGTGTCTGCATATCCTCTTGTGCTTGATGCACAGAACCATGAGACTCCCACCAAATCCCTCCCATGGTGAAGTCAGCTAGGCTGTCAAGTCAGTTGAGCACAGGTGCTTGTACTGTCCCAGAGGGAAGACCATTGTTCAATTGCCTTCTGGTGCTCCTTTATGGATGCAGGACTAAGCTTTAAGTATGTGCTTAAGTGTTTTTGTTGTATAAAGGCCAGGATATTTAGCAAGTGGTTAGAACAAGCACTAAGGCATCCCACTGAAAAAAAAAAGTTTATGTGGACAGCTTTCTCCAGAGCTTCTAAAAACTGTTTCCATACACTCTCAGCTGTTACACCCCTAGCAATAAAATCATGCTGTAGGTGGGAGGACAAATTCTCACAAACTCAACGCTTTGCTTACCAAAATGAAAAATGCTGGATTCTGAACACCCATGAAAATTTGCCCTTGTGATGTACTTGTCATCATTGCTAACTGGAGATCACTTCCTCCATATTTTTTTTTAAAGCCAGCATTAAAGACTCAGGTTCTCACCTCTGCATAGGCACACCTGAGACACTCTAGGTTGCATGGAACATGTGCGCGAGGCTGACAGCTAAATAATCTAGGAGCCACGTGAAGCCTGTCCCTTCTGGAATGACAGCCAGGTGGAATGCTGAAGGGCAGCCAAAGGAAGTGCGTGCCATCTGTGTGGGGGCAGCACAAGTGCCCTATATGCCCCCTTTTTAACAGGCACTGTAAATGTGTCTGGTCCTGAACAGTTAATCTTTGCACAGTGAGAAGCCGGGAATTATTTATGGGTTTTAGCCTTGGATTTTGGGCTTTTGAGTTTAATTCAGAAGCATTCTTCATGTGTGATCCAGCACATACTGGATGGAGGAGCACAGTAAGAACAGTTTGACTCGGGAGCCCTGTTACGTATTCAGCTGGGCAGGGGAACTGTTTGTGCCAAGGATGATATCATGATTACTCAAAATAGAATAACTCCAAAAGAAAAGCATGGCCCTGGGGCCCTGCGTGTCTCAGACATG
The DNA here is from genome assembly GCF_011077185.1 of Oxyura jamaicensis. Lineage (NCBI taxonomy): Eukaryota > Metazoa > Chordata > Aves > Anseriformes > Anatidae > Oxyura > Oxyura jamaicensis. The sequence continues at coordinate 41,071,855 of NC_048896.1, read as the reverse complement.
AGGAGGAAGGCTGGAGTGCCTGAAGCAGTTGTCTCCAGGACAGGCTGCTGAACCAAGGGCCCTGGGCAGACTTTGAGCCACAGTGGCTGCAGTGTCTCTTCTGCAGTCCATTCCCTAGTAGCTGTTTCATCAGGAATCTGCTTTGTTTCTGCCTGCTGCTGTTAATGCCATTTTTTGGGTGTCCACGTTTTCCCATACGTTGTAAAGAAAAACTAGATTTGGGGCTTTTAATGGGGTTCTAATTGTAACTGGATCGCTGAGCTCCTAGAAATCATAATCCCTAACTTAAGGAATTTAAATTGTTTAGGATGGGACATGCTTGGGCACTCTGTTGATGAAGTGCATGGTGCTTCTGAGCCCTGATCCTTGCTAGAGATGGCACACAGTTTGCTGCAGCTATGAATACACGCTGCTAGCCATAAAAGCTAGGCAAAAGCAAGAGTACTGCCAATGCTTATCTGTATTGTCAGTGCAACATGAATCAGAGGTAGATTCATAGAAGGTAAAATGCCAGTTTGGTTCCAGGATATAAACTGAAGCTGAAATCATCTGACTGCTCAGTGTGTAAAGCATATCCGTTTTTAGTGAGTTACAGCAAATGAAATGGTGGAGAGAAAGCACAACCTGCCTGCAATCAGAAGACAAAGGCAAGAGTGCAGAATTCCACTGAGTGGCTCACTGGCTACCTGCCATTACCAAATGGCAGGAGATAAAAGGTAGTACTAAGACAACTATGCTATAAGGGACCATATTTATTTCTCATAAAATACACATATTTATATGATCTGAAGCTGACTGATATTGTGGGAATAAAAATGTTGTTTTTGCAGAGTTACATTGTTTAAAGGTAAGGAATGTGGTATTGAGATATGCTTGCAGTGATAAGAAAATTTAGCAGGTGACCTTGTAAAATGCAGACAACCAAACTCCTTAGACCAATTAGGTGAAAATCACAATGCCAAGTCAAGTCAGATAAGTGATGAAACATTACCACTTCAAACAGTAAAAAAAGTCTAAAGAAATTTGAAATTTAACAAGCCAGCAACTGAAGGCCATATATTGTCTGCGAAGCATCGGATAGATTGTGAACCTGGATTACCCACTCAATGGGGAAACAGGGGAGGGTCCTGGTCTTCAAAAAAGTATATAAACTGTGTTACGGAACCAGTAGGTGCACTCCTGCTTGTGCGATGCCTGCCATTGCAATCGTGAATAAAATTGCTACTTCACTGAGATCCTCGCCTGAGCCTATGTTATTGGCTACAGAGTGTTTCTCACAAATTGGGGACTCATCCGGGATCCAGTCACCTACTGGGGAGCCCTGCCGCCGCAGCAGCAGGAAGGCATGCCCCGCTGATTTCAGTGGTCCTGTGCATTGGCAGTGGCGGTTCTGTAGAGAGCTGACAGGGCCTGAGACTGATTAAAGAGGCAGGATCCTTGAAGTAGTGGGGAAGGGAAGAAGGTAAGCACTCTGGGTTTGAGAATTGATCCGGTAACTCTGTGCAGAGACCAAGGTAAGAAATATTAAGTATTGCCTTGGGGGTCGGGTGAGACTCTGTGTGACGTGTGATTGAGATGTCCTTTTGTATGAAGTGAGTGTGGAGTCCTGATCCGTGCTTCTGTAGCTCTGCAAGGGGTGCAGCTGGAGATGGACAAAGCATGAGATAAGAGAGAGAAAGGAAGAGTCTTGGGAAATTTGGTGTACAGTACCCTTTGCATGGTGAAGAGCTTGGCAGTACACCCCCATTTTCCAGAGTTGGAATGTTAGTGTATGGTACCCTGCAGAATGTAAATTTCTGTAGCAGCACAAGGACAAGGGCTAGGAGAAATGGGAAAATATGGATTCCAGGGGACAGGAAGATATCCCTGGGGGAGTGCCTACCAACAGTTCTTCCTGAAGAATGATAAGATATTGGAAAAAGAATCCCAAAATTAGAGGAGATGATAAAAGAAGAAAATGGTTAAATATTGTGTATCAGTCTGGACAAAAGAACCAAAGCGGTATTTTGGCCAAAATACGGGTCTGATGAAAATTCAGGCTTTAAATTTATATGTAAACAATAAGATTACTTTTTTGGAGAAGGAGCCAAGTTATGCTCCCTATAATCCTAATATTGCACCGGTGGCAGCAGCAGTCACTCCAGGAATGGAGACAGAGACTGCAATTAACACTGTCCCTAGAGAAGAGTGTACTCTAGGCTCTGGTAAGAATTAGAACAAGATAAAAGAGATATTGAGAATTTTTGCCTTCCCTGATACTAACAGTACTAACTGTGTATCCTCTTAGGTGAACTCTCCCCTGCCTTACCGGCAGAGAGGTTTTTAGGGGTTTTAAGAAGGAGATGAAGTCTTTAATTGAGGACCCCATCAGGCTAGCTGAACAATTAGACCAGTTCCTAGGACCTAACTTATACTCTTGGGGGGAAATGATGTCTCTGCTAAGTATGTTGTTTACAGGGGAAGAAATGAGAATGATCACCCTTTTTTGAATGTACTGACCGCACTGTGTGAAATAAGTCAAAATATAAAGTTATATGAAAATGTTTTCTTCCAATTTTATCAACACGGATATATTCTGATAGGATCTTTTTTTCTCATGGTTTGCACTTTCTACTAGAAAGTGTTCTTGCCCATGCTGAAAGTATGGTCCCAATATTTGAGAGAAAAAAAGCAGGAATAGTGGCATTACTTTTAAACTACTTTATCAGTAGATAAATGATGAGTGGTTTATAACTGCTCTACCTTTTTTACAAGACAAAGGGCACTTGGCAAAGACTGCAACTCTTTTTTGTTTTAAATAAGTCAACAGTTTTTGCAGTTAACAGCTAGCTAGTGTTTGATGGGAATGCAAGATAAAGAGAAATAAGAAACTTCAGCACCTTCAATAGAGGACTTTGCCAGCAACTCAGTGATTACGAGGAGGATGTCAGGTTACCAGACATCTTCCCTCTGCACTGTACTAGGCAAAGAAGACAGTTCTTTAAGGAGCACAACAAGAAAAATGATTTTTCTCCAATTTAACCTTAACATCGTTGTGAATTATTCAGGTAAGGTTACAGGGGCAACCTGGATGCAGTAGTTTTTGTTGACATGTTCAGTTTTGCCTCTGTGTGGGTTTAGTTTATAGAGAGTGGCCATGCCTGAAATTGCACTCTTAATATTTGTTTTCACTACCATTTTTTCCCCATTGTCATTTAATGACAGCAGGGATCCCAGCAGTCATCTTCCCTGCTGGAAAAAGAACAAATGCTGGTGAAGACTGTTCATTTCCTAGTCTTTGCTTATAGAGTTGTTGGAATCTGGCTGCCTCTGATGTCAGCCAGGACAGGGAGAGGTACAATAGCCACACCATTATAGTGGAAAAGTAACACCTGAATTCCTCGCAATGAATGTTAGAACAAGAGGTCTCCGAATTTTCCTCTGATCTTTAAGGGACATGGATGGATTTCTGCTTTCTGTAAGTCCTGACTTTGCTGCATGGCATCAGATTCGACAGACGTTGTACCCTCTTCAAACTTTTTGTGTTTTACTGAAACACTGGTTAACAAGGACACCGACTGGATCGAAGTAATCCATTATTTTCAGTTTCGAAGGTTCTGTCAACAAACAAAAAATCTGCGTTGCATAGCTGTATCTATATTGCAGCTCTTTCTACAGACAGTTATGTTAGATTTGACTATCCCAGTGAGGCAATTGTAAAGTAAAGATGAAATCTGCATGAGAGATTACTGTCCACACACACGTTATTTACCCAAGCAGCTGGATAGACTGCACTGTTGATACCTGGTTGACACCTGTCCTTTGGATAAAGATTTCAGCTCCCTGATGCCCTGAGTAAACAAACCAACACATTTGGCCTCTGCCATATGCACCTGAGATTAATGGGCCAGTAATAACTGCCCTGTATGGCATCCTGTCAGTGAAGGCACAGACAAAATGCAGATTTTGAATGTAACCCTATGTCATATGTGTTGTGAATAGTAGCTGGTTCCAGAAATAGTGTCCTTTTGCTTAGTTTCTGCTCCTAACTGCTTTCTGGTTTTGAGCACTCTTACCTGACTTGTCCTTGTAGCCCTGATGTGTTTGAGCAGCACTTGAGCTGCTACTCTGCAGATCAGGGACTCTTCTATTAAAGCGTGCATGGCATGGACTGGGGCTCTCTGGTGCGATCACAATTAAACACTTGTGGTGGTTTTACTGTGCTAGGCAGCTGAACATCACAACCGCTCTCTCACTCCCCCTCCTCAGATGAGGAGGGGAAGAAGTAAAGGAAAGAACAACTCACAGGTTGAAATAAGGATAATTTAATTAAAGAGAAAAAATATTATTAAGGAAATATTATTGTTAATTAAACAATTCAACTAAAGGGAAAAAAGGGAAAGGGGAAGAGGGAGGAGGAAAGGGAATAACAAAACAAGTAAAGGCTATGTGGAAGTGCAGAGGAAAGAAATTACTCTCTACTTCCCACAAATGAGCGATGCTTGACCACATCCTTGAAGCAGGGCCTCAACACACGTAACCGTGGTTTGGGAGGAGGACAGACGTTTTCACAATGAGAGCCCACCCCTCCCCTCTTCTTCCTTTTTCCCCCTTTTATTGCTGAGTGTGACATCATATGGTATGGAATATCCCTTTGGTTGGTTTAGGTCAGCTGCCCTGGTGATGTTTCTTTCTCACTTTTTTGCCCACCCCCTAGGAGGGTTAGAGAGAGTCCTGATGCTGTGCCAGCACTTCTCAGCAGCAGACACAACACCAGTGTGATACCACTGCTATTCTAGCTACAAGTGCAGAGCACAGCACTGTATGGGCTGCTGCAGGGAAAGTTAACATCCCAGCCAGACCCAGTACAAACACTTGGGGGAAAACAAGCCTTAAGTGCTGGCTGACATCCTCGGACTGAGTGGGAGACTTCTTTCGGCGATGGCTGTGTGCAGACGCTGCACCTGTGATTGTCCCTGGAGAAATGACATAGAGAGGCGAGGTGAGTCAAGGAGTGGGAGAAGAGGGTCATATGCAGAGCTGAGGTGCCTTATCCAGGATACACCATGCCTTAGCCAAAAATTGGAGTCTGGATCACCTCATAGTCTGTGTGTCCCTCCTGAAGACAGTTCTGTGGGCCAGGGCTAGGCCTCAGGCTCTAGCTCCGTTTTTTCCTGGGCTGCTTGGCTCCAAGATACCATTCTGACCTCTGGAATAAGAAACCGAGGCGCTCTTTTTCTACCTAACGCCTACCAGAACAGCCTGTGGGCGCCGTCTTCCGCAGTCCCTCACAGCGCTGCCCGCCCCAGGCCCTCGCAGCCCGCCGGGCACCGCTAGCTCCATCTCCAGCGGCGCCGAGCAACATCCCGCCGGCGGGGCGCAGGGGTCGGGCCGGGCGGAGCTGGGCGGTCCCAGAGGCGGTCCGGGGGCGGCCGTGAGGCTTTAGGGCGGCGGAGGGCAGCGGCCGCCCTCGGAGCAGAGGCAGTGCGGGAGGCGGCGCTGCCCGCCATGGAGGAGCTGGGCTGGCTGGCGGCGCGGCTGAGCGCGGCGTGGCTCGCAGTGGTGCTTGCCCTCATCGTGGTGCCCTCGGCGCTGGGCGTCTCGCTGGGCATCTCTGAGGCCTACATGTGGGTGCTGGTGAAGACGCTGGAGGTAGGCGGGGGCGGGGGGCAGGCTGCCCACTCGCCCTTCATCCCTGCTTCCGTGCTTCCATTTCTCCCTGCCGGTCGGGCGCCCTCGTCCCTTCATGGACGCGAGGGGGGTGCTGGGGGCTGCTGGGCGGGCGTCGCCTTCTCCCAGGGCGGATAGACCCCCATGTGCCGCCCAGTGGAGGGAGGGCTGAGCTGTCACCCTTTCTCCTCCTCCTTTGTCCTGGTCCTCTTCCCTCCACAGCTGTGGTGCGGCCAAGCGGGAAGGGCTTCCTCGGCGGTGGCGCAGGCTGTGGTGGCCGCCGAGCTGTGCTCTGGTTGCCCCTTCTTGCCCTCTGTAAGGAGTGAAGGTGCCCATAGTTCCGTTCCGGAGCTCCGTGCTCTCGCTGGAGACAGCCGAACAACATGCTGGCACCTGTGACATCCTCGGAGGCAGGGTTGCCCACCGAGTGGAGCCCGGGCCGGCCACGCGGCCCGCCGGGGTGCAAAGAGCGCCCGGCGCCGTTTTGTCGCGTGGTGGTGGCACCTCGCCGCGTGGAAGCGGGGCTGGTGGGGTGTGCGTGAGGAAATGTCGGCTGGCGGGGCCTCGTCCTCATGGCCAGGAGGACGGCTGCACCTCCCTGGTGAGGAGGGAAGGTAAAATCATCTCCTGTTGGGTCTGTGGTGGTGCGGTGTACATCAGTACGTTGTCATGGTAAGTAGGCTTTGTCACATTTGGTCTTGTTCTCCGAGGTCTTTGCTTAAAAAGATGCCTTAAAGATCCTTGGTACTTTTCTTTAAAGTTAACGAGTACTTCTCTTTAAAATTATACAAAAAAAAGTGCCAACGGCCTAATCGAAATGGCATCTCTTCAGTGCATCTCAAGTAGATACGTTTTAAGGCTTCTGGTGAGAATGGACATATATTTGCGGTGTTTTCTGAGGGTGTGGGGCAGATCTTTTCTTACATAGTGTGAATGGTGTGAGAATAACTTGAGGCTACAAAAAACAGTTCCTGCTAGGATTAAGAATGGATAGCAGAAGCTGATGAGGTGAAGGTTGGTCCGCCTAAAGGAGTGTGCAGATGGCCTAGTGAGATAGCCTTGTTTGAGCAACTTGCTTTTACCTGTGACAAACTGCCCGTTTATGTGCTTAATTCTTATCTCATTATCACTATTTATAGTGTTGACAAATGCAACAGCAAAAAGGGACTTGAAATGTCCTGGGCAGAAGTATAGAGAAGCAGCTGACAGCATGCTGATGATGGTGGCCTGCTGGTCTGAGAGTATGAGCTGTTGGGATGCATAAGGGAGGAAATAATCATATATTTTGGGAGATGTGGTTAGATCTGCCTTCTGGAGGTGCAGGTGCAGTTCTGTAATCTGTTTCTTCATAAATAGGTGCAATTTATAATAAATACATGTATTACAAATAGTTTATTTTTTTAATGTTTAATACTTTTAAAATGTGTTACATTGCTGTATTAATGTATAACATATATTACATATAACAGGTTTCTCTTTTATTTGTATGTATGTCAATATGAGTTATATATTTAAATAAAATGACAATTTGAGAAGGGTTCTGAGGTGAAGAGTCTGCAAAGATGTGCCTACTTCACTACTTGAGTAGATAAGATCAGTGCCATATAGACAAAATAAAGTGGACTCGAGGAGTGGATTATTAATTCCTTCAGGACAACTGCTTAGGGAGAAGACTGCACAGAACATGTTGTTGAGGAGGTGTCCCCTTCTCTTTGGCTCACGAATATGCTTGCCTCAGCAGCTTGGTGTAGAATTGGTTTGAAGCAGCGCCTGCAAGAGGCCCTGAAGATAGATATTGTTGTAACTGACTTTTTCCTGCCAAAAACAATATTAACAATGGAAAGTGGTAAATACATAGTTGCTAGCCTTGTGCAACTGTACTGTCTGAGCTTCCTCGGCTGTTGAGTTGAATCTGCAGGCTTGAGTTGAATCTGCAGGTTGAATCTGCAGGCTCCTATCTTTGCAGAGTGGTGTGTTCTTGGGCCTGCAGAGCACTTAGTATTGTACTGCTGCAGCCTTCGTTGCTTCTTTGATGCTGAGTGTATGAACTGTTGGCCAAGTGGTGGCAGTTTGCGGACTGTAACTGAATATGGATTTAATCTGTTTTTGCCTGAATATGAATTTCTATGCAGTTTTATGTTGTCAGGTAACATTGTGTGCTTTCTGTAGAGGTTATCTGCTATGAGGGTCCAGCTTCTCAATCTTGGGCAGGATAGTCCAGGGGCGAGGTAACTGGGTTTGCTCTGAAGTGTGTGGTGACTGCTGGCCCACTGCCAAGGCAGACAAACATGTGCCTGTGGTGTGCAGTTGTCTTTGAGACTGTGGTATGGAGTCAGATGAGGATGATACTGGACTCTCACTGGAGTTTTTGCCTGCCAATACAAATAAATCTGCTTATGCTTCTTTGAGGAGGTGTGATGCTCACTTCCAGTGCTGCTAGTGTGGTCCCAGAAAAGGGAGGGGAAGAGCTCCTTTAAAGAGCAATATGTTCCTGTATTCTGGTCATCTGAAATTACTGACAAGGGAGATCAGTTGGTGCACAGCTCTGTGCTGAGCTGCCTTGGCAAGGAATGTTTTTCTAAGCAAAATGCAGCATGTACAAACAGCAGCATTGAGGAAGAGGTTATGTCTGACTGCATTGTTTAGTTGTGTTAAACACGCAGTATTGTACTGGGGATGACTAGCTTTATATGGAGTGGGTAAATACATGTACTTGCTTTACTATATGAGAAGGCAAAAAAAGTGGAAGAGCAGGACTTGACTATACTAATGGCAGAGGACTGCTGTTAGCCCACTTGCTATTAGAAAACCTGGTTCCCCCATCACATATGTATATGGCTTCTGAATTGCTTTGCCACACTGAGAGAAAATGGCTTGCTTTATTCTGCCTATGGCTTCCCTTTCAGTATGGAAATAATATCTGGTGCAATGTTAGCATGTTTGTTTTTTAAATGTTGGATTAGTGCTACAGAAGCTTCTCCAGCAGCTGTTGGCTCCTGTGAGGAGTTCTTCAGACTATGGGTGCCCTGCTGGGTTGATGCTTACAGGATCACTTGAAACAGATGTATTTCTTACTCTTGAACCAATGGAGACTGCCTCCTGTGATCATCACAGTGTGTGATGACTAAACCTGTTAGTTTTTGAACACCCTCAGGTAGCTGCCAGTTAATTTTTTTAATTGTTCCTTCTTGGTGTTAATCATACACTCCCTTCCATCAAGGCTTTCCAATTCCAGGCCTTTTTGTTAGCAGAAAAAAAACATTTTTTTTACTTGGTGTGTGGTAATGCACAGCAGATGCTTGGAGTCATAGGTGTGTTAGCATCATGTAACTGATCTGTCTGGGATTAATAGCGACCCCTTGTAACAGAAGAAGTTTCTAATAATTTTTTTTATGCTGCCCTGCAGCACTTAGAATAGGCAAGGGTGTAACAAAAATTTGGTAGCTGTGATGTGGAAGCCCGAGTGCTGGTGTTACAGATGACCTTGGCAACCTGAAAGGAGCTAAACTTGGATAGAATAAACCTGGGGACAAAAAGGATCTTTGGGTGCCATTGGTGAAACAGTAGGCTCTGGCTCTGTGGGCTGTGCTGTGCTCTTTCCCCAGGACTCAAGGCAGCAGCAGCTTTCCCTTGAACCATCAGGGTTGGGAGCTATGGCATGTGGTATAAGGGTGGGGAAGGAAAAGGGAGAATTTGCAGCCTGTAAACATGAATCACTGTGGCTTTCCTGCTGTTTCCTGTTGACCTCATTGGCTTAAGCAAGCTTTGACTAATGTCGTTGGACAGTGTCATTACAGGTCTTTATATCTGTGTAGCTGGCATCCTTCATGGACTGTGGGGCAGAGGAGAGCTCAGAGCTGCAAGAACAAGGCTGAAGGCTACTGGGTCAGAGGTTAATAAAAGCTCTTGAAGAGCAGTCTGATGGGGACTATGACCCTTGTTGGCAGGGTCAGCATTGGTTTTTGGGACACCACTTCAGCACACCTGCTGCATAATCTTAGTTCCTCAACAGTGTTAACCTAGGCCCCAGTCCTGTGCAGGCCACTCCCTATCAGTGTGCACAGCAGACTGAAGGCTGCTGGCACACAGGTGGGGTCAGTGGAGCTGGGGTTACCCTCCACTGGATTTATGTCACTAATTACTGCAGCATCTTTCTGGTCAACAACCCTGACCTGATGCCACTCCTGATTTCCCAGTGTGTGAGCACCGGCAGTTCTGATACTGTTGATAAGCAAATGCTGTTCGTGAACAGCAGCAGCTCTACTTGTATCTTGTCCTAAAGATGTATTAGTGCATGGAGTTGTAAAAGAAGCTACTTGGCATTTTTGTTGCAAATGTCCTTGATGTTGTCCTGTCATGCTGGGCTTTCTGTCCTGTTTGGAGCCTGTGACTAAGATGTCCCACAGGATGAGGAAAGAATGGCATGGGTACCCCCAGAGGGCCCTCTACCCTCACTCTGAAGTCATTGCTCCTTTTGGCATTGTTGTTCTCACACAAAACATGCTAAGTGGCATCCAGGCTTTGCTGCCTCCCCTTGTTTGGGAGGTGCTCTGAAGTCTGTGTTTCTGTTGAGATGTGGAGAGCCTCCAAGGAGGATGCTGACCTAAACTAGCATATCCACATCTGCTCTTAGCATGACCTGCCAGCGTCCTTAACAAGGGAACACTAGTGATTCAGTGCTGTGTAACTTCAGATTTCAGTCAGCTTCAGTAATTCAGTAAGCTCTCCTCTTTTTACTAGTCATCAAACATGGCTCTTAACTGGAGATGATATTTAAAGCTGATAAACAGGGTGAAGACAAGCTCCTATCTGTAAGGGGAACAGGGGAAGTCCATGCTGCATTCCTAGCTGAGGTGTGGCTGACTGCAACAAATCGTCCTGCACCTTTGCTTTTTTGAAGTCACAGCAAGTTTAACTTAGTACACAGCTACTGCTTGCAGATGTTTTCTGACGTCTTTTGCAAATGTGGTTTTTGCCTCTGAAGCCTCTTTCAGGACCATTCTCGAGTACTGCATCACCTAGTTGCAGGGTGCTTTTTGATCTCCAGTACTCCAAGGCAATATCCTCCCCTCTGAGACATCAATCAGTCTACATGGTGGTAGCTCTTTGTGGTGGGAAGCTGCTCTGGGACAGGAACCGTCTGAAAAGGCAGTGGTAGTGCAAATTGCCAGCTACCAGGAAGGAAGAGAAATTACTTGCATTGCTGTATGCGGTGTCTTGTGTTTTCCAAGTTAGATGTAAACAAGCTTTTCACTTGATCAGAGTTAAAATTTGGCTTTGATGGACAGTACTTTTGTTTCAAGTGCCTGTGAGTAAGTGGAATGATTAGATTAAATAAACTTGAGATTAAAAAAATACATCTTGTTGCTTGAATATATGTGGTCTTATGAAAGCCTGACAGATGGAGGGAGCAAGCTGGGAGGAGATTTGACAGTGGTATGCAGTAGCAGCTGGTGGACCTGTGCCCTGACAAATGCCCCAGGTCTGCTGGGTGAGAAGGGAGCAGGAGAGGGAGGTGATGATCTTCTGTCACTTGCTGGCTTGATGGAGTCTGTCTGGGTGTGCCGGGAGGCATGGCTGCACAAGTCAAGTGTCCTCACCTGGAGCAGAGCACGAGCCAGCTGTCTGGGAGTGCTGTATGTGACCTTTGTGCAAGGCGTCAGACTGGAGCCATGCTGCAGCCATCCTCCCAGCTGCTGGCGAGGCTTGGCTGGAGGGCAGAGAGAGCTGCCCTCTGTGGCCTTGCCTGCACTCCACCAAGTGTGGTGTCCCAGGGTTCTGCAGTGTGCCAGGGCTTCGACAACCTGTGGATGGCAAGGCATGAGGCCTGGGCAGCACTCCTCTTCTGAGGAGGTGGGTGAAAGTATTTGAGCAGCAGGAATCTGGCTGGTTATGTGGTCCTGCAATTTCCACGAGCTTGGGAAAAGTCTACTGCCTGCTTTGCTAAGCAAAGTGCCAAAGGATATGGCTGTGTGTGAGGATATTCCAAACTTCCAAGCATTACATTGATATGTCTCAATAGCTTGTGTCCTCACAGCCTTCTGTTACTGCCTTCTGCTTGGGCTCAGGCTTTTGGATGCTGTATCCTGAACTGAGTTTGTCACAGCAGGATTTCTGTAGGGAGAATAATCCTGAGGGAGAGTTGAGTGTTGTTTCTGAGCTCCAGAGATGCTCCTGTCCCAGGCTGGGCAAAGCAAAAGGTGGCAGCAGTAGGCTTTAATGCCTGCTTTGAGAGGACCTGTGAGAAGAGTAGTTTTCTGGTAGTGTTTGTGGCTCTGGCAGTAGCCCAGTATGTTTTTGCTGTTGTATGTAATAAGTGACTTGCCTGTTTACAGAGTTTAATTATAGCTTAACTCAGTGGTTCAAGCCAGGTCAGAGGATGATTAGATCACTGTACTTGCAGTTCAGCCTGTGCCCCTACTTCCATGTAGTGGAAGAAATGTAGAAATAGAGGTGTTGCGCATAGCTCATTGCTTTAGCAGTGTTTCCTTTTGGTGTTTGCCAAGAGTTAATGACGCAGCACTGCCAAGGGTGATGTGTAACAGGAAGGTGCAGAGCTGCTCCTAGAAATTGTAGTTCCTGGAACAGCTGCTGCTTCAGCCACAGAAGAGCTGTGGAAAGAAGAGATGGTGTTGGCAGGGCAGGTGGTGATTCAGCAAGGCTGGATATGGGAAGCAGGACTGGCAGTCTGCTGCTCTAAGGTTACGTACTGGGGGCCATGCCTTCAGTCAGGGTGCTGGTCCTTCAGGATGCACATGGATCCCCAAATGCCCCGCAGCTCTGTTGGAGGGAAGAGGAGCAAACTGCATGGTCCAGCATAGGGCTGATGGACAGAAACTCTAAATTTTGGGGGCTGTGTGTCCTGAGAGTCACTTCAGTGTGTCCCACATTGTTAAGTCCTTTGTGTGCAGGTCAGCGAGGCCTGTTGGTGCTGCTAAAAAGCAAGGTTTCACTGCTGGGGGAGTGGATAGTGAGCCATTGAGGTCTGGACAGAATGGATTCATGTAAGCTGCTTCTGCTGGGTCAGTGTCCTTAGAACAGCTGCTGTCACAGCTTTTCTAGAAATCGTATAAAATTTAAATGGGGGAGGAATTAAAATGCATTGTCTTCACTGCCAACTGTTTAAGCTGTTTGTGGGCTTTGCATCCCTTGGCAGTGCAGCCATGTGGGGAGTGGATCCAGGGCAGAAGGGCTGCCCCAGAGTGAGGGGCAAGGCTTCAGGGCAGCAAAGGGCTTGCCACCATCAGCCCCATAAAAATCCTGCCTGATAAAGGAGGCAGGGGGCTGCTGCACAGCGCTGCGTGGAGCTGGCTCAGCTGAAGGTAGAGGAAGCCTTGTTGCTTGAGAACAGGTTGGGCTGGTTACAGTCCTGCCAGGGCTGGAAAACAGAGAGTGTTCTGTGGTGCTGGATGCCTCCACCACACAGGTTTGTGGGCAAGCACAAATGGTGGGGAGCTTTGCAAGCTGTGCAGAATGGCTTCATTTCCCTCTTTGTCTGCTTCTGACAGTCTGCATGCTACAGAACAGCAGGTTAACCCTGGTGAGCTGGCAGCCCTGTCTAAGGGCAGGGCAGTGACTCTGTGTGAGTGTGGTTGGGCCTGAATCTGTGCTGCTTGGAGCCCTGAAATGCCAGGAAATGAGCAGGTGAAGAGTCATGGATGAAACCTAAGTGAACTAGGCTTGCTGTGACCCCCAATAGCTGGGTTAGCTGTGTTTAGGCCTCACTGGATGTGGCCCACTTGGACTTTTTTTTTTACGTGAGTATGGTAAAATAGTGATGGTACAAGATCGATTGCAGCATGTCTGTGGGCTTTGAACTCATGCTGTGCTCTCAGGCTGGTGGGCAAGTAAAGTAGTGAGGCAGGTAGTGGCTGTGGGGCATGTGGTGCCTCAAGACACTGCAAAGTATGTTGATCTCCTCATTGGCCTTCTGAAGACTGGCAAGCAGAGTCAGGAAGCACTGGCTTGACCTGCATGCGCATTGGTAATTAAATATGTTCAGCACTGTTTCTTCAGAGGAGAGGTACATGTTTCTGTTTGTGCATCTGGGGAAGAGAGGTGCCTTACTACCTGGTGAAGAGACAGAAAGAAAATAACAACTGATCTTGAAGTGTTGCTATAGTAGAAGTGTTTCTTAAGTGAATACTATATCTGGGGTACTAATGCGTTCTTTCTCTTCAACAGTGGGCCACTATACGGATAGAAAAAGGTGTCAAGAAGCCCCAGCCAGAGGTGCTGAAGACTCCTGCTGCTAATGGTAAGAGCTCAGCATCTGGTCATACTGTTCAGACTAACCTGCCAAAGTAGGCAGGATGAGCCCTTTCGAATGGAAAGGTGGATGTGCATGAGAAACATGGAGAAGGGTGGTAGGATGTTTATGAACTTTGATACTTAATTATTTGGCAATACTTCTGTCACGTTACTGGCACCACAGCTGTACTGCAGAGTGAAATGCTTCTCCTACTGGCTTTTGGTGGATGGTTGAAAAACGGGATGAGGAAATGAGGGGTAAAAAATAAAAGTTGACTAAAGCTGAGTTTCAGGTGGAGACTGTTCTCAATTGAGGGAAACAATAGTTGCAATATGAGTTTGTTTTTGTCTTTAAACCTGTGTTTAGTACACTACTTGCAAGGCTGCTGGCTAACTCTTCATCTTAAGAGCATCAGAATACATTCAATAGTCTCTGAGGAGATCTGCCTTTTAGTGGACAGTGTTTGACAAGCTCAGTGCCTTCTCTGTTTTAGGACTACTGGATGTTACACTTTTTTCCCTAATTAGTCTGTTCCTACTTACATGCTGCCTCCTCAAGTTAATTCACTGCTTGCCGTATTAACTTCTTGGTATCCTTGTTTGTAGAAAGACAGCTGAAGAGTTGCAAAATCAGGTTAAAGGAAGAAATATGAAGCAATAGCTTTTCTTACTATGTGATACCCTGCACAGTGCATGTGTCGGGGGGTTGTACTAGGTCAGAGTTGGCTGCGAGAGGACGTGGGGGCTGCATGTGTGGTGAGAGCAGCTGGTGTTTGCCCAGACTGCTCTGGGCCAGCAGTTGGTTTCATCCTGGTACCTGATTGCCTCTGTACTGTTGCTGATTTGCTGTTTTTTGATCACTTCAGTGTCAGCGCTTTCTGTCTCACTTCATTGGCAGCAAAGCTGTGATCAGGAGCCCATTAGCAGACAAGTGAATTGTCTTCTGATTCTACCAATTAGCTGATGTGAATGTGGTACAGTAATGGGGATTGAAGTGGTTGTGTGTGGTTCATCTCCAAAGGAGCAGCCTTACCAATGCTGGAACGCATGGGTATTGTGCTGTCTGCATGCAGGGTAGGTAGCAGACCTAGCTGTAATCATGAGCTGGAGCTTACTGCACAGCAGTTCTGAACACAGGTCAAAATGGGACTTGTAACCTATTTTGTGCTTTTTGGGGGTTGGTGAAGAGTTGTCTGTATCAGTCACAAGTGTCTTGAAAAGTTCTCTGTGGTGTGACAGGGGTGTAGTGTTCCTCCTTACTCTGTCAGGTGCCCCATTACTGTGCTTTACAGGTTGAGTGAAGCAGTGGGCGAACCTTCATGTAAGGGTGATGGTGTCCATCACATTGTGGGTCACTGAGAGGGCAGGGAATGTGACTGTGCTGCTCTAACTGCACAGTCAGAGCTTGGTCCTTCCTGTACCTTTGGTCATTGAGGCACATGGGTTGCTTTTTCTCCAGAGAAAGTACAACTCTAGGGGTAGAAGACCTGGAAAGTGCACATTTCTGTGAGCTGCCCTCCTCTGAAACCATGAAGTAGCTGTGCTGAGTACCTGTTCCCACTGCATGTTTGGCTGAGGGGTGTGCTATGTATGTGGTGGTTGAGAACATGGATTAACCTGGGTGCACGTGTTTGGCTGGAGCTCTAGTGATGGCAGAAATGCTCTGGGGTAATGCACAGAGATGACAGCAGGCTGACTTGGTGCTCAGGTTCTGTTGTATGAGGATACATAAACACAGCCGTGGCCTGAAGCACAGTTCATAAAGTCCTTTTGTTGGAAGAACAAATGAGAACTTTTCCCACTGTACGTGGCTCTTAAAACGGTAAGATAGTTGGACTCTTCCTGACTTGAGGTGTGGGTAGGCAGGGAGATGTGTAGTGTCCTGTGCCAGGCTGTGCTTTCGGGAGCTCTTGAAGCTTCTGATCAGGATGCCAGGTTCCTGTATGTGTGTGAAGCTGCCATGGGACCAGGACAGGCAAAGGTCTGTCATGGCTGACATGGTATCTGCTGAGGTGTCAGGGCACAGGCAGGCAGAGGCCTGATGGTGTTACGCAATGTTTACCAAAGGAGGAGAAGCTTCTGGTGATAAGGGGTTGTCGAGCAGCTGATTAAAGCAGGGTCAAGGCAGGGGGGTGTGTGTGCATACCCACGTGTGCATTGAGTGCTGGCTGGCACAAGGGGCATGTGAATGAATTTGTCCTGACCTGTTGAATTTGTCCTGACCATCCCATCCTCTCCAGGAGGTGGGTCAGGAAAGAAGGGAGCATTGC
Organism: Oxyura jamaicensis; assembly: GCF_011077185.1. Classification (NCBI taxonomy): domain Eukaryota; kingdom Metazoa; phylum Chordata; class Aves; order Anseriformes; family Anatidae; genus Oxyura; species Oxyura jamaicensis. Next base: position 41,055,686 of record NC_048896.1, on the reverse strand, counting down.
GTGTGGAAGGTCCAGTTTGCCTGGCAGAAGAACCATGTTCTTCCTCAAAAGGCTCAAATTCAATCTTACCTGGACCCTTGACAGGAAAGCCAAGGGAGAAGAAGGTGGCTGAGCAGACACCACCTTTGCCTCCAGTACTAAAACCTGGTGTATTTGACGTGTTGTTGAAAGGGGCAGGCCTGTGTTGGTGGTGTGAGGAGTAGCCCCAGGCAAGATGTTGGCTGGCCCTTGTACTGTGTGAGGATCTGGCTGGTGCTGTTACCTTGTGTGCACTCCGTTCAGAGGGTAGTGGGCTGAAGTGGTGGTCCCAGGTGTAGCTGTGGGCAGCAGGTGTTTGGAAGCTGGTTCTTTATCTCAGCAGCTGAGGAATGATTCCTTAGCTGTCCCTGTAGGTGCTGCCTGGGCATTAGGCAGTCCTTTTGAAGCTGGTGAGTTTAGAAATGCTAAACTGCTGTTCAGATCACTTCTACAAGTGACATTGACTAAGACATGCAAATTACGTGATTGTATGTAGTGTCAAGTTTGAGGCTTGCATAGTGAGTTAAGTGGTGTCTGAGAGCTGGAAGGCTTGGGGCTTGTGCTGTAATACTGAGTTGAGCAGTAGCTGTTTTCCTTGTTGGTGGAGGGAGCTGCTTGCTGTACTTGGGCATAATGCTGCTTTCCAGCTATCTCTGGCCAACTACCTGTGGCCAAGGGATTAAAGGCTACCAAGTGTTACTCGTGATTACAAGAAGGCTGATGATATCGCTTGAGCAGCATGTGCTATGCTTGGTTCTGGTCATAATACCTGCTGGCACCCTGCTCGAGTACCTTGTCTGCAAGGCAGTGGATGCCTGGGGGTGTGGCGTGACGACAGCAGTACAGGCTGGTGCCCTGGGGTGACAGTCAGCACTAGCAGGGCGGCACTGCCCGCTGCTGTGTGAGCCAGGGGAAACAGCTGCTTGGCTGCTGCTAATCTGGGGGCGGGTAAGGAGGAAGCTTTCCCAGCTCTGCTGGGACTGGAGAAGGGTAGTGGCACTGGTGCCAGCTTCTGGGCTGTGGCTCAGCTCCCACCCTAGCAGCTGGGGGGAGAAAGAGGCTGGGCTGTCCTGCTGTGGACTTGGGTGTCTCTCAGTACATGGATTTAAGGGAATGGCTGAAGAAGGAAAGGAAGGAGCCTCTAAGTAGAGCTCTGATCTGAGTTGTAAATGCTACCCAGGGTAATCCCTGCTGCTGAATGTTTGTGCTTTGTATTTGTTTAATGGGGATCCTGAAGTACATGTGTGTGTTTGGGTATGCTGTATTTATTTACTCATACAGGGTACTGATAAGAATGTGTGCTATGCAGTGGTCTGGTGCAATAGCAAGTTGGGCTGCAGAATTTAGAGCTGCAGGTACTAAAAGCTTTTTGCAGTGTGGTGTCTTCCTTGGGTGTTGTTTAGTATTTACTAAAGTGATTTGAAGGGTATATCTTGGAGCTCCTTGTGTTCACACATGCATGCCAGAAAGATTACCCATAATCAGTTGTAATCTAAATGTTGCATGTAATATATTCACGGAGTTCTGCTGCTGGCAAGGCTTTCTTGGGATTTTGTGGGGAATTCAGTGCTGCAGGGTATATACTTGTGGGAAAGGTCCTTGCAGTTCAAAACAGCTGGGTGCTTCCTCCCTACCTATTGAGGCACAGTGATTATGCAGTTCAGTCAGCATTTGATAGAGTGGCACCCTGAACTTGGACCTTGGTAATCCTAGTTGAGCATCTCTGGTGATGGTTGTTCTGGTTATATGCTATTTTGGATTTCTGAAGTCATTGGTTTCAGGAGCCAGACTTGCTTACCAGAAGGCAGCCACTTGATCTTTTAGCTTACATGACTTGCCCTTGCTTTCAAAAGCTGAAGTGACCAATAGGTACTTATCTGACAACAAGATAAACAAAAAAGTGATTGATAGTTGTACTGTGATTCTGACCTCTCCAGGTTACTTTTCTATTGCCAGACACCCTGTGGGCAGAGTTGAAATGAAATGCAACCATTAATGGCAGACCATATTATATCAAGGACCCTCCAACTTTCTCAGACTTGGTGTTTTCTAGAGGGTTTTCATTGTTTGATTTACACTAAAATAAAAATAGTGGGGTTCTCTGTGCTTATAAAAAGGCTCATGCTCTGATGGAAGGTGGGTGCATTTCTTCAGGGCTGGTCCTTGTGCAGATGCTATGGAAGCTGCTTGTTTGGTCCAGGCTTTGACAGGTAGCAGTAGAGCAGGTCTTAATAGACCATGGCTGTGGGAAGCTGGGATATTCCAACCTTGAATCAGGGCTAGGAAGTGGGGAAGCCTCCACGGAGGAGATGGAACATCCTTAAATACACAGAGCACCAGGAGCAGTTAGTGGAGAGAGCAAGTACGCATTTGATTACCTCTGGAAGGGTAGGATTGTCTTGGATGAAATTGCCAAGCTGGAGGGGTCTGGTGGTGGAAGATGGCTTGTCTTCTTGTTTCACCTCCATTACACACCAAAACTTGGTATATATTGTTTGCTTGGGGTGTTGATATAGGAAGGGGAGCTAGAACTGGGTTACTGAAGGGTATGTGGTGTTCAGCTACCCATCTGATCATGCTGTCATAAGAGTACTTCTGGCTGTAAATTTTTATCCTGAAGCAAAGCAGAGCTGCAGTTGTTCTAGAGGATGATGAATTTATAGAACTGCTTCTTCATATGCCTACCCTTTCCTTCCCAAGGTATCATAGAAAGAGATGAAACGCCTATGGAGAAAGAAATTGCGGGTCTACATCGAATGGAGTTCCAATTCTCCGACATATTCTATTTCTGCAGAAAAGGCTTTGAGGCCATTGTGGAAGATGAAGTCACCCAACGGTTTTCCTCCGAAGAGCTGGTCTCCTGGAACCTCCTCACAAGGACTAATGTCAACTTCCACTACATCAGCCTGAGGCTCACTGTTGTGTGGGTCATTGGGGTTATAGTGCGGTACTGCTTCCTGCTGCCACTACGGTAAGTTCGCAGGTGCTGAGGGGTTCTGCTACTCGAGAATACCTCCACCTGTGCCTCCCCAGTTTTTTTAGCCAAAGGCAAAAATTACAGATAGAGAACATGTTGCTTAAACTCTCATATGAGTGGATAAGAAGGCATTCAGAGCATTTGTCTCCTGTTTGACACAGGACAGTAGATGATGGCTAGTGATTGTGTCTTCTATGACTGCTTCTCCCAAGTCAAGTATATTGGCAATGTGAATGTAGTGCTGTGATCTCTAAAGCTCAGTGAGTTCTGACACTACATGCAATCAGGGCATCTGATACTGCTGCCTTAGCTAGGCCATCATTTTGAGCAGTGTGTCAGGGAATTAGCAGTGAGTTAGAGAACTGACTGTGTAAAGGATCTGCAGAGTAACTCACCTTGGGTAATCCCTTTCCATTTTGAAGGGGAGGTGATGTTAAAATAAAACTACTTTGCTTTCATGTCTCTTTCTACAGCTTTACTCTTGCTGCTATTGGGATTACCTCAATGATTGTGGGGACAACACTGGTAGGACAACTGCCAAACAGCAGGTGAGTGCTGTGTTTGGGATGTATGAGGGTCAAATGGCTGATTATGTAGCCTTGTGTCAGTGCAAAGTACTCAGGTTTGAGACAGGAATGGTTTCACGTGCACTGGACTTCCTACTGATAGGTCCACTTGACCTACAAATACACTACCTTGGTGGGGGTGGCTTCTTGACAAGTTTGGGGCTGAGGCTGGTGCTTTGATCAGCCCTTCTTGCTGTCATAATAAACACAGGGTCTATTAAAATATGAAAATACCAATGAGATACTGTGCTGAGATTTAAAAAAAAAAAGCCTCTTGAGGAGATGACTGCCTTGCCTAGGTAAACAAGATGAAGCACAAGGCATGCCTCTTGGCCTAGCTGCCATAGCAAGCGGTAGACCTGGGAATAGCCCTCTGCTTGAGTACCAGGAAAGTCTTCTAGCCTTGAGTTGAGTAGGCTGGAGAACATTGCGTATGTGTCTAGCTGCTTTCCAGCATTCTCCAGATGCCTGTCTTCTCTTTCAGTGTGAAAAACTATCTGAGCGAAGTGGTCCACCTCACGTGCTCCCGGATCCTTGTCAGAGCTCTGTCTGGGACTATCCATTACCATAACAGGTGTGTGAGCTCATGTTATGGTAACAAAACAGCATGTATGCTCCTTGGTGGGAGTATCCCAATAGGAAGGGGACAGCTTACTGCTGACTCACAGGCCTTGTCATGATAGATGCTGACTGACCTGACAAGCTTTATGGAGCTGTGTGCTTCATGTGGTGCTCATGGAACTATTGGTAGTCTAACAACAAATTTTGTAATTGCAGGGAAAACAAACCTCAGAAAGGAGGCATTTGTGTTGCCAACCACACATCGCCCATAGATGCAATCATTTTGACCAATGATGGATGCTATGCAATGGTATGAGGGGATTGATGACAGAGGGGAGAGGGAGAATGGCAAAACTACAGAATATTGGTTGTGGAGTTCAACATTTAGCTTTATCAGTCAGTGGACAGGTTACCTCGAGCACTGGGGAAAAGGACAAAAATATGTTTGAGTCTGACTACTGATTATGTGCTGGTGAAGTTGCCCTGAAAATATCAATGTCAGGCTCTTAATCTGTTGAAAATCATTGAGATAGGTGTTCACGCATACTTCTAGATTCATTCAAATAAATGCATTGTAATGGTTTTTGTAGACAAAGCTCAATCCTGATTTATGGTTGCCAGTATGACTTTTTTTCTATCAGGGATGCTGTGAAACTGTTTTGGGTGTCTTGTACACTAATGTGTCTCCTGGGCTTACAGGTTGGCCAGGTTCACGGTGGACTAATGGGAGTCATCCAGAGAGCTACTGTGAAGGCCTGTCCTCATGTCTGGTTTGAGCGCTCAGAAATTAAAGACCGCCATCTAGTGACAAAAAGGTGACGTGTGGGTTGGAGTGGGGAATTGCTTGTGCAGTTCTGATATGTGCTAGTGCACAAGAGGCCCTAGTGGGGTAATCCCTGAACTGTCATTGAACAGCTGAGGACCCTGCCTTAGGAAGTAAAACTTCGGAAAGACCTGTATTAGGAGTCTTGATTGTGGAAAGACAGAAGCACAAGGGTGCAGTGAGGCTTTAACAGGAAACATGGGACTTGCACAAAGTCAGGATCCTCGGATGACAGAAGGCTGATTTATAAGAGCCTTTTGGCAGGGACAGTGTGCAGTTGCTTATTTGAAATTGTGACTGTGGATTACAAGCCCCAGTCACAGGGTCACCAGTCAACTACAATTTTAATTTATTGTAGGCTGGGATGATGCAGGCTATTCTTGTAGTGGGTTGGAAGGGTGGTGTATGGTGAACTCATCCATTCAGAATGACCAAAATGTGCTTGCTTGTGTGGGCTTGAAAGTGTATGAGATCATCACAAATTTTAGGACTTCACATTTGAATGGAAGTCTGCTTAGAAAGTGGGCTTTCTGTGTCAGATACTGTCTGGACTTGATTCAAGAAGGGGGCCATTACAGATGAAGAGCTTAGCTTGTTGGAGTGAGAGGGGGATGGAATTTAACTAGCCAAAAAAGACATGGTAACAAGAGAGGCAGCTTATTATAGAATTTCATCCTGAGGGGTACCACTGAATGTTTTAAAGAAGTTCTAGGTTAACTTTTACAAGATGATTGTTTTACCACCTTGTTCCCCTCTGCACATCAGGACGGATTTGCTAAGTTCAGAAAGTGTTATTCAAGTAATGTGAGCTGTAGTATTTTGAAGTATCTTTTGGCAAGTCTCCTTTTTGGAAGTCTCCTGTTAAGTAAGCAGAACCTGGACTGAGCACTGCACAGGATTTTTCCTGATGCAGGCAACTTACTGCAAGCTGAGTTGATCAGTCAGTGACTTAATGGTGTGTGTAGGTTGGCTTCCCAGACAACAATTTATAAAATAGTTAGGAGAGGAGACAGTTTCTTGCTTCAGTCTAAAACTAATAGAAGTAATTTGTAGGAGGGGGCATAAGGGAATCCTTGCACAACACTTAAGATTTGTGGCAAACAGAGTGGAAGGTACAAATTAATGTCCATTAAACAGTTTTGGTTTCTTACCAAAGAGTTTGGTAACTCTAATGCATGTGCAGGGGGGAAAGAAGATTGGAGGTAGCTATTTTTTTTTTTAGCTTTGTTGTTGCTTCCACAGGCTCAGGGAACATGTGGCAGATAAGAGCAAGCTTCCGATCTTAATTTTTCCAGAAGGTAAGAAACTTACCTGTTCCTTCCCCTCATTCCGTGCTTACTTGTCTCTGTTCTTACTTTTGTTACTTCTGGTGCCTGGATGAATCCTTACTCTGTGTTAGCTTTTGTATTTTTCATCTTTTATTAAAGATTACACTAAGACAACACTGTGTCCCTGGCTGGTGATTGTTCTGCCAGGAGAATTGAATAGACACAATTCACAGGGCAAGATGAACTTATTCATGATATATCTAACGTCAGCCTTGTGCTTTCTTTCATACTTGTGGTTCCATTCAGGGAGTTGGTCACAAGATGAAGAATCCAAGCAAGCAGGGGAGAGATGCTTAACTTAACATAAAGGGTCTGCATTTACTCCTCAGTGTAAGGCCTGTATGTTGCTGTAGGGTTACTACTGAAATATGGCAGGCTGTGTGAAATATTACCTTGATTTTATCTTCTGGACAGGCACCTGTATAAATAATACATCTGTGATGATGTTCAAGAAAGGGAGCTTTGAAATAGGAGGGACAATCTACCCTGTTGCAATCAAGGTATGAGGAAGAAGCTGGTTGCTGAAGTTGAGAATGACTTGAGGATTTTTGTCAGGGTGGTGGGAAGTTGTCTCAGTGGGGCTGCTAATGCAAGCACAGTAGCTCTTGTGATGGGCTACCTGCCTTGGTTGAATCCTGGTATGTACATCACTGAAAGAGTCCTGGCCTGTGACTGAAAACATCCACTGAGATTCAAGACAGGCTGTGGTAGTCTGTGGAGGAAGGGATTTCATCTTCTTTTGATCCCTTACAGTATGATCCTCAGTTTGGAGATGCGTTCTGGAACAGCAGCAAATACAACATTGTCAGCTATCTGCTGCGGATCATGACCAGCTGGGCCATTGTTTGCAATGTGTGGTACATGCCACCCATGGTTAGAAAGGTAATTGAGCGTCTGGTTGACTGTTCAATTTTCTGGCTTTCTGCAAGTGTCACAGGGTCTGGACTCTCTTCTCCAAACCCTTGGCCACCCTCATGTCTCCAATTCATTTTTATATAGGACTTCTATGAGTGCTTTTTTGATGTATGATTAGACTTAATTTTTCCTGATGTATTGTAGTACTGGGAGGGTCTTCCCTAAAAAGGGTGTGGGGTGAAGCCTGGTACTGTCAGCATTGCAATAAGGATGCAAAGAATAACAGTAAATATGCTGCTATACATGGTTGCTAATATCAGCTGGAGTTAAGGATATATCTGTAACTTAGCTGTTCTGTGCTCCATTAGTGAATCCCTTTGGAGCAAAACATACTTGAATGTTCTGCTGAAAAACAAGATCAATGTTTATCACACAGGAACCTGAGGTTATGTTGGCATGAGGAGGGGAGGGATCATTTGGCATGGAATTAATTGGGAGCAGCAAATGAGAAGTATGATGGAAGGTTGTATTTCTGTTTTAATTATGTTGAATTTAAAACACTTGAAGGAAGGAGAAGATGCTGTTCAGTTTGCCAACCGAGTGAGGTCAGCCATTGCTCACCAAGGAGGACTGACTGAACTTCCCTGGTGAGTGATGCCATTCTTGTTAAACTGTATGGGCTGCTTGAACTTACAGACTTCTCTGGGCTTTTAACATCCGGAGACATGCATCTTAAGTTTGTGTTAAATACCATTCAACTAACTTTGTTCTACATGGGAGAATGAATGTAAGGGAGTACTTCAATTTAAGGGCGTATAAAAAGAAGGGATGGAAAAAGGGCCAATTGTTTCAGTTATGAGGCCCACCTGGTACTAGGAATTTGTTAAGATGAGACAACTACAGTTTAGCACAATATGAACTGCGTCTGCAGTTGAGGGGAAATAGTGACCCAGAAAGGCCAAGACTTTTATTCTAGGTGCAGTCTGGCAACACCAGGTCAGGCTGTTTTAGTAGGTATATTGGATTTGGACTGCATATACATTAAGACTGTGTGTTTGTGCTGCTTAAAAAAAAAAAAAAAACAACCCCTCAACAGCTTAAGTCAAGATTTAGAAGTTAAGAAAATTCTCCAAATCATCTTGTATGTTAAAACTCTAGAGTTGACTAAAATGGCTGATATGTTACATAGCTTGACCATTCTGCTGACAAAGTTTACTTTTCTCTTGCTTTGTTGTAGGGATGGAGGCCTGAAACGAGCTAAAGTCAAAGATAGTTTCAAGGAAGAACAGCAGAAAAACTACAGCAAGATGCTAGTGAGAAATGGATCAATAGGAAGTCTGCCAGCAGGAACAGAGTCAGACTGAATGGTGGCTCTTTGAAACAAATATTGCACAACCAGCCTTAGCAGGAATAATATTTTTTCTTTTTCTAATTTAACACAGAAACCAGAACAATAAAATCCCTCCGTGCATATTCACTGTATGGCTGGTGCAGAGCCTGCCCAGAGCAGTGTCCCTGTATCTCTCCCGCTCCACTTGTCACTTCCCTGCTCATCTGTATCTACATGCATTGAGGTGCTGCAGCTCTGAGTATTCTCAAATGGAACACATGAAGGAGTTAAGGGACAAAAGAGAGGAAAAAAAGCACCCAAGTTGTCCTGAGCTTGTAATGATGAAGGGAAGTACACTGAGCAGATGCTGTCAGGACACTGGTTATGCAAATACTTGTTGTTCATGGTACTTTGAAGCTTTAAACAATTTTCTGTTGCTCAGACTTCTTAGTAGATTTCTTAAATGTTTTAAGATGGTGTCAGAAATGTATCATTGACAGCTCCTATAAGCTTGCACCTGGATGAGGAAGGGGAAGCAAGGACTACAGAACTCATAGGAAAAGAGCAGATCTGCCCTGCCAAAAGCACAGTTCAAAGATCATGAGCACTTTGGTGGCCTTAAAACATGGAATTGCCTTTACTGAGAACTGCTATCAGAGGGAAGAAAAGGGGCAAGTCCTCAATCTTGCTGCCTGCTGCTACTGATCAAGTCACTTTCTTTAGACCACAAACTGGAAAGGTAAGATAGAGTAAGCAGCTGGATAATGCAGGATTTGACAGATGTATTATTAAGACATAAGATGTATTTTAAGACTACCCTTCTGCAGAAATTGCTGCTAAAGGCTTTAAAGTCTAAAGAGCCCCTGCCAAAATACAGTTCTGTGGTGTTTTGGGCTAGCAATAGCTCCAACTGTAAGCATAGGGATATGTAAGTCATTTATGATACATTAAGTGGCATGTTCAAGGTTACAATATCTTGCTGTCTTAATGTAAAGAGTAAATAAATTCTATATTTCTAATGGGTCTTCTGTGGCATTTATGCTGTTACGTATGTGTTTAAACAAAATAGTTGTACTTCCTGGTAACAAACTTAAGGTCGTGCAGAATTCTGTCAGTGTGACACAAAGCACCATATGAAGTTGTAGCTGAGCTCCTACTTGTTTTCTAACCTTACTTTCTCCTTC